>NC_063445.1:23485787-23799830 GCF_020379485.1 Brassica napus | reverse complement strand
TTCTGACCCCATACTTTGTAAATTGCAACCATAACCTCACGATTTTGTTCCAAACTTCTCAAAAAAGCACTTTAGCCCTGTAAAATGCAAATGAACACACAAGTGCAATATATACATCTAAATGCATCCTAAAATGACTTGTATGAACTCAAATGAGATAGTAAAAGCATATAAAAACATGAGATATCATTTATGTATATTAATAAATCTATCTTTCTAAAATAAAATTTTATGTCAAATAAAATATACTTTTGTTTTAATAAGATAGATATATCTTTAGATTTTTAATATGTCAAATAAATTGCAACCTATATAGTTTGGTATCCAATACATGGAAAGGTTACTATTTACGTAACAAATGATTATTTAAAATTTTAATAAATAGTGGATACTCCACGTATTGTTTGTAATCAAAATTTGATTATTGTTATTTATGATTTTAAATAAATATAAAAAAAATATTAGTAACAATAAGAATCTTTAGTTATGATTTAAATGAATGTGTGGAGGTATGTGTTTCCTAAATAAATTTATTAGTTATGATTAGGATAACCAACTTTTTGTATAGTTTTTTTTGACTAAAAATATTTGTATGTATATGTAGTACTTAATGCATTAAAACATATATAAAGAATAATAAATTTGATAAAGAGTTTTGTGAATACAGGTTGGATATATATCTGAAGTAAAAGAGTTATTGGATGAAACTTATAAATCAAATGTTGTATTAGAAAGAATAGTTTAGAGAAGGTCAGCAAATAAATAAATAATTTAAATTTAAAATCAATTTGTTTTATCAGTGGACGTGAATTTGAATAAAGTTGTAATGGTGAAGATACATCATATTAATGATGCACGTCTAGCTTATGAAAATTTAATGAGTACTATATATTAATTACAGAATTAAACGGAATTAGTTAGGCATCCACATTTTTGAAAATTAAGTATTAATTTTGGAAAAGACAAAAAAACATTAAATTAGGAGTATTTATTATTTCAGTGGCATCTAGGTGTAAATAATTGTTAGTTTAAAGGATAAATTTATATATGTACTTTTCTTTTAATAAGATATAAGATATATATATATTAGAAGATATATATATATATATATTTATATTAGAACTTGATATGCATATTCGTGCGGGTGATTATTTATTTTTGTAAATAAATATTTCCTTATGAAAATGGTATTATATATTTTCAAAATTTATCTGTATTAAATAATTTTCAATATAACAATTTTAAACATAATATTTATATTTTATATTGAATAATTTTTTTTTTGAACTGTCAACTGTATTAGCCACATTTCTAAAGCCATGAGTCCGCATAAAGATATTTTTATTCTTTAATACAATTTAATGTATGATAAAATTATTATATATCGATATCTAATCTATTAAAACATAGTCTTATTTTGTTTCTACTTAAAATGTTAAGTTTGGACCTATTCAATTCTTAAATATAATATCCTTTATAATTTGGTTATACAATATATATTCCCTTTGAGCATTACATATTTTATTAAAATAGAATTACAATTTATTACATTGATACTTCAACAGAAATTAATATTTATTAAGAGTGCTTTTACGATCTAAAATATAAACCTAATCGTGTGACATTAATTCAACTCTCCAAATTTGCACGTAATGGAAATTTTAGGTACTTGGATTGTTTTTTCACTCTTTTTTCTTTGACAATAAATTGATCAAGCATTAATGTAAGGTGACCATCGAAAAATTTAGATTAGATGTGACATAAATTACTAACAAATTTACTTCTTATATATTAAGTTAATCAATCATTAGTGTTTATGCAATTTTGATCCACGTTTATTTGATATGGTATTAAACAATTTTAGAACTGTTTAGTTTATGTAAGATACTCATAGATCTTAATTTGGTGCAAGATTATATATGCATTAATTGGTAGTTCGTTATTGGCTAATTTCAATTTAATTATCTGTCAAATAATTTTGTTAGTTTATATTAAATTAAATAAACATTTATTCATTAATATCAATTTTATAGGAATATTCCAACAATAACTTTTTCTATAACGTTTAATATAATTTTTTTTAAAAAAATCAAACTCTAGATGTTATACACATATTCATTTTTACTTTAATAAAATATAATAAATACTATATTAATTAATAAAAATCAAATTTAATATGTATATATTCCATTTAAAAAACTTTATACATTAACAAATTTCATATAAAGAAAAAAAAACATAGCATATCTTTTTACAAAACATGTGTACTTTTTAAAATAGATATATTAACTTTTACAATCATCTTAATAGTATGCTTTATAAGTAAATACACAAGAAAATATATTACTTTAATAATTCTACTAAATAACAAAAGACTTTTATAATCCAATCTATTAACAAATCCAATTAGAGTTTCTCAAAAAAAAAAAAAATCCAACTAAATCAAGGCTCATTGAAAGAGAAGAAACTATTTTTGATGTACGAGCAGAGCACTAAAGAAACAATCGTTGAAACATACCTAAATTTGTAAACCGAGTTTTTAAAGTTACCGGTTCTAACGGCTTTTAGCATTTTTTTTTTGGGTCACACAAATACAATTTTAATGAAGGAGTTACGGTTGAACCGGTCCAACCGACTGGTCCAGTTTTTAAAACAATGTTTATCATTTTGTTTGATTATCTAAAACAGTATCTTCCCAAACCAATTAATATTTACCACATTTATTCAATTTAAAATAAATTAGATATAACAATATAAATGTATTACAGATAAAATCATATTTATATCAGTGTCAGTTATTAACACTCATTTTAAATTAAAAATAATAAAATGTATATTACTAAAAATTCCTAGTAAAATTCTTTATTTAAACATACAAATTTTTGGAAACACACGATAATCTTATAAACAAAAAAAAACCTTCGTAATGTTGTTAACAGAATTTCACACCAAAAAAATAATGGAAATTTTCTAGATAGCCATTTTTAAGTTTTTATCACAACAATAGTCCTCAACGAAAAAAATGACCAAAATAAGTTCTATTAAAGGTTAAAAATGTAGAGTTAAGAATTTAACCTAGGGTTAACTAATCTAAACTTAAGGTTTAGAGTTAAGGGGTGGAGTTTTGGGATAGGGTTTCAAATTTAAAAAAATAAAAAAAAAATAAAAAATAAAAATTTTAAAATAAAAAGGGCTATTTTGGTCATTTTTTTCTTGAGGTATATTTGTGACAAAAACTTTAAAAATGTTATTTGAGATAATTGCACAAAAAATAACCAGCATTTTTTTTCATAACTACAGTTTTATTTTATTTTTACAAATTGGCTAATACCTAATTATTTATTACTAATAACTAAACATTTACAATACATATGATGTAAATAATGAATCATTATCACTATAAGTAACATTGTTATGATTTTTTAAACATTTTAATCAAGATGTATTTTATATAATTTATATATCTAACAAGAAAAATACTTACATAAACGGGGAGAACCAGAAACCATTTAAAACAATATATAAAATTACAATAGATTTATGTATAAAACCGTGTTGTTTAAAAATTACAGATTAAACAAATATTTTGATTTGCAAGTTTAAAGTATATACATTAAAAGTGTAAACAAATTCTGAACAATATAAAAATAAAAAAACACTTGTGCGGGCGAGCGGGTCAAAATGTAGTAGATGTTAAATGTTGTGTCGAGTTGTTAAAAACATGATATATTTTATTATATTGATATGTTTTAAATACAGCCTAATATCGTATATTTTGAAATTTGAACAGATAACATACTGCCTCCGACGTGAATGGGCTATCCAAGCGCTCCGATGCGACTCCACACTGGACAGGCCAAACGAAGCACCACTAACACGATCAGTTTCAATACAGCTGGTAATCATTGATAAACCACCGATAAAAACCACCACTCACAGAAACACCATTCCTTAGCAGAACAGGTCACAAAAGAGACAACCGTCAACAAGCAAACCTAGATCCCACACTCCACTCTGCCACCCGACCCACCCCCACGACTTCAGCGCACAATAACTCCATCGCCAACCAACGGCTCAGATCAAAGGACAAAGGAAATAGAGGAACACCCGTGTGAGTCCTAAGAGCTATTACGACTACCACCTTCACTTTAATGCATTGACGAAGTAACGTCGTTGGAGAAGAGTACCGCCTCAACTCATACCAAACTGATTTCTCTTCCACGGCTGAAGAACTGTTAACAATGGCAAGGGAGAAACACCTCTCACAGCGCCGGCAAGAGCCGGACGCCGGAGAGGCAAAACTGAAAGAAAAAAAGTTTGTCCACGGCTAGTGCGAACTCGAGAGCTTTTTGAATTACACTTGGTATAGATTCTTGTTTGACCCGTACTTTTAGCCTAATTGTCGCCCGTTGTTTTTCTTCTTCTTCTTTGTATTTATTTATTATGGTGTTACGCTGAATTAGCAGATAATATAATATAATGTCAAATTAAAATATTTACAAGCTGGATTAGTTTTGTTAGATATTATCGTTGAAAATATCATGTTAGTTCAGGATGACTTTATTTTCTCGTCCATGATTTTATTTTTAAGAATATCCAGCCATGCATATAATATTTAAAATTAAAAATAAGTTTGTTTATTTATAGATTTCCACTCGAAGGAATCTTCTTTGTATAATGCTTCGAGCGCTAAGCGTAAGTGGCGAGATAGAGGGTTAAGGAAAATAAGAAGTAAATATGAAAAAGAATGCACTCGAAGAGATGGAGGCCGGAGGAGTGGTGATATCAAACAAGTATGGGAGTAGAAGATTTTGGGGAATAACATTGCTTTGTTCCATTGCGGCTATGGCGGTATCTCTGCTCATATTTTGCCTGACTGGAAAAGCCAACAATATGGAAGGCTCAACTGCAAATACAGTAATATCCGTTGGGATGTTTATTATACTACAATTTGTATTGAACGGAGCCATGCAAATGTGGTGCGGGTATGATCCTTCTCCTCCTGCACTCTCACTTCAAGAGATTGATCCGGCCGAGATAGCAGGGTTGGAGCAGGCAGGTGTCGTGTTAATCTGCATTGTAACGCTCTGGCTGGGAAAGACTGTGGAAGTATTCATATATACCATGTCGTTCGTTACTGGCCTTGTAGCAATTTCCCAACTTGCATCTCCGTCGTTTGGCATGAAGCATTTGTGGTTAATCATTGGCATAGGGACCATAACGGGATTAATATGTCTAGTTCCATATCTTTTCTTCTTCTTTGGCTGGTTCTCCATATTTATATTGACCTACGTTTTCATCGTCCGATTTAATTTCCCTGACAAAACCCTTGTCGAAGTGTTTGCCATGGTATCAGAAATTTTAACTTAGCAAGGTTTTGTTGTTATGTTTCGTGATTTATAAAGAGCTTATTTTCTTCCATGCATGTGCTATTATGGTTAAGTTACTTTGAACAGAGATGAACCAAGATTTCTGTATCTGTCAAAGAGTAGAACCCATAGTACATACTTATATTACAAAGCGTATCTGTCAGCTTAAATACTGGAAACTGAATTAGTTATTGACAAGAGCCACTTAAGGATACTAATATGCTGAGCACCTACAGTTATGTGATCTGATTTGCACAATATTGCAATACCCTCATTCGAACTGGAGCATAGAGATTCAAAATGCCAATTTGGGTTAGAAATCATTAATTAAACGCTTGAGAACCAAGTAGCTTAGTAAAGGTGCAGCTACCTAAGAAGAGCTTTGAACATGAGAAATGGCAATTGTACCTGATAAAATCTCATCTCGTGTTCGTGTAGTCGTATGAAGTGACAATTAGTTTCAATGTGCTTCATGCGTCTGTGAATTACCTGGTTTGTAGCGATGTGGATTGCTGATTTTTTGTCACAGTAGAGAAGATTGGTTCATTGTGTTCAATGCTGTTGAAATTGTATCCTTTGATTAAACAAGAAAAGAAACAAAAAGAAAAGAAGAACATGAAAAATGTGAAAAGAAAAGAAGAGCCAACAAAATCAAAGAAGAAGTCAAAGAAGTTGTTGGAGTGTTTGGACTTTTCTTGTAAACTTAGTCTAGGTATAGACAAGTGGGAATAGTTCAGCTAAAGGTCTAAATATGTGTATGTAGTAGTTAGAAAAAAGTACAATAAATATGTATGTGGTATTGTAAGAATGTATCCAATTAAAATAAAAAAGAGTTACAAAGTAGCATCCAGTGTGGTCTCTCTTTTCTCTCTACAAGAACACAGACATGAGAGACTCAGAGCAAGCTTGTATTAAGACGAAGCACAAGTACAAAACAGAGTGTTAAGAGACTATAAAACATAGAGTGAGTAAGAACAAAAACAGTGTACAAGTGAGAACAAGAGAAGTGAGGGAGATGGCCATGAATGAGAGGTCTAAGCCAAGTACAAGTTCAACATGGTATCATAGCTGTGTTGTTCAAATGTCAACAAATGCCTAGTTCGCGGAAAACATGTTTCAACCGCCAGCGGCGGACCCATTTGAAGAATAGTGGGATCACCTAACACCAAAAGAAAAACATGATAAAAATCTGTTTTATATAGGAAAGCATTAAAGAGTTGGTTGCATGTGGTGTCTGACCGCACGTAACCCGAGTTTAAATACCAGAAGTGACACTATAATTTGTTTTTGACCCCAGTCAAATTCACTCCTAGGTTCGCCACTGTCAACCGCATAAGTTCTTTGTTGAGGAATGCCACTGCTTTATGCTCTGCCCGGTGGAGATAGACTAACCATGTCTTCCTTTTGTGTCGTCCAAGTGATATACCATGGATTTTGCTTACTTTTAACCATGACATATAAGTGTTTTGGGATATATTTACAAAAAGAAATTAAGAAAAATTTTTTATCAGTTTTTTGAGTAACAGGAAAACTTAGACTAAAACTGACTAGACAAGATTTAATGGCGATCAAAGCTCCCCGCAACGGCGCCAAATTTGATATCATTCAAATTACTCTAATGAGTGATTTACTCTCTCAAATAAGAGGTCGAATTGTATTACTTAGGGATCGAATCCACAAGGAACTATGACACACAATAGATCTAAGCAGTTTATGATTAAGATAGGTAAATAATGCAAATAGTAAATTGCAAGGTGAACAAGACAGTTGTTCAGTTGATTGATTTGAGGTTTTGAAAATAATATGAGAAAGCGTTAGACTTAGGGTTTCTATTCAGTTAATCAGGATTGTAATAGTATAGAAGTTAAGCTAGTTTATTGGATATCTATAACTCAAACTAAGTAATAATCTATCAACTTCCGTTTGTTTAAACTATCTATTGTCTAGATCAATGATCTCAACTATCGTTTGTTGATCTTGAGAAAGTGTCGATCGATACTATTTATATATAGTCGATCGATACACCTTTCAGAACGTCGATTGATTCACCAATAGGATTGTCGATCGATGTTCCTTTCAGTAAGCTTTATCGAGCGGGTTTGAATTATGTTCACTAGGTTTCCTAGATCAACTTCCGTTTATTTCTAGTAATCCTAGCACAATATGAATTATTTCGGTTAAAGACCAGGCATCCGCTTGCGCCTAATTATCCTAATATCAGAGTTCTAGTTAGCTACTCTAGAACACAAACAATAAGAACAATTCAATTGATAAATATCACAAACAACTCAGCAATTCTATATTTGGGGCTAATCCTTCATAATCCTATATGAACCCTAAACCTAACAAAGTGAATTACTCAGACATAGCAAATCAATTCATAACAATAAGCATAAAAGAATGAATAAATAGATTAAGGTTAGAAATACTGGAGTTCCAATACAAATCTCTGAAAACCCTAAGAATAGTTTGCTGTGAAAAACTAAAAAGTAAGAAAGCGTGTGTTTTCTAAAACAATGGCAGAGCACATAAATATTAGGTTAAAAGTCGGCCAGAGATATTTCTGTAATTGTGAAATGATTTGGGATTTAAGTCGGCTGAAAACCTAGCCGAGTCTTGCCCGTTTCGCTGTCGATCGATGGCACAGGATGTGCATCGATCGATGTTTGACTCTGAATGTCGACCTTCGGACTGGTTCGATGGTCAGCTACGGGATTCTCTCATTTTATCTCTAAAATGCATTCAGATCATCATTTTTCTCCGAAACACTCTTGAACCTGTAAATGTGCTGAAACTCTAATATATAATAAATAGTTCCTAAAACACCTATATACCATGACTAAAAGTGGGTAAAATCCATGGTATATCAAGATCTTGTCTCATGGGGGTTGTCAAGTCACCGCGACTCCACGGAAGCACGATTCACCCATGCGGCTCTACTACCCAAGTCGTCTCTTTCTTCGCCGTGTTCTCATCTCTCGCCGCTGCGTCCTCCGCTCACTGTGCATTATTGATCCGAACTCCGGATCGAAGACTCGGTCAACAATGGCCAAATTCTCATAAATGCATTCTTAATTTAGTCACTAAAGTTCTTGTTTCTTTTTATTTTGGACCGAAAGTCTAAACATTTGAAGATTAGTCCTCAATTTGCCTCTAAACTTTCAATTATGCACTCCAAACCCTATTATATGAAAAGTAACAATTATATACTTTATAAACATCTAAATGCATCCTATAATGACTTATATGGACTACAAACAAATGCTACAACCCAATAAAATCATCTGTCTTCACATTCATATTTCAGACTTTATAAAATAATTGACATTATGTTTACTTAAGATTAGATACAATAACTTAACTTTTTATGTGGTATCTATTTCATTTTAATATATTAAGTCAATGATATCTTGCATATTTCCATTCTTTTATTTATTCAGGGATGAGGCTGCTGCTCCAGTTGTTGTCCCTCCCGTTGCTGAGCCAGCGGCCATCATCCCAGAGGACATGGATTTGTTGACAGCATTGGAGTTGACTCTTAGGAAAGCTCGTGCTCATGGTGGTGTTGTTCGTGGTCTCCACGAAAGCGCTAAGCTTATTGAGAAACGTGTTGCTCAGCTCTGTGTAACCAGCCTGATTACGTCAAGCTTGTTAAGGCTCTATGTGGTGATCACAGCATCAACTTGCTTACCGTTCCAAGTGCCAAGACCCTCGGCGAATGGGCTGGTGTAAGTCCCTTCTGCTGTGACTCTCCGTATATACGTAGCTTACTAAAAGCGTCTTTTTTTTCTTTTGAATGAATGTTTGGTTGAAAAATTGAACCTTTGATGTTGTTTCAGCTCTGTAAGATTGACTCCGAGGGTAATGCTAGAAAGGTTGTTGGATGCTCCTGTCTTGTAGTCAAGGTATATATACTGTCTTTACTTGTCAATCCATCTCAGTGAGAAATCTCTAATCCGTACAATTAATTTTGTGGGGTTTTGTGGCTTGCTGTTTCAGGACTACGGTGAGGACACGACTGCACTCAACATCGTCAAGAAGCACATTGAGTCTAACTAAGTTTAAGAAGCATTTGAAATCTCGATTTACATATGTTTTCAATCTCAAATTCTCAATGCTGTTTTACGGGAACGCAACTTGCTATTTGAGAATTGTATATATGTTTTGGGTTTTTTTAAAGCAAAAATGGCAAGGCTGAAGCAAGCCAAGGAAGAGGCTGAGACAGAGGTTGCTGAGCACAAAACCAGCACTGAGCATGGTTTCCAGAGGAAACTCGAAGAGGTCATATTTATAAAAAGAAACTTGTTCTTACGTTATATGTGTTTCTTTTATTCATCATGTTATTGATGAGAAAACTTTACTGCGGGAAAAAAAACAGACCAGTGGAGATTCAGGTGCAAACGTGAAGAGACTAGAGCAGGAGACTGATGCCAAGATCGAGCAGTTGAAGAACGAAGCTTCCAGGACTTCCAGAGATGTTGTGGACATGCTTCTGAAACATGTCACCACTGTGAAGAACTGAGATATATCACAACCAAACCATCGATTGCAAAATGGTGTCAAGTGTTATTTATGAGTGGATTCGTTCGTTCGATTCTTTCTAGTGTTTTTGTGGGTTTGAGGATTGAACTATTGCTATTGGTCTCTCTTTCAGAAGAGGTACATTACTTTTGTGTTTGTAATAAAAGTTAAAAAACAAAGGAACCCATTGTAATTTTTCTTTCATCAAGGAGGTTGTAAGAATAAAGCTAGTGCTAGAGCAGTTCGTGTACATGGACTCTCCAACTTGCGTAACTATATGAAGAATCAATAACAAAAACTAGCCATTGTATAAGACCAAGTAGTATTGTGCTTCAGTGTCATGTGTATGCTTCATCTTTTTTTCCATCATGTGTATAATTTTTTTTTTTTTTAAGAACCCTTGATTAAGAAAGTAGCATTGGAGCATAAAAATGATGGTGTCTCTTAACTAGATCTCTTAAGTAACATTTAATACTTAAAAATATACCCAAAGTGGGTTTTTGGATTAATGATGCTCTTAACTATGCATCATAATACCTATATGGCCTAACTACTTGATTATTCAACAAATTTAACTAAATATTAGTACTATGTATTTAATAATTACTATGAGTTTTGTCCGCACATGCGGGTATAGTTATTTAATAAATATATTTATTAATAGTTTAAAGATCAAAAAATTAAATAAAACATTAAATTTATACTATTTTATGAATCTTTCAATTTCTTAATTTTTATTGATTTAAAAACATTATTTTGGATAACAACACTAATATCTTGTAAATATGTTGTTATCTTGAACAAAATTTTATTATATTAATTTATAAACAATGATATAATTAAATAAACAAATATATAATAGTTAATATAAAGTGATGTTATTAAACCAAATTCTAAGAATTAGCATAACCCATAAAATCTCAAAATAAATCAAAAGCACAAGAATGTTAAACCAAACTCAACTTTACATATTACAAGATATAAGCCCGTTGCGTTGCAACGGGTTTTTTTTGATATTTTAATTTAATAAAAACTATAAAATAATAAATTATTTTATTATAGTTTTATGATTGTTTTTTGCATATGTTGTTTGAGATTTATTTTATAATTAAAACCCGTTATCACACATGAGTTCAAGTTAATATTTGTTTTTTATAATCATGGTGCATAGATGAATTATTATAATCTTTGTACTTAGGATTAGAGAAAATACTATACCTAAAAATTTAAACTAAACTCAATCTGAAATAAGAAATTGAATGAAAAATAAAAAGAAATGAAAGTCAAATACACCAATCGAGTCAATAAAAACATTATACATATTCTTATATGCTAATTTAATGTTTTATTAAATAAGTCTTTAAAATGTTATTTTGTTAGGATTTTTTTTAAAAGGAAAACATTATATTTTATAAATCTCTTTTTATTTACAATAAAAAATAAAAAATAATATTAAATACTCTTTTACAATTATGTTTAAGATTTTAGAAAAGGAAAATTATGGTCGTATAACCTATTACAATTAATTTCTCTTTAGAATTTCAGAAAAAAATAAATTGCTATCAAATAATTAGTTTTAGTTATTAATAAATAATTTTAAAATTAAAATTTTTACGATTTGTATCAATACTAATTTTACACTTCTTTTGTTAATTAAATAATTTTTAGTATCATGTTCATCATCAAATACTCTCTTAAAAATATTACCAAATAAATTTTTACAATTCTCTTTTGTTTAGGACTTAAAATATGATACAAATTTCTTTTACTTAGAATTTTTTAATAAAAAAGGAAAACATATATCAAATATTCTTTTACAGTTTTTTAGGATTTTAGAAAATGAATTTTTTTTTTTTTTAACAACATCACTCAAGTACTAACTAGAATCTCCAACCGATCTAGCAAGCCAAACCGGTGGAGTTGAATCAACATAAAGCAAAGCTGAAGGAGAACTCCTCGCACCACGTGCAAGCTTGTCCGCCAAGGTATTTTGTGCTCTAAGAATATGTCTGATCCGGAAGTGGGGGAAGAACGTCTTACTTCGGTTGAATTCTTCCATGTGTGTAGAAAAGGCAGGCCATTCTTCAGGTGTCGACACCATCTTCACCAGCTGAGAAAAATCCGTCGCAAAAACTACGTCAGAATATTGGAGGGTCTTCATGCATTCCATTGCCCAAATTAGTGCTTCACATTCAGCGTGGAGAGGTGACAAACATCTACGAAGATTCATCGCCCCCATCATGACCTCTGTTGATCCACTCTTTCTACAAAACCACCCTTGTCATGTGAACTTATCATCTTCTTTCCAAGCGCCATCAATATAACAAACTCTAGAGTCTTCCAGGGCTAGAGACACATATTGATGTACATTCCCAGTATAGGAATTAGGGTCCTTTACGATTAGTTGTGCCTCCGTCCACATCCTACTTTCCACCTCTGCCATCCTTAAGATCTCCTGTGGATTGGCATCCTTATTTGAATAGATCTTGTCATTTCTAGCCTTCCAAATATACCACAGTAACCATGGAAAGTAGTGTAAATCTTCCTCCTTTGGTAATCTCAAAAATAAATAATCCATATTGGTGAAAACAGACGACGATGGAAAGAACTCTGGAGAAGAAGGAATCCTAGAAAGTGCCCAAGTTTGTAATGCGGGTGGGCATTCGAAAAGAACATGGTTAGTAGTCTCATCATCTGCCCCACACATGCTACATCGTGTATCACAAA
This sequence comes from Brassica napus, assembly GCF_020379485.1. Classification (NCBI taxonomy): domain Eukaryota; kingdom Viridiplantae; phylum Streptophyta; class Magnoliopsida; order Brassicales; family Brassicaceae; genus Brassica; species Brassica napus. The sequence goes on along the minus strand of NC_063445.1, from coordinate 23,787,213 downwards.
CAATCCCTCGAGTTGTAAGGTTTTTGGACACTAGTAGTGTACCAGAAAGAAATTGCCACACAAAATGTCTCAATTTTGGTGGACATTTCAGTTTCCAAGAAAAGGCCAATAACGGTTTTACATTAGGTCCATAGAAAATACTCCTCTGGACTCTATCTGGGTATAAAGATTCAGTTCGAAAACCTGATTTAACCGAATATTTACCAGATTCCGTAAAGTTCCACCCCACTGTATCTGGATTTCGACATCTACTAATTGCTAAACCCCGAATCAGTTTCACATCATCAGGATGTATATGAGCATTCAGCAAGTCTACATTCCATGAGCAGTCAGTTGGGTTAATGAAATGTTCCACCTTTAATGAAGGGTGTAAAAATTGAGTATTTGATTTTGGTATTGCTGACCTCGGGCGAGGAGCGGGAATCCACGGATCTGCCCATATGGAGATGGATTGTCATGTTCCCACTCTTTTGATTAGCCCTTTTTTAACCAGAGATCTAGCTGAGCAGATGCTTCTCCATCCATAAGAGGATGAATATGATCTATGATCGTCCAAAGGATCCGTATTCCGAAAATAACGGCCTTTAAAGACTTTTGAGAACAAACATTCTGGTTTATCTAGTAACCGCCAGAATTGTTTAGCCAACAGAGCTGTATTAAAGTCTTGAAGATCTCTAAAGTTCAGCCCTCCCTCCTCCTTAGGAGCACACACTTTATCCCAAGAAAGCCAGTGTATTCCTTTTTTATTTCCACTTCCTCCCCACCAGAAATGAGAAAGAGTACTTGTTATTTTCTTCGTAACTCCTTTAGGAAGTCTGAAACATGACATTACATGCATTGGCATCGGTGAAGCCACTGATTTGATTAGGACTTCCTTTCCCCCTTTAGTAAGAAACCGAACTGTCCAGCCATTTACTTTATTATTAACTCGGTAATTTAGGTAACCAAAAATTTGTATTTTAGATCCCCCAAGACTTTCCGGAATGCCTAAATAATTGCTCATCCCTCCTACATTGGTAATCCCCAAAATATTATGAATATCTGCTTTAATATTATCTGGGACCTTATGCCCAAATTGAACCGATGATTTCTGAAAGTTAATTTGTTGACCAGAGGCTGCCTCATAGTTTTTAAGTAGTTTTAAAATTATACCACATTCCACCTTCGTAGCCTTACAGAAAAATAAACTATCGTCCGCAAATAAGAGATGAAAAATATTCGGACTGCCACGTGCAATTTTCAGTCCCGTTAGTCGTTTCTCACGCTCCTCCTTCTTAATATTTGCTATGAGGGCTTCAGTACACAAGATAAATAAATATGAAGACAACGGATCTCCTTGCCTTAACCCTCTCTCTGGGACAATATGCCCTTTCGGCTGCCCATTTAATAGAACCTGATAATTAACTGAAGAGATGCATTGCATCATTAGGGTCACCCAATCACTCGAGAAACCCATCTTCAATAGCAAACGCTTGACAAAAGGCCACTCGACACGATCATAAGCCTTACTCATATCTGTCTTGATTGCTAAGAATTTATCTTTGCATGCATTGTTTGTACGAAGACCATGAAACATTTCCTGAGCAATGAGAATATTATCTGAAATTAATCTTCCAGATACAAACGCAGATTGAGTTTCCGATATCAGCTTTGGTAGCAGACCTTTTAGCCGCTGACATAATACCTTTGAAATAATCTTATACCCAACGTTACATAAACTAATTGGTCGCAATTCAGTCATCCTATTGGGTCTCACCGTTTTGGGAATAAGACAAATATTCGTCATATTTAATTTTTCATCAAACACTCCTGAAGTAAGGAAATTATTAACCATATTCACCACGTCCTCTTTGATGATTGACCAGGATTGTTGATAGAAAAGTGCAGTCATTCCGTCTGGTCCAGGGGCTTTTTCTGGATGCATCATGAATAGTGCTGCTTTAACCTCCTCTTCCGTCGCCACAGCAATAAGTTTCCGATTTTGACCGTCCGTTATCGAAGTAGGGACTTCCTCTAGAAAGCTATCAAAAACCTCTGGGGATGACGTATGGAACAAGTCCATAAAATATTTTACTGCAACTTCTTCAACCTTGGACTCTGAATTAACCCAAGTTCCTTCTTCATTATACAGGCCAATGATCCTATTCTGAATCCTTCTCTGTTTAGTAAGAGCATGGTAAAATTTCGTATTCCGATCACCGCAGGTATGCCATTTCGTTCTAATCGTATTACATAATCTTTTACAATTATATTTTGTCTAGGATTTAGAAAAATAAAATTTCTATCAAATAAATAATTCCAGTTTATATTACCTATTTTTATAAGTTGCCATTTTCAAAATTCGTTTTTTTTCAATATCACTAATATTTTTATAATTTTACTTGTTAATTAAATAATTGTTAGTATCATGTTTATCATTAATTATTTTAAGTAAAAATTACTATTAAATAAAAAAATATTAATTTGTTAAGATTAGAAAATAATTTTTTTTAATAAAAAATATCTTTTATTTAAGATTTTAGGAAAATAATAAGTTATTTTCACATAATGACAGTTTTATTGACACATTCACAATCTAGTTTTTTAATTGAGACATGTCATAATGATATCAGGTGAAATATTTAAATTTAATTTTGGTTTATATTTTTTAACAGGAAACTATTAAAAAATAAAGTTAGTTGATTATAGGAAAAATAAGATTATTTTTACAGTTTGTTTTATTTAGACTTTTAAAAATAAAATTAATTATTTTATAATTATTTTTTCTTGTAGATTTTTATACAACTATTTTATTTTTAATAGAAAAAATTTTGTTTAGTTATTTATATATTTTTTTTCTTATACAGACAAACACATATTCATCATATTCACACATACTCATGTACAACAACAACATCAAACTTAAAAGTTATGTTAGCATCATAAGATGTAATAAGAATAATAAAAAGTTGAGTTGTATCAAGAAATTAAAAGAAAATATCTAGGTAATATTTTTCATGTAAATACTATTGTGTTTTGTAAAAATAATATGTGGAAGTTTAAACCTAAATGTAGATGAGAAATATTTTTAGCTATTTTCGGTCATAATTTTTTAACATACAATTACCTATTAAGAAAAGAAAAGCTAGTTACTTATAAGAAAATAATAAGAGTACTTTTACAATTTTATTTTAATTAGGCTTTTAAAAAAGTAATATTATTTATTTAAAAGTTAGTATTTTTCAAAGAAAATAATAAGAGTACTCTTACAATTCTCATGATTGTTACTAAATTCGTTTTTTTCAATATCACTAATATTTTTATAATTTTTCTTGTTAATTAAATAATTTGTAATATCATGTTTATCAAGCTAAGTGTTATTATTACTTATAAGAAAATAATAAGAGTATTTTTACAATTCTCATGATTGTTACTAAATTTTTTTTTTAATATCACTAGTATTTTTACAATTTTTCTTGTTAATTATCATTTAAAAAGGAAATTTTCTAGAAACAACTACTATTAAATAACTTTTGAAAATAATTCTTACTATGAAATAATTTTAAAGATTCGTTTTTGTTATCTTAGCATATATATATTTAATCATGAGAGATTTTAACACATATCGATATATTAAAAGGAAAATCACTATCAAATAATAATTATAGTTACTTTTTATAAATCATTTTTTTGTTATTATCTAATTATATATTTTTAATTAGAAGACAGTTTAACACATGTCACAATCTTAAATATATAATTGCCACGTGTCACAATCTTAAATATATAATTGCCACGTGTCACACAATCTTAAATATATAATTGCCACGTGTCACAATCGTGCTAATTAGATGTGAAATATTTCAAACTATTTTTGGCAATAATTTTTTAACATACAATTATCTATCAAAAAATGAAAGTTAGTTATTTATAAGAAAATAGTAAGAATACTTTTACAATTTTCTTTTAATTAGGCTTTTAAAAAAGTAAGATTATTTATTTTAATGTTAGTTTTTCTTCATGTTTTTATTAAATAATTGATTGTACTTGTAAGATTTTACAATTCATTTTTGTTTAACATTTTTTTCTTAACAGTTAATATTTATCTTTTATAATTCTCTATCTTTAATATTTTTTAAAACAAACATTATAATAAAAAAAATAAGACTAATAAATTATATTTATAATTAATTTTTAAGAAATTTTTTTTTTTTATTTTAGTATATATATTTTGGACTATGAGATAGTTTAACACATATCAAAATTTTAAATATATAACTAACATGTGTCATAATCATGTTAATTATATTTCCATTAAATTTTAGAGAAAAAAATTATATTAAATAAACTGTTTTAGAATCTATTTTTTTTTAGGATTTTGAGAAAAATAAAATTATATTAAATTACATTACTACTAAATAATTTTTTTAAAACGTTTTTACTATTAAGTAGTTTTTAAAAGTAGTTTTATTTTCAAAATTTGTTTTTACTATCTTATTATATATATTTTTAATCATTATATATTAAACACATGTCACAATATTAAAAGGAAAATTATTATCAAATAATCTTTTGCAATAATCTTTTGATTAGGATTTTAAAAATGAAAATTACTATTAAATAATATTTATTATTACTTTTTAATAAACACGTGTCACAATCTTAAAATATATAATTGTCATGTGTTGCGATCATGTTAATTAGCAAATTTGAAGAACCAAACTTTATATAATAAGATAATAATAATAATAATAAGACTATTAAATAATATTTATACTTAGTTTTTAAGAAAATTAGTTTTTTATCTTATTATATATTTTTAATCATTATATATTTAAACATATGTCACAATATTAGAAGGAAAATTATTATCAAATAATATTTTGCAATTATCTTTTGATTAGGATTTAAGAAAAGGAAAATTAATATTAAATAATATTTTTAATTACTTTTTAATAAAAAAAATTTTTGTTGATATATTAGTATATATTTTTTAATTATGAGATAGATTAACACATGTTACAATCTTACAATATATAATTGGTATGTGTCGCGATTATGTTAATTAGCAACTTTGAAGAATCAAACTTTATATAATAAGATATTAGTCAAAGTAAATAAGAATATTGATATATGTAATAATTATATTGTAAAATACTTCTAATAATAATTAAATAAACATTCAAGCAGAACAACTATGTTGGCAAACAAAACATTAATATGTAATATATATATATATGTAATATATATTTGAGAAAATATTTATTTAAACAAAGTTATAATTCTTTAAAACTCTTGAAAAATTTAAAGTAAATTTTAAATTTTCATAAATATAAGGTACTTGTTGTAAAAAAAAATATTTTTAAAATATTACAACTGAATGATAACAATAAATATTTAGTAAAAATAAAAACAAAAAAATATTAAATTTTCAACTTAAATAACAAATACAAGTTATTCTTGCAATTGAATGATAAGAATAAAAATGAAAATATCACGAAAATCACGTTAACAAACAAATATAAATCAAATTTATTGTTATTGTTTTTATACTTCTTTTTATTATTTTAATACTAAAATCAATTTAATAATTTTTAAAAATATGTCATGACATATTATGTTTACAAACAAATATAAATCAATTTTTGTTATTTTGTATAAAACTATTTATAATATTTTAGTATAATGAGAAATTTAATTATGATATGTGTATATATAATACTTTTTTTAAAAATAAATAAATAAGAAATAAAGATGTAGATAAACACAAAATAAATACATGGAATTATTTTCTTCTTTTTTCAAAAATGTTTTCCATTTATTTTTGAGATATTTTTATAATATTAGTTTATAATCAGTTAAATAATGAATTATGTAATTTATTTATTAGATATTAAACTTTAATTAGTCAAATTAAAATTAAAATTGTTTAATTATTAAGCCTAAAATCATGAAGATCATGACAAATAAGCAAATCCAATTCTCAAATAATAGTATAGATATAAAATTCATCACAACAAACTTTAATATATATATATATATATATCATGATCATTTGTATCTTGCCATAACAAAATTTTAAGACATTAACCAGAAAAAAACTTAAATGTGAAACTTTTAAAAAGATATTTAATTTATATTCATTTTTTAAAGTTTGTAAGAATATTATATATGAAAAATCTAAATTTTGATTATTTAATAGTTTAATTTATTTTCATAAAAAAATTAAACAAAAAGAATAGGATACACATTGTTATCAAATCTTTATTATTCAAAATTATTAATTGTCATATATATTTTAGTCATATTAAGTAGATTCATAGCTTTTATTTAAAAAAAGAAAGAAGAATATTTTTATAGATTACATAATATGATGGTTACTTTAATAAAAATATAATATATATTTAGATGAACCAATATATTTATCTAAGGATTCTAAGAATTATTATAGTGATTACTCCTTGCAACAATCAATGTTGTAATGTTTTTTTTTTTAATATTTGAGGGTTTCGTTATTTCAAAAAATTATAAAATCTGAAAAATGCTAGGGCCTGAGTTTAAAAAATAGTACTTTTTTAATCCTAAGTTTAGTATAGTTATACCATCTAAGGATAGGCTTAATTGAAACTTTAAAAGAATATAATAATCTAGAAAAGTCTAAGGTTGTAAATAATATAAGGCTAGCGTAATTTATATAATCTAAATCTTACTATAAATAAGCTATATCTGGACACAAACTACAAGAAAAATTGGATATAGCCGCAAAATTTCCTGCAACTATAGTCAAAATTTTGTGGCTATTTGACATGTTTTTGTTGACTATGAGCTTGTGGCAATCGCTCAGTTGTGGCTATTTGCGGTTCCTTCCACGATTTAGCGACAATGATTTTTTGTACCTAATTTCCACAAATAACAACAAACAATATTAGTATTTGACATGTAGCCACAACTAGCCACATACCAAATTGTAGCTTTATTAACAAATAGCCACCAATCTAATTGTGGATTTTGGACACAAATAGCCACACATATAATTGTGGCTATTTTATAAAAATAAATTTACAAAATATAATTTGTATATATAATCAATTTAATCAATAAATACAAATTTTTTTTATCAAACTGAGTTTCTAATTACGAACAAATAAATATATATATATATAATTAATATAAATTTTGTAATTTACAATTTGGAATATACAACATGAGGCTCTAAATAAATTGCTAAAAATTTTGAGTTAAAGAAATAGCAAGACATACAATGTCAACACCGCTCTTTATTTACTACTCTTGAGGTTGGTAGGGATCACCTCCATGGATACAGCCAGAAGTTAACCCAACAGCTTTGTGTGCATCAAAGAAGTCGGAAAACACCTGCAAAAGAACACCGACCGTTACTAATTGCTGATGGACGGATGGAGTCAAAGAAGAAACAAAAGCATTTGATAACTATATAGGGTTGGTGTCTCTCACAATGGCCAAAATGCTTATACTTGTACTTAGGAAAAACTTACTTGCAGCAAACAAGCACTCAAAACACTTTTTGGAAGCAATTAAATATGTAATAAAAACACAATTTTTTTGAACTGAACACTTAGGAAAAAAGTAGTAATGAGGGAGAAAAACAAATATTATACTCACAAATGGTTTATATGTCATTATGTCTTCAGGAAACAACACAAATCATGCTAATTTCTCTTACTGTTTTCAGATTGTTATAATGAAGAACACACATTTCAATTATCTCATCTACACTAAACTAGTTTTCTAAGGGTATTCACACTAAGCTGTTGGGGTCAAATTGGTTAAGACGAAATCAAAGTCAGAAACTTCCCGAAAAATGTCTTGTTTAAAAAAAGAAAATAGAGAAGCGGGAAAAAACTAAATCAAGTTTCGTAACAATTCCGAAAAGGATTCACGCGATAAATCTTCGAGAAAGGATGCTCAAAGCCTCAGACAACGGATCCCGGACAGCGAAACGCCCATCGTCCAACTCACCAAACGGGCGAGTTGGACCGAGCAAGCAGTCCAACTCGCCAAATGGGCGAGTTGGACCGACCACGCCGTTCAACTCGCCAAATGGGCGAGTTGGACCGACCACGCCGTTCAACTCGCCAAATGAGCGAGTTGGACCGACCACGCCGTCCAACTCGCGAAATGAGCGAGTTGGATCGACTAAGCTGCCTTCGTCCCATCCTTGTAGCTCCCTCTTCTGTGATCGGATCAAACTGACTCTTGTTTCGTCTCGATCGGAGTCATCATCGAAACTTTACAGCTTGGATCCGCAAAGAACTCGTTCTCTCGAAAAAAATTCGGATTGATCGTATAAAACGGCAAAGGTTAACCTAAACACCTTGAACTGCCTACGCTATACGAAGAATTTGGATTTTCTTCGGAATCGACGTTGTTTCGAAAACGCTCTTTCTATAAAATCGTAAAAATGCTTAAGTCGAAAAACTGTCCGAAAGGGTCCAGAACGCGGCAAAAAGTCCACTTATGATTTTATGCGAAATCGAGCCGTATCGTTATGACGGTTTATCCTTTTGTTATGCAGGAGAAGATAAATGTCAAGTCCGGAAGATAAATGTGAAGTTTCCAAAGATAAACATGAAGATCGAAGGAAAAATGGAATATTTCCGTGAAGCGATAAACTCGGCCGGGGGCAGAAACGAAAAGAGAAAACCGCCTTTTGGAGAGTATATAAGGATGTCGAAGTTGAAGGCGCAAAGGGATGCAAATTTTCTACTCAGAGCAAAACTTAGCATTTAGGGCATTTAGGCAATTTTCCGCTTTTGTTATCGAGCTGCGACTCAACTAGCTTTTGAAGTCTTAGGTTGCTAGAACTAGGGATCTTGCCGATAGCTCTTGTAGCCGAAGGCTCTTACCTCGTTTTAACGCTCAAACGCAGATTCAGAATAATAAACTTCTTGCTCTCTTTTCGATTCCTTATTTATTTTTCGTGCATACTTTCGTGTTCTGATTGTTTGGCTTGTGGTTTAGCAGATATATATATTCGGAACCTCTGGGAAATTTAGGTTTTCCTATCTTTCCTAATTTAAACGAAAATCGACAGGGCGAATTTTAGTTCCCACAGTTTGGCGCTAGAAGGAGGGGGTACGGATCAATCTAACTCTCAGCCACCAACGCTCGATCAGACATGTCAGCCGACGATCTCAGCAATCAACAAACTCGTGACGGCCTCGCCACTGACGACAACGTTGAGAAAACTCCAGAGACGAACGTGACCGCGGTCAACGCCGACGCAAACACTGCAGCGTTCGAGGAGGATAAAAAGATGTTCTCGAACTTCAAAAAGAAGTTAGAAGAATGAATTTAGTTGATTATATTTTGGTTTTTAGTTAAGAAAAATTATTTCAGTAGAAATAAGTCTTTTACAATAAAATTAAAAAACAAAAGGTAACAATAAGTGTAAATTATTTTTACTGACAATCAATATATATATATATGTGGTTTCTCAATTTTTCTGGTAAAATAAATAGTTTCCTAAAATACTGGTAGATATAAATAGTAATAACTGAAAACATTAAAAAGAAAAAAAATTATAATAAAATGACAATGGCACACTTGTAACTATTAAAACAAATGAAGGATATTTCAAAGAAATATATTATATTTTAATAATACTAGGTGTTTGACCCGCACATGCGGACATGATTATTTTACAAACACATATTAATATATGAACTATAAATTAAAAAACTATCATGCTAAATTATTTTTATACTTTTAGTCACAATTTTCGTTTGCTTTTTTTTAGGGTCAAATTTTCATCTTCTTGAACATCAATGGAGTATAAAAACTATGAAAAATCACCTATCAATCATCTCACGCAATAAAGTAGATTAAAAAGATAAACTTAAATACAAAGAAAAATAAATAAATTTAAAACTAAATTTTTAGGATAACTTTGTAAAAACTAAAAAACAGAAGTAATTGAGATAAGGATAATATTTCCTTAGTTTACTTGATAAATATAAACACATATTTATCCTACTGTTTTATAAATTTAATTTTACAGGTTTATTTTACTGTTTTGAATTATTAGAAGTCTTTATCTTATTTAGTGTAACGTGTAATTATCAAGTTGCCCACCAAATACCTATCAAAATAACATGTAATCAATTATACATAGTTAAATTATTTTTTGTTAACGTTAATTATGAAAATAAGTATAGTATAGATTAAGGGTAATATAAATATTAACCGCTCTAACTTTTAACGGGAGAGCTCGAATGCGAACTTCGCAAATAATAGTATAGATAGATAGATATAGATAAATGTAATAACTATGCATCCGAATACCGTATATGGCCTAACAAGTTAATTATTCAAAAAATTTAACTTGTGAATTGAGAGAAAGAGAGAATTGATTAATCTTATTATTGCATAGGTCACGATACAATATATAGGGATACAACATTAGAGATTCAGAATCCTCTAGAACATGGGTTTATGGGCCTAATGGACATCCACGTAATAGTTCATAACACTCCCCCTTGGATGTACATTAAAATTAGAGACAGCTTGTATATGTCCCACGAAAACAGTCATATCTCGAGTTCTATATTGGAGAATGACATGATTCAAATTGGAGATAAAAATAAACTCAAAATCTTTCTCTGGACACCAATTTCATATTTTAATTCCATCTAGAAGGTCGCCTTTGATTGGAAAACTTTTGATTGGCCAATCATTTCTTTGTGTGTGTACACTTTTCAATAGATGGTTCATGATCCTCATTTTCATCAACTGCTACATTCATGCATAAGTATTTACGACGTCGATTTGGTATCGGTTCATATTGTTCCAGACATAACATAGCTATTTGAGATTTATTTATTCTCAGGTACCTGAATTCCTTCGTGTCATGTTTTCTATCTCTTTTCGAGATCCTTAATATTTCATTCTTCGATTCTGCCATTCTCATTCATGCTCCTTTTATTTTCCGAATATTATTTTATTTGGAACGGATAGGTCTTTCACGCTTCAAGCGCTCTTTAGACTCATTAGCAGTTTGATATTGTCCTTCTGGCTATTTTAAGTGGAGCATTTACAACTGGTACTTGTGACTTAATCACTTTCTTATGGTCAGTAAATGAGTCTGGCAACTCATATGCTAATCTTTGTAATAGAGCTATCTCCATACATTCATTTTGGACTTTTATTTACGATTTTTAGTCCGAGGATCAATGATAATTCATTTTAGCTCATTCATTCTCCAGCTGTTTATTTTCTCCCTCTATTGTTGGATAGTCTAACTTTGAGTCTTTGCATAAATCTTATAAAAGCTGCTAGATTTTATCATCAATGGAGGTCATATCCAACATATTCATAACCTCTTTTGAGGTCCCATCTTTTAGTTGTATGGTGGAGCAATTACAACTTTTGCAAATTTTCTAGATGGTGATCTTTGGTTCCCGACCCAAAACCAATTTAATAGAGAGAGTTTTTAATTACTCTTTGGCATTACGCGAATCATTGTTGCTGCATCTTACGTATGAACATTAGCTACAATATGTTCCTCATGTATATCCACATGCATAAAATAATCATCAAAGGCTTTTGAATTCACCAGTTTTACCAATTAGTCTCGCAAACATCTGGTTGCGATTTATGACAAGGATACATACGATCTTCTTGTCGATGCATTAACATATGATGGATGATCAGTCCACCAGTGGGTGATCAAGCCCACAAACATGTCTTTGTTTAAATAGGTTCTAAATCTATTTGACTGGTGAAAACTGTATTCTTATATTGTCTTGTAAGCAAGCAGCATATAGCAGATCATTCGTAAGAATCTTCTGGTTCTTCAACGAATATGCATATGATTATCTTTCGCATCATTACTAAACCGGGATGCATAACCGGTTTGCCAAACATTACATTTTCGGTAAACTTCTGGTTTACTATTACATTTATCTCCATTTTTTAATCATTGTGTAGTACAATACAATAGTGTCTTGCTTACAGCTGTGAATACCGCCACCTGGGTTTGAATCCCGACCACTGTGGAATTAACATTTCGGCATCGCCAGAAACAGAGGACTGACACGTGGAAACACGTGACTAGTCTGGATCACTTCTGTGGGGCCAGGATACCTCTGTATAATTCAAAAAAAAAAATACAATAGTGTCTTGCGTAATACTTATGTTCGAAGGTATTCAACATTTCCATTTATTTATTGTCTCAATATTACTAGATTATAAATCCCGTGGTTTTATTTATAAATGACTCCTCAAGTCTATTTCCAGTGTTAAAATACTTCGGGATGTTCCACTTACTAGGGATGTGAGATTATCTAATTCTTCCTCTCGAGATAATGATACTCCAAGTTCATATATCTGGAATTGAATCTCACTTTATAATCAACAATATACCCAACTTAAGGTCATGTGTTATATCTTAGATCTTTTTGATCTTTGAGACTTGGGAAAGATAACGAATTAATGATTTTAAGTTGCGTTACAATAACCGTCTTTAAAGAGTAAAACGCAGACAAGGAAAAATCATATAACAGCCGAGAAAATTACTCAAGTAAGTGGAAGTCGGATTGATCTTTTCTTGTGGATGTTTGTGGATCCCAAGGTACATAAGAAAAATTTAAAAAGTCTTAGAATAGTTTTCCATCTGAAGAAATAAATTCTTCGGGAAGTTTAGTGGATTGAAAATGCTCGCGGTTCGGCCTAGAACGTCCTAGTCGAACGAGAAAATTAATCGAAAAATTTATTATAGGGCCTTAAGATAGGAATGACCTTAGAATTATTTTAAAAATGTTTTGGTCTAAGAAATCTAGGTTTTCGTCAAGGAGAAAAATTTCCGCCAGCTCGGATCAGCTTATAACACGTATGGATTTGAATGCGGCCCATTCGTGCCCATCTACGATGTGTTAAGCATATCTGGAAGCTTCCGGAAGATGCAGCTGCTTGCTTACCTCCTTCAGGCAGCTGGACATGTGCTTCTCCTTGACTGGACCACCTCCAAGCAGTTCTTGTCGCATTTCTACTGGATGCTTTGGTGGCTGGCCACAAAGCTTGGTTTTATTGGCCAAAATTGTGGCTAAGACACCAAGCTGTCTCCTATTGGTTGGTTTGGGAGGCAGAGACAGCTCCTGCTTGCCATGCACGACCAAAACCCTCCCATGAGCTCATTCTCCAGCCTATAAATAGCAGACTACCCCCTCAATTCATTCTCCACTTTTGAAGACCCGACCATAGGCACCCGAGAGAACCCGATAACACCCGAACCTTAAGGTAACTTTTTAGTCTTTAGCTTTCATTTTTTAGTTAGCTTTCTGTTCTTTCTTTTCTTTCTTTTCCTTTCATACCCTACCCTTCCTGTGTCGAGATTTCTAAAGTTCTAGAGTTTTCCGATAAAAGTTTAAAGTGAAGCCAACCGCGAGATAGGAGCGTTTGCAGTCCGAAACTTTCATCTAAGTGTTGAGGTGAGTCTTGGTTATGGTTATGATTGGTGTGTGTGCGGTTAGCGCCTGCAAAACAATAGTATTGGTTGATGCATTGCTAGGTTGTGCGTATAGATATATAATGATATAATAATGATTGATGTTTGTGAAAGATATTGAGTTATATCGTCGGGCCTCGGCTCGAGGGGTATAACATGATTGTGATACATTGATGTTGTGTTGCATATACTTATGTCATTGCATTGTATTGTTTGGGCCTCGGCTCAGATAATATAACATGTTTGATTATATTTTAACGGGGAAACCCGTAAATCCACTGACTTGATCTGTGAGGGTCCGACACTCGGGTGGAGTGTCGTGAGAGTCATTGGTCTCCACTCGAGGCCCGTGCCTTGTCCGGGGCCTTACCAAAATTAGTTCTGGACAGGAAGCGAAGACACGTGTGATAGGGCTAGCTACCCTCGACCGTGTAGCTGCATGACGATGCGGCAAGTGTGTTATTCGGGCCATCGGCTTTTTAGACTTTGTGTTTAGAGTCAATGGGCGCAAGAAGGAATGTGTTATGGACTTCGTATCGAGATAGGAACCAATGGCGAGAGGCAGTCCTCGACGATCGATAATGATCTAACCACTCGTGAAGAGTGTATGCTTGTTTACGTGATTGCTTTATTTTTGCATTGCATTTTTTTTTAATATAATTGATCTTTGTTGCTTAATTTTTGATGCATAATGGGGGGATAAATAATTGTGAGGAAACCAACTCACTGAGCAAAAATAGTTGCTCATTAGACTATTTGTTTTGCAGGTAACCCGTAGTAGGTTCCATTTGGGATCGGAGGAGCACAAAGCTGTTGGTGTAGATTTGCTACCTTTGGCAAACATGTACGTTTTGTAATATGTAAGATATGGTTTTGAACATCGGCCGAGCATGTATAAATTTTTGATGTGGTTGAACTTAAAGTATATATGAATAAGAAAAGGTTTGTGAAATGCTTGGATTCCATATGATACTAGTCCTAGTCCGGGGCGAACTAACTAACGGTTTCAAACTCGGGTTGCAAAGCCTTAACTTGGAATCACTAGGAAACCCGTTCTTGGACATATGATCTTGGGATTCCGGGTCTGTCCGGGAACCTCGGGTCAAATGTTTGGGCACGTGGTAGTAGTATCTTCGATATGGTAAGAGTTCTTTAGTTCGTCGTGCATGTTCTTGTTTGATTGGTGCATGGCAAACTAATTAACTTTTACTTATTCTGGATCGGGGGTGTTACATGCGTTCCCATAAGAAAACATGTAACTGCTCCTCCAGAGCTTCCAATAATCTTTGATACCACAAGACATTGTACTCACAATAATTTTCTTTCATCTTTAGATGAATGAATCATATCTCTTCTTTATAACCATCTTTATTTTCTAAACTTCAAGTGAGAGTATGAGTTCTAAAAAAAACTCTTTGGATTTTGACCTTATTTATATCCACATTCACGTTTAAGACCACTTTTATGTCCATTTTCTTGACTAATGTTGATTTTCTTCCTCAATATAAAATGTCAGATTCTCTTGAAGAGAATGATCATAATCAACTAGACGTGATTTATCATCTGACATCAATAGCTCATTTTTTCTTAATCTCAAGAGACAAAATATAGTTATAAACTTCTTTAATCTCTTTTCTCAATCGTGTGTGTTGGGATCTAAAACGGTTACGACGAAATTAACGTCCAAATCCCCGCAAAATACAAGTATGTCTTTTCACAACAAATCATGCTCGGTCAAGAGAACGTCGCAACGTATGTTCCCGAGATAAAACTTCTTTCGAATTCTATTTAGATCGAACATAAGCCATCGGAAACATACCCAGACCGGTTACGGATAGGTCCGAGTATGACGATCGGAATATGGACGAATCAAGCTCAGTCATTACGCTACTACCGCACATGCACGCTGTCCGGTCGCTACGTAGCGACCGAGCGTCCGTCCCGTTCGGTCTCTACGTAGCGACCGAGCTCGAGCCGAAGCTCGGTCGCTACATAGCGGCCGAGCGTCCGTTCCGCCCAGTCGTTACGTAGCGACCGAGCTCGAGCCGAAGTTCGGTCGCTTTGTAGCGACCGAGCTCGAGCCGAAGTTCGGTCGCTTTGTAGCGACCGAGCGTTCATTCCGCTCGGTCACTACGTAGCGACCGAGCGTCAGTTCCGCTCATCGCTACGTAGACGCTCGGTCACTACGTAGCGATCGAGCCCAAGCCGAAGCTCGGTCGCTACGTAGTGACCGAGCGTCCGCTCCGCTCGATCGCTGCGTAGTGACCGAGCTCTTCCAAAATGTCGATACGACATTAGTCCATGCATTCTCGTCTACCCTTCGATGCTATCTCCCGAAGACCGTAGCGAACTCATTTCATGTTTCCTGCCATTCTAAGTCATCGATCAAACTTTACGGTAAAAACCGCAGAAAGTTCGTTCTTTATCGAAAGAAGCCGTAATAAACGCTTCGAGTCAGAAGACGGCCCAAAGGGACCTAAGACATGACTCGAGGCCCAACTTACGATTTCTTAACCAACAGACCGCAAGCCGCAAGACGGTTTACGCTTGGTTAACAAGGAAAGATAAATGTCAAGTTTCCGCGGATAAATACAAAATTTGGAAGATAATTACGAAGATTGGAAAAAATGGAATATCTCCATTTTTATGCTATGGCGGCTTAAGGGATGAAGAGGAAAAGCTTAAACCGACCTAGGAGCCAGTATATAAGGAGTCCTAGGCGAGAGGCATGGGAGGAGGACTTTTCTCAGAGCAAACTTAGCACTTATAGCAATTAGGCATATTTCTGTTTTTGTTATTCGAGCTGCGACTCAGCTAGGTTATTGCCATCTTATGGTTTTAGAACTATGAATCTCGCCAACAGCTCTCGTAGCCCAGACTCTTACCTTGTTGTAACGCTCAAACGCAAATTCGGAATAAGATCTACTTAGCTCTCTTTTCGATTTCTTATACTTTATCGTTGTTATTCTTGTATTCTGATTGCTTGGCGTGTGGTATTAGCAGATATCCGGGACCTCTGGGAAATTAGGGCTTTCCTAGTTTCCTTATTTAAACGGAAATCGACAGTGCGAATTTAGGTTCCCACAGTTTGGCGCTAGAAGGAGAGGGGGTACGGATCAATCTAACTCTCAACCACATCACGCTCAACCAGACATGTCAACTGGTGACGCGGATAACGTGCAGACTCCTCTTAACGAAAGCAGTGGCACTGACCTCCACGCTCCCGCAACGGACATATCCGCGGCCAACGCACCAGCCAACGCCGCGGCGCTCGAGGAGTTTAAAAAGATGTTCGCCACCGACGAAAAAAGGTCGGAAGAACATGATAAGCTCGTGAACACCTTGACCAAACAAGTTGAAACTTTAACGGCAAGGACTCAAGCAATCTGCCCCCGCGGAACCACTAAAGTCCACGGGAAAAGACTCGACTTCGCAACCCCACTCGACATACCTGGCGCCGCGCAGGAACGACCTTCGAGTCAAAACCCTAGCAAGAAATCTCCCATCGAAAAGGGAAACCCTGAAAGTCCTCCGCCTCCTGCAAAGGCTTCGGAGGACAACGGAGTCGAGCACATCGACCTGGATCCTAGCGATGTCTCCAACGATACTGATGAGGACGTTGACAGACATCCAAGGAGGACCAGAAGCCAATTCACTCGGGAAAGCTCTCCGTTCGACAAACCAATGGTAGAAAAGGAGGAAATCCTCTATTGGAACGAGCAAGAAGAGCTGGCTGAAAAGAAAACCGAGTTCACTCGCAGTAAATGCTGACAGGCTCGGAAATCTGCTGGCGAGACGTCGGATATCCGTGATCTTCGCGACTATATCACCAAGACTGCGACAGAAGTAAGAGCCGTGAAATTCCAAATCCATCACGCTACCAGCGCTGCACCCGAGATCGACAGGCTGCTGGAAGGGGCTCGTAAGACCCCCTTCACCACTCGCATCTCAGATATGAGGTTATCCGATCCAGGAAAACTCAAAGTACCGAGGTATGATGGTATGACCGATCCGAAGGTGCACCTTCAGACTTTCCACATCACGATGGGAAGAGCGAGGCTGAAGGATGGCGAAAAAGATGCCGGCTAGTGCCGCTTGTTCGTCGAGAATCTGGAAGGGGCAGCCCTCAAATGGTTCACACACCTTAAGCGAAACTCTATCGGAAGTTTCTGACAGCTCGCGTCGGAATTTCTCAAGCAATACTCTATGTTCATAGATAGAGAAACTTCCGATGTCGATCTCTGGAGTCTGTCCCAGAGGGAAGACGAACCCCTCCGCGAGTTTATCAGCTGATTCAAGTTGGTAATGTACAGGGTCAGCAGGATAAGCGACAAGGTGGCCATTGATGTGCTCAGAAAGGTGCTCTAGTACAAGTCAAAATTCAGAAAATGGATAGCCCTCGACAAACCGCGGACGATCCAGGACGCCCTCCACAAGGCAACGGACTACATCATGATCGAGGAAGAAACGAAAGTCTTATCGCAAAAACATAAGTTGGCGAGACCATCCTCGAAAGATGTAGATCCAAAAACGAAGAAGAAGAACCCTCGTAACGACAAGTATGTCCATCACGAGGGGGAAGATCTACAAGGAGCGCACAATTACGCGATCAGCTCGGACCAGGGCCGAACCATGGGTAATACGTGGACTCGCAATCAAGGATATGATGAAAACACCTTCTGCGAGATCCACCAGTCCCGAGGACACTCCACGACTAACTGCAAAGTCTTGGGAGCAAGGCTGGCCGCGAAGCTACTAGCTGGAGAGCTCTCGGAAGTGACCAGCGTGAAAGATCTCATCCTCGAGACCGATCGGCCCCCGAAGCCGGACAAAAATCCTCCAGCGGAGAGATCTCCTCAAAGAAACCAATCTGGGGATAAACGCGGTAGAAGGCCAGACGACAAGGGGAACAATAACAATCGTCGCAGAGTCAACATGATCATTGGAGGATCGTAATTCTGCAACAATACGGTTTCGGCCATCAAGGCTTACCAGCGGAAGGCGGAGTCGAGCGCAAAATGGCCTACATGGTCTCCTACCCGAGATGATCAGAATTGCTCCATCACCTTCGCGAAGGAGGAAGCCGGCGGGATCGATCAACCTCACTGCGATCCGGTCGTCATAGATCTCGTCATACGAGATCTGGAAGTTGGATGAGTACTCATTGACCCGGGAAGCACGATCAATGTAATCTTCCGCAACACTCTCAATAGGATGAGCATCGAACTCGGAGAAGTAACTCCAACGCCGAAACCACTCACAAGTTTTTCAGGCGAAGTATCGATGACCCTCGGGTCAATCCAGCTGCCAGTCATGGCCAAGGAGATCATGAAAATCATCGAATTCGCGGTGGTCGATCATCCTTCCATCTACAACGTGATCATGGGAACCCCATGGCTCAACACCATGCAAGTCGTTCCATCAACGTACCACCTGGGTGTCAAATTCCCGACCCCAAACGGAGTCGCAACCATCTGGGGATGTCAGAAACAGTCGCGACTATGCTTCCTCGTGGAGCACAAGTTAAGGCAGATGACGACCTCTGCAACGGAAAATCGCAAACGCACGAAGATAGATAAATCTTCGGCCAAAAACGTTTCAAGAAAAGACGATTTAACATCTTCTGCTGACGCAAACGCTTCGGGTGTCGAAACTCAACACGAGTCCGAAGCTGACACTACGACTCAACCGTAACATCCGGAAGAGAACGGTGACCCGGCCACAGTCATCACGATCAAGGTGGTCAGCACGGCGACAATCGCCGAGTAAAAACGCTCGCGGCATAAAATAGAACTACGAGATGGCTTGATCCTCGAAAGAGGTACGTAGTCAGCTCGTCGAAAGACGAGTAAAAACGCTCGCGGCGTATACTCGTATACTCCCACATGGGAAAAGATACGTTATTGTAATCGAGTTTTTTATAGATTTCGAAAATTTTTACTACAATATACATCGTTCCTTTTTAAGACACTTGCGCTTCAATTAACGCAAAAATCTCAGAACACGCTTAGAAAATCTACAAACATTAAGACTCTTGTCAGCAGCCTCATACGGCCCAAAATCGCTAAACAATCCCTCTTCAGCACCGAAAATATACGTATAGTCTTCGAAATAACTGCGAGACGTCGCCAAGTTAAAAGTCGAGACGATGCGAACAAATTGTCCGAACGTGACCACAAAAACCTTACACTCCGCTCGTCGATTGGCCCCGACGAACACATCAGCCGTCCTAAACAAACGCAACTTGATCACTCTTTTGATTTTCGAACGTCCAACACAAGGACGAAAGCGCGCTACAAAAAAAATCCGAAATTTTGGTCTAGCACTTCCAGTTGCTTTAAAAATTGTCTCTGGAAAGATGCTCGATTCATACCATACAAGTCATATAAGCCGAGAACCTATAGCGGACTTTAAATCGGTACGAATCAGGTAGAAATCGCAACAGGAAAATCGATAGCCGGCTAGTCACCGCACAAACCTTAAAACCGAGAGTAAACCTAGGTCTTGCCGTAAACCCATCGCATTGGTCTCAGACATCTCAAAGACATGATATCTAAACGATACGAGATCCTAAAACATGTCTCTCCGTTTATTTCTCAACGTTCCCGAAAGTTCGTAAGAATAAATAATTTTTATGAAAACTCACGTCTCGAACAAACCAACAGATTGAACGCCTCAACGAAGTTAAATATGAGAAGAGAACTCATGTTTACTTCAAACCCACTCGAAACAAAGTAACTCAAACAAACATCCACTATATATATAAACCGCATAGCGGTAGGGGTTCAAAGCCACCGAAGGCCAGTCCCGATAAAAATAAAAGCGGCCAAAACAGGCCCACACAAAGTTCGAAGGCCAAACTCGGCCGGACATATATGAACGAAGGCCACACTTGGCCGCAGAATACTAGATAAGGGAAAAACTTCTTCCCGTCAAACACTCACCTCTCACAGATCAAAGTTAAAATTCCCGGACAAAGAAGCTCCGAATGCATCCGCGGGATAGTTCACTTCCTCATCGCCACCAGTAAACTCAGTCGTGGTCTCTACGGTATCAGGAGAAACCGGGATGGGATCCCAGAATCCCTGAATCCTCCCGTCGATCGGAGAAATGAGCATCTCAGCGTGAGCATGATCCTTCATGCCGCCCTTCATTAACTCCATCTCCCTCTCGAAAACGTAGTCATCCGCCCTCGTCTTCCAAAGGCTCCCAACTGAACCGCGACACTCTCGGAAGTCACCCAGCGAGTTGAAAGCATCCTTGAGGTTCCCATACTCGACCTGGGATTGAGAGGCGCAAGTCTTCATCACCTCGACAATCTCCCTCTTGCCCTTCCGTTCCGCCCTACGAACAGTCCTCGCATGATCATGAGCGAGTTGAGCATCTCGCGCCAACATCTCGTCTCGCATGCGAGCAAGATCTTTTTCCGCCTTCTCCGCTTTAAAGCGATAGATCATGGCTTCTCTATGGCTCGCCTCAATGGCCGATCCAAGCAAGTTCAAGCCCTCTAAAACCGATTGACACGTTATACGCAAAAGAAAATATATATATACACTTGAAACGATCGTCAAAATTCTTAAAGCCTATACTCCGTTGATGATACGAGATCTTTCCGCGACGACTTTTGGCCTCCCCGACTCGTTCATGGACGGAGGAGCATCGAAGCCCGAGGGAAGACCAGCAAAGAAATCATCAAAGTCCGGAATAGGGACCTCGCTCGTACCGCTTCCATCGCCGAAAGCAAGGTCCGGATCCCATCCTGGAAGCATGCAATCGTCCACCGAAAACTCCAGGTCACCGAGGTCAATATCTTTCCCCTTCGAAGAATTCAACCCCGTCGCAACCGCGGGAGCAGCGTCGGGACCTTGGTCATCATGCTCGGAATCACTCCATGTTTCCCCGCCCAAAGCAGGAGTAGGATGCACAAACCTCAACGCCTTTCGAACTCTCTTCGGCGTAAAGGAAGTCCAGAAGAAAGGACCGTTCCTGAGCGGATCCCTCACCGCGATAATGTCCTCAGGAAACGGAGCAAGGGGATTGATGAAGGGACGATCGTTTGGCAACCTCCGGAACAATGGGATACAACTCTTCTCGATAGACGCAGCGTCCACACGAACGAAGAAGAAAAACTTCTTCCACGAGTTGAAGTTAGAAGTAAACCCCTTAACCACTGACATGAAGTTCCGAGGGACAAGCCTGTACTTGTCTGTATCCTTGATGATCTGCAACCTAAGAAGCGCTTCGAAATGATCGACGGTAAGAGAGAGACCATGCTCATAGCTCAGGATCAGGACTCCAATGAGGTGCTAGATGCCAAGGGGATTCAGTTGGATTATCGCCACCCCAAAATGATCCAACACACGGACGATAATTTCAGGAATCGGGAACCACAAACGACAGCGCACTACAAATGCTTCGTAACAAGTAAAGTAACCCTCCGGGGGACTACTAGCGCGCTCTGCTTGACGAGGAACCCTGAACTCCACCGCATCCAAAATATGGTAGAACGACCGCATGACCTCGAGAAATTCGCTAGTACTCCTACTTGGTGCACCTTCCTCGACCGGGCGATGGTTCATGACCGGGAATGATTTCTCTTTGGGAGGTGTGATCGAACCATAAGACGCCACCCACCATGCCTCGTTCTCGGCCGGGTCTACCGAATGAGAAACGAATTCTATCTTTGGCACACGGAGCTCTTCAGAAACGTTCACGGGCAAGGACCCTTTCTTCAAACTCCTCTTCTTACTCGACATCTCGTGTTTTTCTTTTTTTTATCAAGAAGGAAATGATAGAGAGAAAGAAAAAGAAGAAAGAATTTGTCAAGAAACCTCTCTATGAGAATGAGTGAGTGTAAAGATTGTGAAGAAATTACCTCCCTTCTTATAGGCATGAGAAATTACTATTTACTTGCGGATTTTTGGACACTAACTTTGCCCAAATACACCAATCTCGTCCGAACTCACCATACCGCACGTTGGAATCTCACTAGAAATCCACGATCCTAACAAGCTGGGGGCTAACCGTTGGGGTCGAAAACGGTTACGACTAAGTTAACGTCCAAATCCCCGCAAAATACAAGTATGTCTTTTCGCAACAAATCATGATCGGTCAAGAGAACGTCGAAACGTATGTTCCCGAGATAAAACTTCGTTCCAATTCTATTTAGATCGAACATAAGCCATCGGAAACATACCCAGACCGGTTACGGATAGGTCCGAGTATGACGATCGGAACACGGACGAACCAAGCTCGGTCATTACGCTACTACCGCACATGCACGCTGTCCGGTCGCTACGTAGCGACCGAGCATCCGTCCCGCTCGATCGCTACGTAGCGACTGAGCTCGAGCCTAAGCTCGGTCGCTACGTAGCGGCCGAGCGTCCTTTCCGCCCGGTCATTACGTAGCGACCGAGCTCGAGCCAAAGCTCGGTCGCTACATAGCGACCAAGCCGAAGCTCGGTCGCTACGTAGCGACCAAGCGTTCTTTCCGCTCGGTCGCTATGTAGCGACCGAGCTCTTCCGAAACGTCGATACGACATTAGTCCATGCATTCTCGTTTACCCTTCGATGCTATCTCCCGAAGACCGTAGTGAACCCATATCATGTTTCCCGCCATTCTAAGTCATCGATCAAACTTTACGGTAAAAACCGTAGAAAGTTCATTCTTTATCGAAAGAAGCCATAATAAACGCTTCGAGTCAGAATACGGCCCAAAGGGACCTAAGACATGACTCGAGGCCCAACTTACGATTTCTTAACCAACAGCCCATAAGCCGCATGATGGTTTACGCTTGGTTCACAAGGAAAGATAAATGTCAAGTTTCCTCGGATAAATACAAAATTTGGAAGATAATTACGAAGATCGGAAAAAATAGAATATCTCCATTTTTATGCTATGGCGGCTTAAGGGTAGAACAGGAAAAGCGTAAAACGACATAGGAGCCAGTATATAAGGAGTCCTAGGCGAGAGGCATGGGAGGAGGACTTTTCTCAGAGCAAACTTAGCACTTAGAGCAATTAGGCATATTTCCGTTTTGGTTATTCGAGCTGCGACTCAACTAGGTTATTGTCGCCTTAGGGTTTTAGAACTAGGAATCTCGCCGGCAGCTCTCGTAGCCCAGGCTCTTACCTTGTTGTAACGCTCAAACGCGAATTCGGAATAAGATCTACTTAGCTCTCTTTTCGATTTCTTATACTTTATCGTTGTTATTCTTGTGTTCTGTTTGCTTGGCATGTGGTATTAGCAGATATTCGGGACCTGTGAGAAATTAGGGCTTTTCTAGTTTCCTTATTAAACGGAAATCGAAAGTGCGAATTTCGGTTCCCACAGTGTGTCTACTAGACAACATTACTTGTGTGAAAATAATATTTTCCAATATATATGCATCATTAAAATTTTGCTTCGAGAAATTTTACTTTTAAACTTAACATACAACATAGTTGAGATATTTATAGACTCAAGGTTTTGTAATCTTTAGATGCAAAATAAATAATGAGCTTTAGATAATCACATTAAGATGATCGTATCTTTCTTTGGATTGTTATCCAAAATTTATGGATTTTTAAGATAAAGCTTTAAGCTTAAACGCTCGTATATATAATGGTAATGAAATATAATAATAATAAATATTTCAAATTATAGAGATATGTAAACGTTTTTATTATATTAGGAAATAAATAATATTCCTATAGTAATTTTCTCAATCACTAGATTTTTATTATCATACGATTAGTCATCTCTATATTAATATTTTTAAACTAAGAATTCAAATAAAAATCAGATGACATATAGATTAATTCACCTAATCAAATTTTAATTGACTATGAATCTATTAAATAATACTTATCTCAAGGAGAAGTGAACTGATGATTGGATATCTGCCATGGTGATGGTGCTGGAAACATACTTCTCGTAAAATCTATCTTTTAAATAATCAAAAGTTTGCTCATAGAAATATGGCCTTTTTGTTAGCAACGATCAACATTTACCATTAAAAATTTAAAGATTACGAAGTTACTAAATACTAACCAGCAATAAAAAGTGGGTTTTGATGATTACAGCAATAAAATATTTGACAGTTCATAGAAATCTTTTGAAACATTAAATTAACTATCATCAAACCAAACAAACTATACGTGTGATCAAAGTACTAATAGTTAATAAACATGTCACTCCATGTGCTTTATATTAAATCAACAATTAATTCTCTCTTAATAATTCTCAAGCATAAAGAAAAGTTATGCAATTTGTCACCAATAATAAAAAGTACATACTTTGGCCAGAGAACCAACCGACCATAGAACCGTTAACCATTAAACTTATTAACTAATGAGGATGAGGTAACTTATCTCATCTCGATGGTTTGACCCGATGGTTAAAGATGGGTTGTTATGCCGGATACGTCAAAGAATGTCCGTGAACAAAACAACATCGGTTAGGGTTTTGTTTAGCATGAACATATATTTATAAAGACCAAAATATTTTATTCTTCCATGAATATGAAAGTCAATTAAATACTCAGATCTAACTATCATGAAAGTAAATAGAACAAAGAGGTTTGCTTTATTTATCTTGTTAATCAGTTATTTCAAAGCACTTAATTCTATGTCACGTACAGAAGTTTTAGCTTTAAAATAATATACTACGCTTAAACAAAATAAAGATCAGTTTATAAGTATAAACTGCTTGATATCATAACTCAACAACATATCAGTCAACAAACTATAACGCAGATCTAAACATAGATGTCAGTTTGTGATGATCAAATATATATATATATATATATATATATATATATATATATTATTTTTTTTACTTTTAGAGAAACTGATTAATCGTAAACAAACGATGGATACACCAGAATCAATCTGTAATGCCCGTCCCCAAATCATACTCTTGTGCCCTAACTTGAACAATAAGAAACACTTGCATACGCTAAAAAGAAAAGAGGGAAAGGAGTGAACAACATACAGTCATTCAGTGATAATGGTCATTTCTGCTCACATGACTCCTAACATTATTAACCAACTTGCATGCGAAAATATTAGTCCTAGAATATTCATCACCCAACATATTAAGCAATTAACAAACATAACACATCATTTATTTCAATACACATTCATTAATCATATTAACATTTGTCATCTCATAACCATTTCCAATATTAATAATAACATGACAACTTAGGCTGGTCGTCACCTTGAAAGGTCGTACGCCACCTTGGGCTTGTCAGCCGGTTTACGGGCTTTGACGGGATCGCCATGTCCTCGTCCTCAGTCCGACTTTACACATTTAATATTTACCTAACAACTTCATCACTTATCACTTTAACATTTATCAACTAACAGATCATCATCAACATTATCATCACAAATTATCATCAAACAATCAAACATACCAAATTCCTAGACCTAGCATTTAAGAATACAACTTGACTAATAATAATAAAAGTCCACAGATCGCACCCTCACCTTTGCGTTAAGGTTGAAAGTGGGTTCTGAAACTAGCGGGTTGACACTCTGTTCTAGTGATCTGAAACTGCATTTGCATTCGAAGCGAATTAGAGTTTCTGGTTTTGACAAAACAAGATGATTCTTGTCCAGGAAGAAACGCGAATAAGTATTTGTTCTTACCTCTAAACAAGATAACGTCAACAGATATAGATTCCTTGCAGCTAGATCTTTCCAGCGACACCTTACTCGCGTCCTAACTCTCCCTGGTTCACCGGGAAAACTTCTCAGAAAACCCCTATGTAAAACTGGAAAAACAGGTTTCGGACTTGAAATTTCTGGATTCAGAAAACACTGATTTTTCTCCAAATTGAAGATAAAATAACTTCCAGAGTTTACCTCGTAATGAAGTGTTCTTAGTGGATATAGAAAGATGGTAACGTCAGCTTTCTAACAATATCACGAACGTCACCTAACTCCTTTTGTATCAACCAGAAATCTCTTCCCAATATGGCTCTGCGAAACAGAAAAACCAGATCTGAACCGATTTCAGAAACATAATAGTTTTCTCTCAACTTGTAGATTGAGTAACTAACTGAGATTACCTCGTAATTGAGACCCAAAAGTTGTTGTGTCTTCCTTGCAACGAGATCTATCAATCCAACTTTAGTTCTTTGCCTAACACTTTCGTATCTGGTCGCAAACTTCTCTCCAAAATCTCAACTTGGCACTGATATCTCAGAGTAACTGCAGGCTGGTTGTCGGTTATTTTGGTAGAGCTTCGCCGTAAAAATTGTATCTCCCTCTTCTCTCTAGGTCGTGCCCTCAATATATATATGTAGAAGAGTTTAGGGTTTAGATCATTCAAAATTACTAAAATACTATTTTTTAGAGTTTTGGCTTAAAACATGGGCTTTACGTTTAAGGTTTTAAAATTTGTTGGATTTGGGCTTGTGACATTATTGCTGTTAGTTATAATTTTTAGATGTGTTATACATAATTTCTTGAATTCTTTTTCCCGCATGCAGTACGGGCCAAAAACTAGTTTAAACTAAACCATAACCATAAAGACGGATTTGTGTGTTGGCCGGACCTTAATAAAACGTGACTTTAATTTCCTAATGTCTAAAATTTAAACAATACTATATAGGCAGTGTGTTATAACTTATAAGATATCAGATATTTCATATTTGTCGGAATTTTATTTCGGAATTCGATTTTCAATGGAGTCTTCACATGGGTTATCAAGTTTTATATGCCTTTCTACAATCAATTTCGACTGAACCGGGGACATACATGTCGAATTTCAACTCGGTTACTTCCGGTTTAGCATTCATCAGAGATAAGATAAGTAAGCGTTATTACCCCCGTCACACTTGACACATGTATCATTCCCCTACTTTCTCGGGTCCTTTACGCGCGTGAGTATTCGCCATCCTCGCGACGCAGAGGCTCACAATAGCTTCTTAGGGTTTCGTTTGTTGGCAATCGCGATCCTAACCTAACCCCTTTCTGATTACCTCACCAATCTTCGATTCCTTGCTTCGAATCTCCAAGATCGGCACCGCGCGTGATAAACCCTAAAGAAACCCTAATTTTCCCAATCACAAAACCCATCAACGAGGCAATGGCGTCTGGTGCTATAGTCCCGAAGGCGAAGCATAAACGGAGGGAAATTGGCAACAAAAGATTGAAACCCACGACCGCGGCGGTGAGACCGATTCCGCTCGTGATGATGAAGATAAGTCTAAACTCAACCTCAAAGCTTGAAGTTCGCAACTTGAAGCGGAAACTAACAGCTGAGCTTGAGAGAGTCAGGACCTTGATCAACCGCCTCGAACCTGTCCCCGACAAGACAAGGGAACAATGGTAATAAGGGAGGCTCCGACAAAGGCAAAGCTCAGATTTTGATTATCACACTATAGTGAAGAAGCCTATGGATTTAGGGACAGTGAAGTCTAGGTTGAGTAAGAGTTGGTATGAGTCGCCTTCGGAGTTTGCTGAGGATGTGAGGCTTACTTTCAACAACGTGGGGCATGATGTGCATCGTATGGCTCAGTTTTCGTTGAACATGTTTGAAGAGAAGTGGGCCCCGCTTGAAACACAGTATGAGTCTCTTAATAGTAGGCAACAACCGTCTCCTCTTCCTCCTATATTGGTTGAGACTAGGACTTTGGAGACAGCAGAGTCTATGACAAACGCAGTGGAGCCTTTAGCTCTAGCTGTTTCCCCTGAGAAGCGTGAGGAAGAGGAGGTATCTGGGAATAGAGACTAAGTGAAGACCTTCAGGATTTGCCTTTTGATAAGCTAGAGTAAAGTTGTTGAGATTATAAAGAAGACTAATCCGGACCTCGCTCAACAAGAGGATGATATTGAGTTGGATATTGATAGTCTTGACCTCCAAACGCTTTGGGAGCTTTACAGATTCGTGACAGGGTATAAGGAGGGCTTGAGTAAGAAAAAGGAAGAACAAGGATTGAGCTCTGAAAGAGAAGCTGAGTCTGTTCACAACGGTGTCCAAGAACCGGTGAGAGCAAATAACTAACTGCCTTTTATCGTATTAACTGGTATCTAGACTCTAATGGTATCCTGTTTCTTCTTTGGTGTTCACAGAACACTCTAGTAACTGGACCTGAATCGACAAAAGTTACAGAACTAGGTGAGATTTTAGTTTATAAGTACTATATTAGTCTTTTTAGCCTCACTGCAATAAACTCTTTTACTTTTATTTTGTTTTTGACATTTTAGGCCATGTGGCATCTCCAGCTCAACAAGTAAATGCTGGTGTATCAAGCAGTTTTAGTAGTGGATCAGGCTCTTCTAGTGGTAATGTTGAAACTTGTTTATCCTTCTTCTCCATTATCACCAGTTTACTTACATTCCTCTTTCCCTATGCAGATTCTGACAGTGATAGCTCAGGGCATGGATCTTGTTACTGTTAACTAACCAAGACTCTCAAAGTATTAGCATAGGAGAGAGCCATGGTGTTGTCAGTTACATACTCTTTCAGTAGCAAAGCTAGGTTACCCTTTTTCCGAAGTAAAAGAGAGATAAGATAGTGACTGAATTAGAAAAACATAAGGAAAACAAGGATATGGTTTTAATGAAATTAGACTTTTTTAAAGTTAGAAGATCAATATATAGACCAATACTTCTGATTTCGTTACCAGATCCACTAAAACTTGCAAGTATGTGTATTGCGTAAATGAAAGAGTTGAATCTGATTTTTTTTGTAACACAACCTCATTACTAAGCTTAATCGATTACAATGATAGAGCACAACATCTGACATACCCAGTGTGCAAGCCTCATGTCTACAACAACACAACATCTAAAGTAGTAGATGGATGGATACACAAGCTTTGAGAAGCTTGATAAGGTGTTAAAATGAATGTTCAAATTATCACCTTAATGGAGGACCGTGGAAGTGCTCTCTCCTGAACCCAACAAAGTGGCTTTTGATATGTCTTCACCACTATACCGGCGAACAAAGGGGGAAGCTAGACGATATTTAACTGAAAGGTAAAAGCATATGTCCTCCAAAGCCTTCCAATCCCAACACTACCGTGTTGGAACCAGAAAGCAAAACCGGTTGTAATGATAGGTCCCAGTTATAGCGAAATCAATGTTGATCAAAACAAGAACACTTTGGTTCTTAAAGACAAGTTTACTGCAATTTTGTCTTCCCTTTTTATTTAACTCCAACTCATGCTTAAATACAAAATTATTAAAAGAATTAAACTAATTACTAAGTGAGTGGGTAAGTAACACACATCCTCAAATTAAGGCAATATTGAAACTAAAGCTTCTGAACAATTGATTTGGTCTTCATGGAGATGGCCACGTTTAACTTCTTGCTCAAGTTATATCTCATCATGCCAGGAAAAAAAAACTTTAGGCCTTGGAATCTTTCATCTTTGCAAAACTCATAGTGGGGTCAGGGATGTAATGGGGCCCGAATCTCCAACTTCCAAGGTTGTCGGGATGTTTACTACAACCTCCGTCACATCTGCTGAATGCCCATCAGAACAAGTTAGATTGCCGGAACTTGGTTCGTTAGTTTGGAACAGGCGTACTCTCGTCCTGCAGATAGGGCAAGTGGGGTGCGACTCAAGCCAAGGGTCGATGCAATGGGCGTGAAACCAGTGTTTACAGCTCGGTAAGAGCTTGGCTTTGTCTCCTTCGTCGAGCTCAGAGAGACAAACCACACACTCGACGCCGCCGTCCTCAAAGTTCCGAGGGTTAAAATCAACGACGGGGATTGATCGGATGAGGATGGAGGGGCTAACGCTGGCCAACTCCGTGATGTTGATGATAACATGGTCATCGCTGGTATTGTTGGCATCATCATCATCATCATCAAAGTAAAGTTTATAAGCGCCGGCACTCAGTAGTACAAGGAAGCCAAGCGAATCCAGAACGATAGTAGCAACCAAAACCACTCTTTGGGCATTCTTGTCACCACGATGAGAAAGCGGATACAGCCAACCAATAATAAACATAGAGACAGCACAAATAAGTATCATATTCTGGCTCATCTTCGAACACATGTGTTTTTTTTTTCAGAATAACTGAAACAATTGAGTAAGAATTAGTCGTATTGATTTTGATTTGTTTTCATGAACATGTAATTTATAGGTTAAGTGATCTTACCATTGCTCTTTAAAAGGAAAACTTACTAAACTTGAATAAATCAAAACAGGTAAAGGTAAGTAATTTCCTTTTTCAATGGAGTTTTCACATGGGTTAGCAACTTTTATATGCCTTTTCTACGATCAATTTCGACTAAACCGGGGACACACGTATCGAATTTTGACTCGGTTAGTTCCGGTTCAGCATTTATCAGAGAGACACGTAAGCGTTTACTCCCCTATCTTCCCGGGCTCTTAACGCGCGTGTGGGAGAAAAAGCGCGTGCATCTTTTCCACCCTCGCGACCGCAGAGCGGCTCACAATCGCTTTCTAGGGTTTCGTTTGTTGGCAATCACTAACCCCTTTCTGATTACCTCACCAATCTTCGATTCGAATCTCCAATATCGCCACTTCCCGTGATAAACCCTAGAAAGAACCCTAATTTTCCCAATCAGAGGCAATGGCGTCTGGTGCTATAGCCGGCGGTGGAGTTTCGAAGACGAAGCATAAACGGAGCAGCAAAAGATTGAAACCCACGACGGCGGCGAGGCTGGTGTCTCCGTCGAATTCACTTGGGTCTGACGTCAATCGTCAGATGATGAAGATAAGTCTGAACTCAATCTCAAAGCTTGAAGTTCGCAACTTGAAGCGGAAACTAACATCCGATCTTGAAAAAGTTCGGAACTTGATCAACCGCCTCGAACCTGTCCACCCCCAGCAAGAAGCTCAAAACAGCAAACAGTGCTCAGATTTTTAAGAACTTGCTTACCAAGTTAATGAAGCATAAGTTTGGGTCGATTTTCAACACGCCGGTTGATGCGGTTAAGTCCGGTTTACATGATTATCACACTATAGTTAAGAAGCCTATGGATTTGGGTACAGTGAAGACTAGGTTGAGTAAGAGTTGGTATGAGTCTCCCTTGGAGTTTGCTGAGGATGTGAGGCTTACTTTTAACAACGCTTTGCTGTATAATCCCGTGGGGCATGATGTCCATCGTATGGCTGAGTTGTTGTTGAGCATGTTTGAAGACCAGTATGAGTCTCTTAATAGTAGGCAACAAGAACCATTACCATTACGAGCTCCTACACCGTCTCTGTCTCCTTCTATAGTGGTTGAAGATAAGACTTTGGAGAGAGCAGATTCTATGACAAAGCCAGTGGAGCCTTTAGCTCTAACCGTTTCCCCTGAGAAGCGTGAAGAAGAAGAAGAGGAGGCGTCTGGGAATAGGGACTTGGCGTTTGAGGAGAAGCGGAGGCTTAGTGAAGACCTTCAGGATTTGCCTTTCGACAAGCTAGAGGAAGTTGTTGAGATTATAAAGAAGACTAAGCCGGAGCTCGCTCAACAAGACGACGAGATTGAGTTACACATTGATAGTCTTGACCTCGAAACGCTTTGGGAGCTTTACAGATTCGTGACAGGATATAAGGAGAGCTTGGGTAACAAAAAAGAAGAACAGGGTTTGAGCTCTGAAAGAGAAGCTGAGTCTGTTCACAACGGTGTCCAAGAACCGGTGAGAGCAAATAACTAACTGTCTTTTATCGTATTAACTGGTATCTAGACTCTAATGGTATCCTGTTTCTTCTTTCTTGTTCACAGAACACTCTAGTAACTGGACCTGAATCGACAAAAGTTACAGAACTAGGTGAGATTTTAGTTTATAAGTACTATATTAGTCTTTTTAGCCTCACTGCAATAAACTCTTTACTTTTATTTTGTTTTTAACATTTTAGGCCATGTAAATGCTGTATCAAGTAGTTCTAGTAGTGGATCAGGCTCTTCTAGTGGTAATGTTGAAACTTGTTTATCCTTCTTCTCCATTATCACCAGTTTACTTACATTCCTCTTTCCCTATGCAGATTCTGACAGTGATAGCTCAGGGCATGGATCTTGATACTGTTAACTAACCAAGACTCTCAAAGGATTAGCATAGGAGAGAGCCATGGTGTTGTCAGTTACATACTCTTTCAGTAGCAAAGCTAGGTTACCTTTTTGTTCCAACGTTTTCTACATCAGATTGTTTCTGTATTAGAGTTAATTGTTAACTGTACATAAAAGTGAACAACACTTGTCATCAATCGAACAGGCTTGTTCTATACTTCTTAATTGTTTTTATTGTCTTTAATCATATCACTATTTTAAACCGAGAGACCAAAAAAAAAAAAGACAAGCTACCTAATGCAGAAAGTTCACCAACCGGTTGTTAAATGGAACAAAGTCGATGCTTGTATGTGAAGTTATTCACTTCTTTGAAATCATGAACTCAACAGCAAGAAGTTCATTTGAGTCTGTTTTCAAATGTCGAAACAAACATCTGCAGACTCGCGGATTATTCAATCCATTTTCCAGCTTGTCCTTTTTAGTCTTCTAGTCATAGGATCCGCGAGATGGATCCTTGATGAACTCAAGAGCAACAAGAGCCGGATATTACAACTCTATGGTTTCAGACAGAAACCAGCAGTGTTCGTTACCAAAGAGGATCAGTTTAACGAGAGCTGCAACGTCTTTGAAGGACAATGGGTTTGGGACAATGTCTCGTACCCTCTTTACACGGAGAAGAGCTGTCCTTATTTGGTCAAACAAACAACATGTCAAAGAAACGGACGGCCTGATTCTTCTTACCAGAACTGGCGATGGCAACCAAGCTCATGTGACTTGCCCAGGTATTATGAAAAGAAAAGAAGCATGTGTTGATTCATGGTCTCAGATCCAAGTGACTTAAGTAATCTTTGTGATGTTTCAGGTTCGATGCTCTGAAACTGTTGGACGTGTTGAGAAACAA
The DNA here is from genome assembly GCF_020379485.1 of Brassica napus. NCBI lineage: Eukaryota > Viridiplantae > Streptophyta > Magnoliopsida > Brassicales > Brassicaceae > Brassica > Brassica napus. The sequence goes on along the minus strand of NC_063445.1, from coordinate 23,753,887 downwards.
AAGACTGATGTTCATAGGAGACTCAGTGCAGAGAAGCACGTTCGAGTCAATGATCTGTATGGTACAATCAGTAATACCTGACAACAAGAAGTCTTTTCACAGGAGAGCTCCTATGAAGATCTTCAAAGCTGAGGTACATAAAAAAAACACATACTCCTACTCAAAAAAAGGCAAAGATGGTTTCTTATATTAAATGTATGATCAGGAATACAATGTGTCTATCGAGTATTACTGGGCACCTTTCATCGTGGAATCGATTTCAGATCATGCAACTAATCATACAGTACACAAAAGGTTGGTTAACCTAGACGCTATTGAAAAACATAGCAAGAGCTGGGAAGGTGTCGATGTTCTAGTCTTTGAGAGCTATGTATGGTGGATGCATCAACCTAAGATCAATGCAACGTAAGCTGTATAACCCACAAGCTAAACCGAGCGCCTACAAGGAAAATTTATATCTATATATGCATATGCAGGTGTGGTGATACTAGTAAAGTTCAAGAGTATAATGTAACGACTGCTTATAGAATAGCGTTGGAAACATGGGCTAAGTGGTTAGAGACGAAGATCAATCCCTTGAAGCAAAGAGTTTTCTTCACAAGCATGTCTCCAACTCATCTATGGTATGTTTTAGACCTGCTGTTTCGTTTTTTTCGGTTAGTTCGGTTCGACCATAATCCCATTGAAGTAAACCGATATGGTTCGGTTTTCGGTTAATGTTGATTTTATTTCTTTCCGAAAATAACCTATTTTTGAATTTCAGTCAAATTTTGGTATAATTTTTTAAAAACTAAGATATTTTCGGCTAAATTAAGTTATTTCAATTAATTTTAGATAATTCATTTTTTCAAAAAACCAAACTAACCAAACCGAACCTAAAAAAACCGAAATAGTTTCAAAAGCTTTCCAAACTAAACAGATCACAAAACCGAAACTGGACCAAACTAAAAAATTTCCAAACAATTGAGAGTGAGTTTGGGGTGTGATCTTGGCAGGAGCTGGGAGTGGAATCCAGGGAGCGATGGAACCTGTTATAATGAGTTATATCCAATAGACAAACCATCCTACTGGGGCACAGGATCGAACCAAGACATCATGAAGATAGTTGGTGATGTTCTAAGCAGAGTTGGAGACAAAGTAACGTTACTGAACATTACACAACTGTCAGAATATAGGAAAGACGGACACACGACTGTGTATGGAGAACGGAGAGGGAAGCTCTTGACAAAGGAGCAGAGAGCTGATCCTAGAAACTATGGAGACTGCATCCACTGGTGCTTGCCTGGAGTTCCTGATACATGGAACGAGATTCTCTATGCATATTTGTTACGCAGTCATCGAAATAACTTCTGACCCCTTTCTCAGGGGTGTGCAGAGCTCAGGAACATCAATTGTTTTTAGATGAAAGCAAGTAAAGATATAGGATAAACTTTTGGTTATTCATTGTCAAAAAAAACAGTTTGCATCTCAGAGCAGATTAGCTCGTTTATGTTTTTAATAAAGCAATAGGAGTCTCACTATACAAAGGTACTAAAATGATGTAAGCATGACTCTCACAATAGCTCCCATTGGGAATCGGCTGATTCATGTACCTGCGAGCTTTTGAAGTCTATGGCTTCAGAGTCACCACTGACCAGATCAGAACCCATATCTGCATCTCCGAACCAAATTGCAAGCTGCTCATACTCCTTCTCTCTTATTCTTTTTGTCGTTAAAGCATCCAAGATCTTTCTCTGATGTTGATTAAAAAAGGTGAAAACTAGGGAATGAGAGATAAGTAATGCTAAGTTTTTTCCAAGAAAAATGATGGAAGCCAAATTTAAAGGTTTATCACAACAGACATATTATATAAAGAGAAAAGCAAAGGAACCTTTACTGATCTGAGCTTCTTGGTCCTAAAATGGAGAGCATAGAGTTCATTGTCGTCAACACACCCGGGGTGGTCTTCTTGAAATGTTATGCCGGACAATGCTTTGGTATCCAATGGAGCATCAGGCTTACCATTAATCACATCATCTATAGAAATTAAAAAAAAAAAAAAGATATTTAAGGGTCCAAAACTTGTAGCAAAACAAGAAATGAGTTGAAGCACCAACCCTCATTAGAGGATCTCATGTTATCTTCAGCAGGTGCATCTGGAAACTTTGTGTCGGTTGGATTTACATTTGAGATCTCAAGCGTAGCTGTGGAAACATAATCTCTGAATGATTCAACCCTAACTTCTTCTACACTCTCCTCTCTTGGAAAAACCGAAGCTTCTCCAGGAGACTCCTCATTGCCATGTGAAGTGGGTGATGTCAGATTACCAACACAGTACTCTTGAATCAATGAAACTTTAGAGAGTGTTTCTTCATCAGAAGACGAGGAGGAGGAGACTGATAAATCCTCCTTCATGATATCCTCTTCAACTTGTTCCTCAACACTAACATTTCCTAAAACGTCAAAGTTCTGATGTGATGGTGGATCAGAAGGACTTCTTTCACAGCTCGGTGAAGTAAGCCTATCATCTGGTTCACCTCTTACAGATTCCCATCCTGAAGGATCACTTGAATTCAAACACAGAGTGTTCTGTCCAAAACATAACGAACAATCACCCAGTTTCAGTCTATCTACTCTCTAACATCATTTCAATCAACAGTGGAATCAGAGAGAAGAGTACCTGTGAAGTGAAAGTGTCCACCTCCACAAGTATTGTTTCAAGCTTGTTGTAAATTTTACCAAACCATGCTGGACCCATTGTTTTACACTACAAAAAACTATGCAGTAAACAGCAACAAAAAGGTACAAACTTTGGTTAGGAAACAAAGTCATCTCAATAAGGAAAGACGATGAATTCAAACGAGTATGAAAATGTTAAAACAACAACAACAAAAGGACAAGTCCCAACTTAGAAACAACTCAAAAACCCCCCCTGAAACTGAGTAACTTAGATATGTTCTCGGACGGAGCAAGAAGAGTAGTTAACTAAAACACTATACACAAAAGTCTCCCGAGTTTGTGATCGGATCGCTGATAAAAGAGAAACTCATAGACGCATCGAGTTACATAAAAAGAACGAGACTTTCAGATGAACAAAGCAGAAAGAGACAAACCCTCAATTTGAAAGTAAACATAAGACTGAAAGACGAAAGGAAAGAGATGAAGGATTACCTGAGAAAGTAACAAGGAGGAGGAGGAGGAGACTACAACATAACTTATGATCAAACGAGACAAAACCTGAACATGAACAGAATCATCATTATCATCACACAACAATATCTTCTAAAAGCTTTTATTATTATTATATATATAAATATACTTAAGATCTTTTAAGGGTGGGTTTAAGATTTTTCTCTCTTTTTATAATTTGTTATTAACCAAGTGGATATCTATTCGGGTCATATATGGGCTTTTTTTCTAAAAGGGTCCGTTGAGTATTTTTAATGCCCATCATGACTTAAAAAGTGCGTGTGCGCTGGGTGAGTTTGGGTTTTCATGTCGGTTAGCTCCGTTCGGTCTAAATCTCAACGAATTGAACCAGAAATTTTTTTGGTTCGGTTTAAAATATATTTTGCAGAAGTCTTCAAATTCGGTTAAATTGATTATAAATTGAATAATTGTGGCCAAGTTCGGTTAATTTGGTTTATCGAGTTCCAAATTTTGGTTAATATCGATATAGTTTTGTAAATTAAGAAAAAAAAAACGAATTAATTATGAATCAATGCAAAAACCATTTTTTTCTTGAATTGCCGATCAAACCAAGTCTCTAAATCAAACTGAACTGAAAACCAAATATTTTGGTTTGGTTCGATTCAGTTAATAACCGGAGACCTATGTCTATGTTTAGAGGAAGGATCCAAAATTATAGGACGTCGATGATGATGTCACGTGGAGGAGATGACCAAAGAGAGGCATGGGTCTGGCCATAATCTTTACATTGGAAGATGTGAGTGTGGATTCTCTCCCACTCCAATATTATTTTATTTTTTTGTATGTTAAATTCCATTCACATTTGATGATTGATGCGTGTATATAAATGGAGTAATGCAACTCTCACAAGTCATAATACACTCACACACACTATATTGTATATTTGTATCTATTAACACATTATTGTAAGAGATCATATATAGAGATTGACATGGCAACTTCCGCCTTCTCGTCTCGTGGTGCACAAACGATGAACACCATGCTCGTCAAGTAAGTTTACACCTACTTGCATGTCATATTGATAATGCATGATCACATGCAAGATCGTAAATGACTAACTTATAGTTTACACATGAAATTACATGTACAGACCGATGCTTAGGAAATCTATCCACAAGAAGACTGCATCGCACGACATAGTAAGGGAGGCGATGAAGACTGATGGCGCCAGCGTCGGAGAGGCTGAGATCAAGACGATGAGAAGTTTCAACGTCGCCAGAGAGACGACATCGTTTTCAGAGAGTAGTTGGGTCCCACATGAAGCCACGGGAATATACTATCCAAAGGGACAAGAGAAGGTCATGCAAGATGTGCCTCCTCCTCCAGCTGGTAGCCATGTGTACGATCTCGTTAACTGGTTCTCTTGATCCACACTCTCCTTTCATCTCGATCTCATCATGATCACAATATTGTTCTCTATATCTAAGTTCAATATTGTTGTAAGGGGAACTAACTTTACTGTTCTGTGCTGTATCATACATATCTGTGTGTAATTATAAGTGGATATGTATGTATATGCTCATATAATCAATGATAATGAATAATGATGATGGTATGAATTAATTTAGTACCAATGCATGCAGCAAGTAACCGCTGCTTTATGCATGCTTTCATTAATTTGTTTGCTGATCACCTTTTAAAGATTAACTAAGTAACGCTTTGTTAAGTGTCAAGCCTTATCCGAATGAAATTAGTTTTCTGCATTATTGGAACTACAAGTAGTTAACAAAGAGAATTAGATTGAAGTCAGTGACAAAAAAAAAAGATTGAAGTTGAACGTTGGACCAAAACTAGTCATTGTCTGAGATAACCACAGGATTAGCTACTACATCAGACAAGAAACAAGAATATTGTTTCTTTCCTTCTTTCGAAAAGACATGACTTCAGAAGAAAAAAAAGAAAAAAAAGACATGACTTTATATAAGACCCGTGCATGTTGGCTTTGAGCAAATGGCTATTATTCTTTAACACTAACTTGGGTTGAAAAGAAGGTCAGAAAAAGTCTGACTCTTTTTTGAAAGGTACGTACAACTTTAACTGTGTTGAGATTTGGGGAGTTTAATGGCGCTTGCAAGCATATCTTTACCCCACTACAGTATTCTTTCTTCCTCTCCGCATTCACTCACTTTAACCTCCCTTAAAAAACCATCTTCCATCTCTTTCTCCAAGATAACGAATGACTGTTGCTACTCTGTTAAGAGCCAGTGATTAATATCAGCCCACCATCTCTTTAACATTGTGGGTAAAGGACAAGGCAAAACGTTTCAGACGGAACTTATGTTCAAAACCATGGGAGTGGAACCGGTTATAATGTCTGAGGGAGAGCTGGTGTTAAGTTCATTACTTCGTTATTCCCTCTCGACTCATTTCACTCTTTCTAATCTCACGAAATGGTACTCGTTATGAAAAGCAAAATACCGATCTTACTGATTATCCATAAGCGAAGTTCAACGAATAGCTCAAAGAAACCCTATATATGATCTCATGACGATCAAGGGAGGAAAGTCTGATGATAATTCCACAAACAACTTTAAGCGTAAGGAAACAGTGCATACAAACTATCGTTTATAAATGAAGCAAAGACATTTTTTTAACATAACAAACTATCTCATGGCTAGTTCTAATAAACCGTTCTTAAGGTAATGGATGCTAAACATATCCTTAGAATTCCACTTGTCTACAAACGTGACCCATATTGTATTTATTAAATTGAATTTTGGTTTATTCATGTTCAGACCAGCCTTGAATTGTAGTATAATCCAACATGTGTTGGACAGTAGCATCGTTTTATAATTTCTTGGACTCTCTTCTCGTTGATTAAGATATGAAGACCCTTCTTTTATAATTCGAGTTATCTACCAAAAGAAGTAGCTAAACAACATAGCTGTTGTCAAGTTGTGAAAAGAAGCTGCTGGTAGAAGCCACAAGAATTACATCTCCAATAAGATGGTACGTGTGTTAAGACATTATTCGAGAGATCCAAATGTACAATACTGAGAAACACTAACAGCTTTCAAAATCTAATCTCTTTATCTTATTCTTTTCAGTAATTATCGAAACACCACGTAGACGTAGTATTTGTTTACTCCGGGCAACTTTCAACCCTATGAATTATAAATCAATTGGGAAACTATCGGACATAGCTAGCTCATCGTAATTTTCCGAATCTCAAAATTATAGAAAGAAAAGTGTAAACTAAAAACAAATGTAAGAAAAAAAAAGGAAAGATTAGAAAGATGTAAAAGTCTAAATATAATAGAAACTTGTCTCCTAATCAAGCAGGTAAAAGATTACAAAAATTTAAAGCCCAACAAGGATTAGGGTTTAGGAATTGTGCTATATATATAGATAGATCATAGATGCAGTTAAATATTACCCTAGATAGAGTCAAAAACTAAGTAGAGATCGATCATCGATGGTATCGCTTAGGAAAAGAAAGAGAGCAAGAAAAGTCATCAAGGGCAAAATCAATGATGATGATGTAAGAAGAAGAAAAAGAAACATGATTGATGAGTTACCTGAGAGCTTATTGTTGGTCGAGATCTTCATGAGGCTACGTAATCCCAGATATATCATGGCCTGCAAAAGCGTAAGCAAGAGATGGAACTCTTTGATCTCTTCTTTCTTCGATGATCACAGATGGAGCAGCTTGGCTTTGATCGTCAACACAGATCCTCTGTGTACTACGAACGAGTTATCTTTAGAGGGATGGAAAGGTTTCCAGTTAAGCAACTATATGGATCCCGAGATTAAGTCTCCGGTTTGTGTACTAGCCTCGTACAGAGATGTCTTGCTATGCAAGAAATTTAAGGAATCACGATTCTACATTGTGAATCCCGTGACAATGCAATGGACCCGACTTCCTGAAACGTGCGGCAGATTATCTCCTATTGGGTTAACAGGGAATGGGTCAAAGGGCAGGTACTATGTTGTTAACCTGGTGAGGTCTGAACCTTGTCTGCTTTGCCTCAGTGTTTTGGACACTAAGCGCGGTAAATGGAGAATACGTCTTATAGAGCATCCGCGTTGGTCAGAATTTGGATGGTGCCCAACGCAGTGCCATGCCGTGAACTTTGAGGGAGCTCTACATTGGCTAGGCCAAAACGGACCTATTGTAGCTTATAATCCAAAGTATAGGCATGCATGCATAGTCATCCATCGTTTCCCAGAGATGCGTCATGAATCATATGGTGAGAAAGCGGTGGTCACGGAGACCTTAACAATCTCAATGGGCTATCTACGCGTCATTCAGCTCGTTTGCTATCCCTGTAAGAGTGAAAAAGATCACCATCTTGTTATTTGGACACTGGTGGATTACAAAAAATCGATATGGAAACAAGAAGAGCATGGGCCAATATACTTCAGTGACATGGTTTCTGATCTTTCATGGATACAAGACTACATGCAGCGTTATAATCTGACGACAAGTAAAGAAAACTGCATGGCCCTTATTAAGGAAGTTTTTTTGCTTCCTCGAGAAACCAGAAGACAGCAGATCATTTGGCCACAGCCTTTGCATTGCCATCCAGACAACCCTCTTCTCGTTTACTTGTACTTACCAGAAAGCATCGTCTTACTTGATATCACAACAAAAAAGCTGAGGTTAATAACTAAAGTCGCCACCAGAACTAGACGGATGGGCTACCACTTTTACTGGACCCGATATGACAAGGTAATACCACTCACACTTCACTTAGATCCATCCTTGATCCCCGACACCATCGGAAGATGAGTGAGCTTTGCCCAAAGATTGGAAGAATATATATTAATTACGTCAACCTTGCTTGATCTTGTTTCCCTTTTTGATCTCATTTTGACATTTTGCCCCAAAAAAACGAAGCCTTCATTTTTTTTATATAGCTTTTTTTTCTTTTATATAATTTATGTGTTGGAATTTTCAAATTAAGATAAACCTACAAGCCATTAATTCAACAATGCGAACTTTAATCCATGTCAGCCCAATACTAAAATTCATGAAAACATACACTAAAAATGCCGTGCTTACCATTTTACAAAACAAGGCAAGAGCCTCAGTCAGGCCCCAGCATGTTTATTGGGAGAACCCCATTTAGGGGTTCTTAGTAATTTTTAAAGTATTAAAGTGAAGTTAAAATTTTTGGTTAAGAGACCTTTAATTTTAGTGCTTTATTGGTAGGTTCTTAATTAAAAAAAAAATTATTACAAGTTATAGATTGCAACCTCACCAGCAACAACAGAGATCAAAAGACACTCACAGCTCAAATCCCAACAGAGATCTGATCATTACAAGTTAAAAACTTCAGACCAAAACAAGAAAGAAAAGCTTGCACTTCAGATTATATTACAATCTCAGACCAAAAGAGAAGCAAAAAGCTAGCAACTCAGATCATTACAACAAGGAAAGCTATCTTAACACTCGGACACGACCCTAAAAAAAACTTGCAACTGAGACCAAAAGAAGAGAACATAAGGGCTACAGAGGAAACATATTATAATGTTTGTATTCATCAGTTCGTACCATATTACACACACAACAAGTAACTGGTTCCACATTATAATGTGTAATGATATCACTATGTGAAGCTATCAGGTTTCTAACATGGTTTTACAGATACACTGCATCTATTTTTATGAAATGTACATACCTGCAAACAGCAAGTCCACCGAGGAGCTTGTAACGGAGAGACTCAGCCTGAGCAATGGCACAGAGACCTCTGTTGGCAACCTTCTCAACGTAAAGCTCAACACTGTCTTGAGGAAACCTGAATCTCTTCTCCACAAGAGATGTCAACTCCCTGATTCTCCTTCTCTTCTCACCTACAACATCCAATGAAACAAATTTAACAAAAAGCCCCAAGCTTTTTATTCTAAAAGAAGTTTAGATTTTATAGAGAGTTGTTGCTCAGTGGAGACATGGCCAAACCAATCTGGCCCATACCGTGGCTTCAAACAGAGGATCACAATCTGGTCCATACCGTGGTTAAAAACCAATCAGATCATTTTTCTTCTACAAATTAACTGAACCAACAAGATCACATGCCTACGGTTTTAGGACCACATCCTTTGGAGATAAGCTTCAACCTTTCAGCTTCTGTCACGGATGGTCGACTCACATCCAGCAATAATCATAAAAAAAAAGAATTTCGAAATCATCATCTCTCATAGTTTATAAGAATCTCAGTGAAAGATTCAAACACATAATCAAAGGATTCAAACACAAAAACAAAACAATAAAGCTTTACCTTTCGATTCAGCATGCGATTTTCTTCGTCCGGGAGCACCCGAGAGAGGGAGATAGAGAAACCAAAGGGTCTCGACTTTTCTTTCTTCGTAGGGAACGTTTTTTCGTTTCCTTCTCAAAATCTCTGGCCAATACAATTAGAACAGGTGTTTCTAAGACACGGTTGTTCTAGCCCTTATTTAAGCAACGTCCCTTCTCTTAATTACTATTTTTCTTTTTTTTCTAAATCCTAATTTTACTAAGAGCATCTTCAACCTTCCCATATTTTTACCTCTATAATAGCATTTAAAGACAAAATCACTCTAATCCACTTCTATTTTTACCTCTAAAATAGAGATTGTTATTTTCTCCTCTATTTATAGAGGAAGAAATAGCATTCCTCTATATTTTGCTCTGTATTTTGAAATCTCTATTTTAGAGAAATACATTGGAGCAAAACATATCTCTATTATAGAGTTCATCTATTTTAGAGGTAAAAATAAAGAAATACATTGGAGATGATTAAGAGCTCCCTATAAACATGCTCTTACCTTTTTTTATCAATACTGGGCCCCATGTATACAAAACAAAGTAGTAGTTCGTGGTGTATACGGAGTGCATACATATGTTTATATAAGGAGCTTGATTGTCCATATAGTTTGTTCTCTACATTTTCATTTGGTCTCTTTTTGATAGTTTTTTGTCTTAGAGATATTTAGTGTATCTACAATTTCAAGTGTTTACAAAAAAAAGAAGAATCATGTTTTAAATAAAATTTTAGCCTCAGGCCACCAAAAGGGTTCACACGGCGCTAACTAAATTCGATCCTATATATAATTGATCATCGATATCATAGGATGATTTGAGTTACAAAAAAAAGATATCATAGGATGATAAGCACTACAATTATACAAGAAAAATATGGCATAATATGAGATTCTGCAAAATATATATATATATATATATATATATATGGGAATACTTAATTATATATAATCTCTTAGAAAATGTGAACTAATTATTAATATTATATAAATTATATGATAAATAGAAAAGGTGAACTTATAGCCCAAAATGTCGATCGAGAGAGAGAGAGAGCAAGAAGATGGTGAAAAAGTGAACTTGGTATGACTCGAGGAACTCAGATTATAAAGTGATTCTCCACTGTGATTCTGGTGTTGGATCGAGAATTCGACATTTTTAAGTGTTTGGTGCTGAATAGCCGGAAGATGAAAAGATGTGGTAAGGTGTAGATTGATAGATGGTTGTGGATGTGATAAGCGTTGAAGGAAAGCAATCATTTTTCTTAACCGGTTGAGAAAATCAAGTTTTTTGGGAAATATTACTTGTAAAGAATGCAAGTTATCCTTATAGGGACATGGATTTCATATAATTTTACAATAGTTACCAACCTAAAGGATACTCTCATTGACATGATATATATATATATATATATAGATATAATTTTTTTTTAATGACATACTGTTTACAAATAGCAAATCTTAAATACTTTTAAATTTTTTTTTACTTTAACCAGAATTAATTTACACACATGCCGAACTCAGAATAACTATTCATTATACTAATTTAAGCATCAACATGATTAAAGCAAATGGCTTTGAAGTTCCATTAACCCCATGCCAATACTCAAACTGATGAAAATATACAATAAGATCGATCATATGTTTAACAATCAGGGAAGCGAAGATAAATTTTGTCTCCAGCTCTTGCAATCTGATAGCTAATCTAATTGCAGTTAGCGTTACAAGAGATCAAAGGTTGCAGTCGTATGTCGCTAGGAATGGTCCTGCTTGGCTCTCATCTCAGATTTGTCAGGAAGCATCAACATGAATTATTCACTCTACAGTGGACACCGGTTTGCTCCCGGCCCTATTATCATTTCTTATTTTTCTTTGAATCTCCTATTGGAGCTTGTTATGGTTTTGTTTTCAGTACTTTGGTTGTTTCATCCCCTTTGTCTTTTGACAAGGATACATTTTCATTATTTCTAATGACAAAAAAAAAAAAAACAATCAGACGATAATATGAGATTTTTTAAAAACAAACAAAAACATAGTTAGGGGAATTTAAGCAAAACAAAAACATAATTAGGGGAACTTGATTAAAATAAAAGATACATTAGAAAGGAAAAAAAAAACAAAGCACACACGAAAACTTCCGTATTCAGACAAGGAAATAAGAAATCAAAAAAAGAATAAACAAAACGAAAGCCGTTAATTAATACTGTATGTTTTTGGTTCATTTTATTGGGATTAACAAAAAGACCGAAAGATGATTATAGAGTGAATAAGGAGATTAGTGGCTCGGTGGCTTTATTTTTAAGGGTTTGGATTTATTTATCTTTGCAAATTTGATTATTTGTTAAACCCTTCCCATCAGTAACATCTTTTTTTCTCCCGTAAATCGTGGACTGTAGTGTAAAAAGAAAAGGTAGTCATGAAAACCATTTACTAATAAGTCATAGCAGAAGAGATCAGGATAACCTAGGTTTTAGTTTATTGGCACATTTTACTTGATAGCAAACTTTTTTTGTAACTTAAATAAATATATATATATACAACTGTAAAAAAGTAAAATATATTGTGTGTAGGAAATTTCTCAGAAAATATATAAATTTATATTAGTGTTTTATTTAATTTAGAAACAAACATATTTAAACTTTTATGTTGATATATAAAAATATAAAGGGAAGGTAGAGAGCATTTTGAATGAATTCATCAAGTTCGACATATTCACCTGAGACGAGCATAATAAAACAAAAATGATTAAATGAAGTATTCGTTAGGTTAAATCATTAACGATCTGTTATTTGTCGATTATTTCTTGCCCCGCCATCCTAATTGTCTCCTCTTTCGCGCGTTTTCCAAAGTTACCAAACTCCAAGGACAAAAACGTCCAAAATCCAAATCTCTATGAAATTTAAAAAATTCCAATTCGCATTTAAAAAAGAAGAAGTTGACGGATGCTCGTCAACTGGCAAATCAACGCAAAAACTCACTAATACAGGATTAAAATCGGAAATACCAAAATTCAAAAATTAAAATTAAAATAAAGCATCATCCATCAGGTTGCAGAGGGACAAACAACCGCTTCCTGCAAATATAGCAGTAGCTAGTACTAGTAGTATAGAGTGACACGTGTGACTCTGTGAGAGGGAGAGAGTGAGAATCAAAATCAATTTCGTAACAGAATTGCACGGACGCCAAAACACCAATATAATTTACAAATAGAAAATGTTTGGGTTCCACTAGCTATTTAAGAATGAAGATGCAAGTAGATTTTTATGCAGGAAGGCTCAACGTCACCATTGCGAGGAGTGATAGACGGATCGGACGTTGGATTGACCGGAATGTCCCCGCCGGTGATAACTGTTCACTTGGAGCCACCGTACAGTGGCCACAGCCGAGGAACAGTCCCGCCGCTGTTCTCGCTCTATGCTACGACCGGAGATGCATCCTAATCCAGCTTTGTTACCTTTCTCGACTCCCCAAGCGTCTCCTCCGTCTCCTTCGCTCTCCATCCGTCACACTCGCCGGGATCTGGAACGGACACGATGGAGCTAAGCTTCTGCAGCAGAACTCCGATCTCCAGGTGCGTTCACTGATAGACCTCCGCAACGGTGCGGGAGAAGAAGATGACGGTGTTGCTCTCCGCAATCTCTCTAGCACCGAGATCATTGTTAGGAGTGAACCTAATCACCCCTCTGATACCTTAGAACACAAGTTGCTTTGAAAGCTAAGAGAGTTTGTGAAAACAAACTAATAAAACAAAACACAAGTTACTACAATTTTCTCTTCTTCTTCATTCTCTTCACAACTCATGCTTAAATACAAAACTAAATAAACAAAGTAACTACTATGGCAACTAATACATCCACTACACCCTTCCACTAAACAAAAGGTTAAATAAAGATAAAACATTTGAAACCATTATTACCAACCCATCAATCTTCTCCAGCTGTTTGGGCCGGGGTTCAACTTCCTGCCAGATGCCTCTATCACGAAGTCGGACTGGAGGTGCAGGAACCTCAGCCGCAATCAAGTCCGTCAAGCTTCCGTGGAGGCAGCCGCTTGCTTCCAGCTGGCGGTTCAGATCTGAGAGGTCTTTGCAGGTGTTTACGTATCTGTATTTCGATCGCCTATAACTATGATTTCGTATGTGTTTTTGTAATGTCTCGTTCAATAGTATAATATGCTATTATTTTTGTAATGTCTCGTTCAATATTATAATATGCTTCTATGATTTACAACTTAATAGAACCATATAACAGGTTATTCTGAATCAAGTTAAAAAGTTTTTTTTTTTATTTTTTCTGCTAAAAAAAATCAAGTTAAAAGGTGTTCTTAACGTTCCCAGACTAGATTGCATGAACTTATATGATGACTTGCAATGCAAGGAAAGACGAGTGTTCTAAATTTCTCATGGTCAATGATCAAGTCCTATAAGCTATGTTGCAACTCCTCTGCTTTTATACCGCAAAGATAAAGCTTCTTATACAAGTTAACACGAAACAGTTTTGCCATCTAAAATTCAAAAAAAAAAGCCTCCGTAAAATTCAATTTTACTGTTTGACCATAAGAATGTCTGAGCATAATCTTTGAGGAACTTGCTGCACTTCTTTACCTTCTTGCCATGCCTGCCCTACGCATACACCTGGACCTATATGCCGTATGTATATAACAACACTGTCGTTGAACGGATACGGATGCTTGGCTGCAACATTAAGTGAACCAAAGCATAAATATATGAACCTATGAGTTGAGATACAATGTGTGTGCAAGAAAAAAAAAGCTAATCTAAGCAATGAATCTTTACCTGGTCGAGGGAACCCTTGTGGGTAATCTTCAATGGCAAGAAGCCCATCACCAAATCTGCAGGCTATGTCGCAGGGTTCTTCTGTGGCCATAACTTCCATAGCTTCTGTGACCTCAAAGTAAAGCGGGCTGAAAGCATTCGCAAGGGTTGAGACTATCGGTCCACCTGCATAATGGCATTTCTAGAGATATTACTTAAAACATATATAGCAATGGTGACATGCAATTAAAACAGTCATAAAGATACAAACAAATTTGTAAATCTCAGAAAACAAATTTAAAAATCTCAGAGAATAAGATTGAAGTTGAACGTGTGACCAAAACTAGTCATTGTCTTAGAGAACCACAGAGGATTAATTAGCTACTAGCCTACTACTATCAGACAAGAAACAAGAATGTTATTTCTTTCTTTCAAAAAGACATGACTTCAGAAAATAACAGAAAAGGACATGACTTTAGACAAGACCCATGCAGCTGGCTTTGAGCAAATGGCTCTTCTTCTCTAACATCCTAACTTGGGTTGAAATGAAAGTCAAAAAAGCCAGATTCTTTTTCAAAGGTAACTTTAACTGTGTTGAGATTTGGAGAGTTTAATGGCGCTTGCAAGCATATCTTTATGTTGAACATGACTTGCATGGATTGAACTTTCAAATTCACATCACCTCTTATTAACAATCAAAAGTTATGTGTAATTAGTAGTCAAAAAAAAAAAGTTATGTGTAATTAATAAAAAACATATTAAATTAAAAGAAAAAATCAAAATAACTGGAAAAAAGAATGACATCACAAAATCTTAAACTTTAAACCCTTGACACTAAATTTTAAACCTAAATCCTACCATCGGCATTAACGTCAGCGTGGTTCCTTTTCAGCTATTTTGCCTTTTTTTAAAAATTAATATTTTTATTAATTTTACATGGCATTTTGATTTGTGATAAAATGTGAGGTGAATTTGGAAATTCAACACATGGAGTGAACACAAATATTTTTCCTTAGAGAAGCCCTAGCTTCTCATGACTATCAAGGGAGGAAAGTCTCATGACGAACAAACAACATTAAGCATAAGGAAACAGTGTATAACCAGTGTCGGAGCCATCTTGGAGATAGGGCGGTCAATTGAACCCCTATGATATAAAATTAAAGCTTCAGTGACAAAAAGAAAAAAAGAGGCATATACTGCATGTTTTTGCGTTGGTAAACTGGTTAGAATTTCTCTTTTGACCCCATGTCTTGAGACTCCTTGTTCAAAGCCTCCTTGTGCATCCGAGTCTTTGCTATCTTCCTCCATTTTTCTTTATTTGACAAAGACTCTTTGACTCAAAGTCTTTGCTATCCATTTCCCATCACTAGTCAACCCACCACTTTGACTTCACTTGTGTTGCAGTCTTTGTGGCCTTCTTCTTCCTTTTCTGGGTTTGACCTATCTTTACTAAGGTGGAGGTATTCAATTTAAAAATTCAACTAAAATTGAAAGAATTGAAGTGTCCATTAAATTCTTTGTTATTCAATCATTAATTCTACTAAAATACTTTAAATTTTTTAAAAGTTTTAGTGTTATTCAGGTCAATAATTTTCTAATTCTGTTAAATATTTATGTTATTCAGTATTAGTAGATTTCATGATAACTGTATTTGAAAATAATTTAATAAAAATTTTATTATAAAATGTAAAGAACCAATTCTTAAGACCTAAGCTAGGAATTGAAGGGAATTCTTTATATAATTTATTTATCAGATATGTACATCAAAATAATTAATACAATAAATTTGGAAATGTAATGTTCGTTATCAATTTAAAATATATATTATCATTTTGATGAAATGACAAATATATATCATTTGTTGTAATTCATATTACAATGAAAGAACAATTTTTTTTTATTCCGATATAGTCTTATCTCCACATATTTATATTGTGATATATAAATAATTGGCTATTTATTATTTTTTGTTAGAAGAGTTTTTATTCCACTTTTTAAAGTGACTTTCTATATCTATGTGATATAGAAATGATTATGGTTTTATTGTTTTTATCAGTAAAATTTGTGTACTTTCTTTGTGCATTTTATTATTTATGTTTTCAATTCAGTTCTTTCAAATCAATTAAATTCTTGAATACAATCCCACCTCCTAAAAATCTAAAACGTATGTATGTAGTAATGTAGTTTTCGAGTCCTTTGGGTTTTATTAAATATTCCTCAGGTTAATACCGTTAACGAGCCAAAAAAAACAATGCAGACGCTAGAAAAGAGAGAGAGAGAGTTAATTTCCAAATATAATGTTTGGATTCCTCTCTCGTAGCTATTTGAACACAAATGAATCAATCAATTCCCAATAGAAAAAAAATTGAAAAACAAAAAAAAACAGCTTCGATTACTCTCTCTCTCTCTCTCTCCCTACAACTGGAGATCTCGCCGTCAGGGTTACTCGCAAATGATGGATCGACCGACATGTCCCCGCCACTACCGGTGCTGACTTTCCACTTGGAACCACCATCCACTAGTCATAGCCTTGGAACAATGTGGTTGATGCTCTCGACAACCAGGGATGCATCGTAATCCAACTAAGTTACCTCTCTCGCCTCTCAAGCGTCTCCTCCGCCTGCTGCGTTCTCCTTCCGTTACCTTGGTTGGGATTTGGAACCGCCACCATGAGTCTAAGCTTCTGCAGCACAACTTGGATCTTCGTGTTCGATCCATGATCGACCTCCCCAGCCGTGTAGGAGAAGATGTTGATGGCATCACTCTACGTAATCTCTCTTCCATGGATATCTTCTCCCACCGGTCTGGTTCGAGCCAGATGCGTCAATCACCGCAGAAACTTCAAATGCCGTCAAGTTCGACATGCTTCCGTCAAAGCATCGGCTTGTCCAGCTGACACTTGAGGTATGAGTTATGAGTTATTTTGTCATTTGCATCATTGCATGTGTTTCATATGTGTTTTCTTCTACATATGATTCTCTTCGTATATTGTGACCAATCAATAATATAAACATATTTATGATTGATTAACTATACCTAATTATATATCAAATGCTAGCATTTAAAAAAAAAATTGTGCATTCAACTAAAACTACATATGTATTACAATAGAGAGAGTATTATTTTTGTAATGTTTTTTTAAGTCAATATTATAATATATGCTTTTGTGATTTACAAACTTAAAAGAACCTTTAGTATTCCAATGGTTTAAAATGTATGCTTCTAAAGAGTGTTACTCGATTCCTAGTTTATACATATAAAGTTCAATATATGATGGAGGTTGAGAGTGTAAATGTCTAACACCCACAGCAGAATTTTCCAATCTCCACTGGTTACAAGAACCAATTTTTCTGAAACAAACATTTATTCCCATCATTTCAGTCCTTGGTCCAACCACTGACTAGGAACTAACTGAAACAAGCAAACTGTGCGAAACATCTAAGTCCTTGTGCGTAGCATTCCCAGTGTACTTTCCCTGCTTGAGCTACTTTTGTTCTCATCATTCCCAGACTATTTATCTATACCGAATTGGCATGAACTTTGATTATGACTTGCAATGCAAGGATAAGATGACTGTCCTGTTCTCATGATCAATGATATAGATACTGGTACAAGTCCATTCCAGATAAACTATAAGCTATGTTATAACTCCTCGGCTTTTATACCGCAAATATAAAGCTTTTTATACAAGTTAACAAAAAAAAAGGCTCTCCAAGCCAACTTGAAACATTCTCCAATCTAAAACTGACAAAAGCCCTTCTTAATTTAAATTGTATTGTTTGACCATAAGAATGTCGGAGCACAATCTTTGAGGAACTTGTTGCAGTTCTTTGCCTTCTTGCCATGCCTGCCCTACGCATACACCAGGACCTATATGTCGTATGTATATGACAACACTGTCGTTGAACGGATACGGATGCTTGGCTGCAACATCAATTGAAAGAAAAAAATTAACATATGAAGCCATGAGTTTAGAGACACTCTTGTCTATGCTATTCTCAAACATAAAGTCATATATGATTACTGATAACGGGTAGTGTAATGCAAGTGAAGATTGAAACGGATAATATAAGGAATGAATCTTACCTGGTCGAGGGAACCCTTGTGGGTAATCTTCAGTGGCAAGAAGCCCATCACCAAATCTGCAGGCTATGTCGCAGGGTTCTTCTGTGGCCATAACTTCCATAGCTTCTGTGACATCAAAGTATAGTGGGCTGAAAGCATTGGCAAGGGTTGAGACTATCGGTCCACCTGCATAATGGCATTTCTAGAGATATTACTTAAACATATATAACAACAAGTCATTTAAGTATGAAGCTCCTAGTTATCGCATAGCGATCTCTTGAACATTAGGAATATAAACACTAATTGGATTAAGGACACACCACAAACACGCCCATAGATTTGTCCATTGTTGGAGGAAAACACAGCCTACAAAGAACATATAAACTATGTCAAGAAAGATAACAAAGGATAGATATTACTGAATGGAACAGGTATGGAAGTGATATAAGTCCAACTTACCATCTTGAAAGATCTTATCCAAGATATGATTAGTGGACCTAAACAATAAGCGAAGAATATATTAGAAGAACATACAAAACCATTTTTTATTTGTGGAGAATCAGACCTAAAATGGATTATTACCATTACTTGTTCGGCAGTTAAAGTATTCAAGTGAAATTTCCGTATCTCCTCCAGTAGAGAACAACTTTGATGCAGTCATTTTAGCTAGCTTTGGATTTTCATAACGAGCGCCTGCTATTTCCCACGCTCTTGATATAAGCCTGCATACACATAGCTCTCATGAAAAAAATACATTACGTGTTCATTCATTCCATGCAATCTTTTCAAAGAGACGTATGACAAACCACATGACTCAAAAAAGCTATATATAGAGATCAGATTCCAGCAAGAATAACAACCTTGGCTCTATAAATTGCAGCAAGCGGGGGCGCCTCTCTTCAGGGATGTCTTCAATCTTTTTCCTGTACATCAGTATCAACTCTATCAAATAGTTATCTTATTGTTTCACAAGATGCCAAATGAAATCCAGATATTTAATCCTCTTGCGTTGAAATATAAAACATCATATATCCTTATTCATTAGCTATCCAGATATTAACTAAAACAATCCATGGCAGCCAAGTGTGGAGATCAGTAAACTGAAGCTGCAGCATACATCTAATCAAATCCCATTCTATGTAATATAGCTATCAGTTGTGTAGTGTAGTGACTACTTTAGATATGCAAAGCCTTCAGCTTAGACTAAATCAACCACAAGCAGACTAACCAGAGATAAGCAGCTGAGTTATATGAAGTAGGGTCCAATGGAATCAACTCCTTGGGAGGATCAAGAAACGTTACAACATCAGATTCGTCAACGTAAACCTTTTTCCCAGTGGGAAGAGTTTCATAAGGTTTTTCATCCCATGGAGACTCATATCCTCTCCCTCCTTGAACCTCCATTACCACACTACGAGACATCCCTGCAAAAAATATCCAAATCCTTCCTGTCAGAAAAATTTCTCTTCTAGAAACCCAACACGAAGAAACCCACTAGGAAAATGTAAAGATTTACAAGAAAAAAACTGAGCTTTTTCTTCTACAATCAACTACTAAACTGACAAAAGTTAAAAAAAACTTCATAAATGAAAAGTGAAGAGCTTAGCTCACTCTTCGAGAGAGGAAACCCGAGCTGCTGCGGCTTTTCATTCCGGCGAATTAAGCCGCGAACCGCCGGAGGAGTTACCGGAGTTCGCACAACCCAACACTCCCGAACCGCCCCTATCTTCATCTCCGACAAGACTCAAAAAACTCCCAACAGTTTTATTAAACAACGGGTCGATTTCGGACGAAAATACGGCTTCAAGTAACAGGCGTTAGGTAGGCCCATATTAAAACTATGGGCCGAGTTGCGTTGCTTTTAGTTAGCAGTGAGTCAATAACATCCCTAAGCGTAGCCGTTATTATCTACTGCGGTTGTGTTCATGATAAGTTCTCTTTCTAACCGTTGATCTCTTCTTGATCTAATTATCATCGATGTCTTCCTTTTATATCGTAGATACCGATGAGTTCGAGAGCTGAGAAATACTCAGTAAAAAGCACTTTTATACCGGATTAAACCGGAATCTGATTAGCAGTCATCCAACTAGAAGATAAAATGGCCACGTTTTAAAAGCATGAAACTAGGCTCGAGTGTTCGGGTCTTCGGATCTTCGGAACGGTTCTTTTCGGGTCCGGGTCTTTCGGATACTAAATATTTAGATCTAATAGGTACTTAAAAAATTTCGGGTCGAATTCGGGTCGGTTCTTCCCGGGTCCGGGTCGGTCCGAGTCTATGATTAAAATATCCATAAAATACCCGTAATTTTGCGGATCCGGATCGAGTCCCGGTATTTAGAATCTGAAAAGGACATTGCATACCCAACTCCATAAAATTTAGTCGATATTTGTCATATATATCTAAATTTTTTAAAAATAACTTAAATGAAACTATTACTAATTAAAATAAAACATTTTTAAAACTCTAAATTTTACATTTTAAAGCTTCATATTACTTAAAAAATGTTACAAAATAATAACAAATGCTGTTAACAAAAGATAGTTTAACTAAATCATAAAATAATATATAAAATATAGCACAAAAAAATCATAGTTTTAGATATACTTATTTTTAAGTCGGGTACAAATCGGTTCTTATCAGGTTGGGTCTATTCGGATCGGTTTTTTTCAGATCTGAGTCTATTCGGGTAAAAAAAATTTAAACCCAAAAAATACTTGTAAATTTTTGGTTCGGTTCCGGTCGGGTATTTTTTAGTCGGTTCCGGTTCGAGTTTTCGTATCTAGGTTAAAATGTCCTGCCTACATGAAACTGTTGCCAACGGTGGCATTTAAATGATTAAATCTATGGAAAGTTCCAGTGCGGTTGGGTTCATGATTACTCCTCTTGATAACCGTTGATCTCCACTCGATCTAATTATCCTCGATGTAAGTTATTTTATATTGTAGATACACCGAAGAGTTCGTGAGCCGAGAAAGACTTAATAATAAGCACTCATAACTACGAGTCTTCTTTTATAACTTGTAACTGACAAAAATTCTCTCTTTCCCGGGAAAGTTCAATTTTCTTTCTCCTCTGAGAAGAACTGAAGAGCGAGAAATGAGTAAGCTGATGGACTATTATCTTCTCTACACGGTGCTTCTTCTTCTTCTTCGTGGATCAGTTTCTCTGTCTAACGCAAGGCCACGCGCTAATCGACGTAAGTTTCCCCAGAATTTTCCGGGAAAATCTTTGCTTTTGCTCGACGTAGGTTCTTGTAGATAGCGATGATCAATAGTTTGCATCTTACGTTTTCAGATCCCAATTTCATGCGATTCGTGACGAACGCAACCGATTTCGCGTCGGAGGAATACTACGACTACATAATCGTCGGCGGAGGAACGGCGGGATGTCCACTCGCCGCCACGCTCTCCCAATCCTTCCGCGTCCTTCTCCTCGAGCGCGGCGGCGTTCCGTACACCAGACCTAACGTGATGACACACGACGGTTTCTTGACGACTCTCACGGACGTCAACAGCTTCGACTCTCCCGCTCAGTCCTTCATCTCCGAGGAAGGAGTACCCAACGCAAGAGGCCGTGTTCTTGGCGGAAGCAGCGCGATCAACGCTGGGTTCTACAGCCGAGCTGATAGACAGTTCTTTGAGAACTCAGGTCTTGATTGGGATCTGATGACTGTGAATCAGTCTTACGAATGGGTGGAGAGAGCTATTGTGTTTAGACCTCAGCTTAGAACTTGGCAGTCTGCGATTAGAGACGCGTTGCTTGAGGTTGGTGTGCATCCCTTTAACGGCTTCACGTTGGAGCATAAAGTGGGGACTAAGATCGGAGGGTCCACGTTTGATCGTTACGGGAGAAGACACAGCTCTGCAGATCTTCTTAGATATGCGAGAAACTCCAACATTAGAGTAGCTGTTTACGCTACCGTGGAGAGAGTCTTGCTAAGTGATTCTGGTTCTAATGTCTCTGCTATTGGAGTTGTGTACCGTGATCAGCTGGGGCGTTACCATCACGCTATGATACGGGACAGAGGAGAGGTGATACTATCAGCTGGCTCACTCGGTACTCCCCAGTTGATGCTGCTTAGTGGGATTGGTCCAAGGAGCTACCTTTCGACTTGGGGGATCCCAGTGGCTATTGACCAGCCTCATGTGGGAGGGTTTGTGTATGATAACCCGAGGAACGGTATCTCCATTGTTCCTCCGGTTCCAATGGAGAACTCGCTGATACAAGTGGTGGGCGTTACTGAGGACGGTGCTTTTCTGGAGGCTGCTTCTAATGTGATCCCGTTTGCGTCTCCTCTGCAATCTGTTTTCATCAGAGCTCCAGCTTCTCCTTTGTACGTCCCTGTGACAACTATAATGGAGAAGATCCTTGGTCCGGTGTCTGTTGGTTCGCTAAGGTTGGCTTCAACGGATGTGAGGATAAACCCAGTTGTTAGGTTCAACTACTTTAGTGATCCACAGGATCTGGAGAGATGTGTGAATGGGACTAGGAAGATTGGTGAAATACTCAGGAGCCGAGCTATGCAGGACTTTATGTTCAGGGAATGGTTTGGGAGCCATAGGTTCAGGTTCGTTGGAGTTCCATTACCATTAGACCAAACAAATGATCTGGTGATGGCAGACTTCTGTAGACGAACTGTTAGCACGATATGGCATTACCATGGTGGCTGCGTTGTGGGGAAAGTAGTGGACTATGATCTCAAAGTCAAGGGTGTTGATTCTCTAAGAATCGTGGATGGATCAACCTTCAATATCTCTCCAGGGACTAATCCACAAGCTACCTTGATGATGCTTGGAAGGTAAAAAAAAAACTGTCAAAAGTGTATACTCTTTGATACATTACCAATGCGTTTTGGTCAAGATTTGGTCAAGAGTAAAAACAATTCTCCATATGACTATAATTTCAGGTACATGGGTCTAAAGAGGCTGAAAGAGAGAATGGGATACTGATCTTTCAGATGAGTTTGATGGCATTTTCTGGAATCCTTTGCTGATTCTTTTGTTGTATGTTCAACTCTAGCTCTCTATTAGGTGCTTTTACAGTTTGTATATTCTTTTGTTCATTGTTTTCATTGGACTCCTCTCGTTGATTGATGTAATAGTCAGCAGGACTGAGATGTAATGACCAATAGCGGATTTTGCTCAGAGTAGCTATGTTTCTCTTAAATGAACATACTAGAGCAAATTTAAAACATGGTAATGTGAAAACAAGAGGCAATATTCTTCTCGTCTTCTTTTGGCACTATGATGAACACTTTTGGAATATGTTCCTTAAATGTTTCTTCTTGAAGTTTTCTGGAATCGTTCCAGTTCCTTCGGTAAAGGATGATAGGACAATCAGACATAAAGCTATCACCCTCACATGGTGCTGTCTTGGAATCCAATACCTTTCCGTGAAGCTTCCCAGTCTCTTCATCGTTTGCCCTCTTTATATGTGTTGTTGCAAAAACCAAAAACTCAACACTTGTTATGTATCAATCTGCAACCTGTTTGAATTCCAAAACGCTTCTGCTGCAGCAAAGAAGAAGATTGTAAAAGTAAGCTGTCAATTGAACAGCAGGACGGACACATGGATCAACAACAGCAGGGTGATAAGAATCTAAGAGTGTTCGTTGGACCCTGGGGAGGAAATGGAGGAACCGCTTGGGACGACGGGATCTATCATGGTGTCCGTGAGATCAAGCTTGTATATGATCACTGCATTGACTCCATCTCTCTGGTCTACGATAAGAATGGTAAAGCTGTGAGATCAGAGAAGCATGGAGGCCAGGGAGGCAACAAAACAACACAGGTAATGTTCCTCTCTCAGTTTATGTACATTTCTCTCTTAGATTTTGGTTTCTTTTACATGAACCGTATTTATATGCAGATAAAGCTGCAATACCCAGAAGAGTATCTGATCGGCGTGAGTGGTTACTACTGTCCAGTAGTGCACAGTGGCACTCCTGTGATCAGATCAATGACCTTCAAGAGCAATAAACAAGTGTATGGACCTTATGGAGTTGAACAAGGAACACCTTTCAGTTTCTCAGTAAACGGAGGTCGTATTGTTGGCATGAACGGTAGAAGCAGCTGGTACCTTGATTCCATCGGCTTCCATCTCTCACGCCCTAAATCAACCAAGGTGATCCATAAGCTTCGAAAGAAGATTCACTGGTTCACAAGAATGGTTGCATGACAAGGCCTTCTACATAGAATAGAATATTTATGCATAGATGTAACACTGAACTCTGCGAATAAGGATGTTACTTTTTTGTTGCACAAACTCATATCGAAATCATATCATTGAAATGGTAAAAAGAAAGCACACACGAAGGTTTTATATAAAGTTAGTAAACAAAGCATGTCTCAAAGTGAGCAATATAAACAAATGCGTCAATGTTCGCAGATAATAGCTGTAATATTTCGATAAGGATCTGTGTCCTAAGTGGCAGATGGTCCAAGCATATGGTTCAACCTCTGGCCTTGAGCTCTGCAAGCCTCCTTGACAAATCATCCTCATCAACTTTCTCCTCTGTCGAAGTAGGGATGGCATGACCAGCAGCCTGCGGTAATCCAACAGAGACTTCAAGACCGTAATCATCTGCTACCTGCTGCATCAGGTTGTTGACGTCGCCTTCTGGAGTAGACAATGATGTAGAACCAGCCATGGCGTTCTCCATGAACTCAGCTTGAACCTCCATGTTCACAAACTGCTTCTCAAATGAATCCATAGTCTCTGACATCTTCTGTAGATTGCCTGGTAAAAGAAACAATAAAACAGATAAGAACCCAAAGTTCTGACATCTACAGTTCATGCTAGTGTCCCCTTATGAGAAGAAGTATGCAACCGAGACTAAAGGATGCACCTTTCTTGTGTGTTTCCATAAAAACAAAACCTTTCTCTCTACCCAATAAGTATAAACTCCAAATTAACTTAACTGATTAGAACTACATCAACATACAAAAGCTCCTATTGAACGATGGAATGAATATACCTGTGGCAAGGGAAGACTCGAGGGATTTAACGATGTTAGTCATGGATTTGGTGATGGTTGCCATCTTGGCCTGAGTGTCTAAGCGAGCAACAACGGCGTCGAGGCGAGAAGCGAGGCGGAGGTAGTTCATCTGCTCGCTGCGTTTGCGAATGGCGTTCTCGGCGTAGATCCGAGCACCATCCATGTTCCCCTTCTCGATCGCCTTCTTCACCTTGAGTTTCTCCGCCTTCTCTTCCTTCTCGCACTTCCTTGACTGCCTCTGCAGAGACTTCGACGTGAACTTCAGGTCGAATATCTGATTCATCAGCTTGTCTGTGTTACCCATGTTGAAATCGATTCAGATCGAATTCCCAAAACAGAGGATTGGGGTTTTATTTGAATTTGGGGAAAAGATCACGACGCGTTTGTTTTACGATTGTTCTTTCGTAGAAGAAGAGAGATGATGACGATGAAGAAAGAAGAAGAAGAAGAAAGAATCTAATATTTAAGTGGGTCCCTGAAAAAAGTCAATTATAATGTTGGAGCCAACTTTGGTTTTCCTAAATTCAGATCGGACTTGGCTGGTTCAATCTAGTGATTGTTGGTAGTACCCGGTTTAACATTTGATCCTCATGATGTAGCTTGCAATTGCATATGCCTCCCCTCAGCTGAAAAAAACTGAAATGTAAATTGTATTAAGCTGGCCTTGCAGTTTGGAACAGGTTTGGGCGTTTGAGTCATTCGGTTGGTTCGGGTTGTTTTTATTAGATATGGATCTTTCAGATAGAAGAGTTTTGAAGACGTAACAGTGTTTCAATTCGGTTTCTGGTTGGTTTATATCGGTTTTGGTTTGGGTTAAGTTTTGATTAACATGTCGTATAATACCCCGATATATTTTGATATGGTTTAGTTCTGAACTACTTGAATGTATTATTCTAATACCTAAATATATACTTGAAGACTCAAAATATATTCGAATATCCGAGAAAAATAAATATAAAAATAATTGTACATCTGAAATCTAAAATAATATCAAAATCTCACAACTTAAAAATATCCAAAATGCTACAAATATATTTGAATTATCCCAAAATAACATATATATATAAATTGAGTTATCGGTATCCTATCGAATCTCAGTAGGAAACCCAAACCAAGACTCAGAGGTCTAAACGAATATTATCGAACATGAAAAAAATGTACATATCCCAACCGGGAAGAACCAGATTTTCTTAGGTTGATTTCAGTTCAGGTATAGTGGCTTAACTAGTTTGGAATGATCATGATGTTTGCTTCTGCCTTCGCTCTTCCTTTTGCCCTTCATGCACAGTAGCGTGCTTAGGTCGCCTAAGGCAAATTTCAAAAGGAAATTATTCATGAAAAAAGAAAGAGTCGAAATTGGGGCCCTTGGTCACATAAACATATTGGCTAACCTGTAGACTACCACAAATATTATGCTAATGGGCCCCAAAATAAGTATATTTAGAGAGGGTTCCGAGGCAAAAGCCTTTTTGAATACACAGTGAAAATTAGACCAGACCGGCCGGTCGGACTGGTCCAACCGCGAATCGTTAAGTAAACCGGGTCCGGGTTGAGTTAAAACCAGGATTTGAATTAAACCGTCAAAACCGGTTAAAACCGGCTAAACCGACGACTCGGGTCAGTGAAAAAAACCGGTTCAACAAAAGACAACGTAATTTCATTAGTTTTGAAATAGAAATGGTAACTTCTTATTTGATTCAAGATTCTTAGCGTTTTGTTTGAAAACCATCATAATTTCTTTCCCTTTTCAAGATTCGTTGTACATTTGTTTCCGTCTTTTCGTTATACACATATAATATAAGTTATTATTCATTGATGGTCCATCATTTTATTATAAGTTATATATATACCACTATAAACAATAGTGATCACGCCTAAAAACAAAAGTGATTACAAACATTTTTATTTAATAGTTATTTAATTATTATTTTATTTATAATACTAAGGGTTTCTAAATTTATGTATATGTATATATAAATGTTAAATATATATAATTCTGAAAACCTGATTGAACCGGTTAAACTGATCCGACCAGTCGTCCAGTGATAATACCGAATCAGTGACCTGTCCGGTTTTCAAAACATTGGTTGAATGCCATGTTCCTGCGGTGGTAACTAGCCTAGTGGTAACAGTTAACATTTTGTCATTTTCATTTCCATTTTTAGCTTTTTCTATTTTTGTTTCTTGCAAACATGAATATATGTCGTGCACAGAGCAATATAATGGAAATAAAACCAATTGCTTTAAGCTATTGGTCACACTGGAAACAATTGGAGCTTCGTTAAACGTATGGCAAGTGACATGGATAGCACAAAAAATAAGCTTTATATGATACTAGGAAAGGGATCATGTACCGTTGTTTTATCTCGCTTCACTCATTGATTTCTTTCTTGTCAGCTGCCCCTATACGTTATGTAAGAAGGGGGCACGTTATGTAAAAAGGTGGCAGCTGCCCCCAGTAAAATCTACAAAGAAATGTATGTGCACGGAAAATGTTATACTTTCGACAGCTTAATTGGTTCCAAATCTTACTTTGTCCCCTCCCTAGACCACGTTTCAATCTTCCGCCTGTCCCTATTTAGTCTTTACTTAATTTTCTATAGTTCATCTTCCGTTTATTTTTCTTATTTTTTTTGTCTACATATATTGCATTTCTTTTCTCACGTACTTTAGTCTCCTTAGTTTTTTTATTCTTTTTTTCATTCAAAACCAATTTTGTATTTAATTTTTTTGTTTCATTTATAACAAAGAGATAGTTGGTTTCATTTTATTTTCTTCCTTATATTATATAAAAACCTTTACTCTAAACAATTTCATTAGTTTTTTTATATAGCATTATCAAATATAGAGTAATATATATTTATTAATTAAATATTATTTATTTTTATTTGCCCCCACTCAAAATATTTTCTAGAACCGTCACTCTTGTATTCTTTTTTTTTTGAAACACTCTTTCTTATGTTCAACTTCTAGTAGTAGCGTGTAGAATGCATAAACTCAAAGCTCTTGGTATGCCTATACGATCAAGAAGGAAAATGGAAGATCGAAGTAGACCTAGCTGCAATTCTCATCATTGAACATATATATACTCTTGCTTCTGAAATTTGGACTCTCACATCTTGTCTCTGAAGAGCATGTGTTAAGAATGTGACACTAGTACAAGACATGTACTGAAAACAGCAACAACAACAACCATGGGCGGATCTACGTTCTCTAAGAAGGGAGCAGCTGCCCCCAGTAAAATCTACAAAAAAAATTATGTGCACGGGTATACTTTCAACAGCTTAATTGGTTCCAAATCTTACTCTGTCCCCCTCCCCAGACCACGTTTCAATCTTCCGCATGTCCCCATTTACTCAATTTTCTATAGCTCATCTTCCGTTTATTTTTCTTATTCTTTTTGTCTACATGTATTGCATTTCTTTCCTCACGTACTTTACTCTCCTTAGTCTTTTTATTCAAAACCAATTTTGTATTTAATATTTTGTTTCATTTATAACAAAGAGATAGTTGGTTTCATTTTATTTTCTTCCTTATATTATATAAAAACCTTTACTTTAAACAATTTCATTAGTTTTTTATATAGCATTATCAAATATAGAGTAATATATATTTATCAATTAAATATTATTTATTTTTATTTGTCCCCACTCAAAATATTTTCTAGATCTGCCACTCTCGTGTATTCTTTTTTTTTTAAACACTCTTTCTTGTGTTCAACTTCTAGTAGTAGCGTGTATAATGCATAAACTCAAAGCTCTTGGTATGCCTATACGATCAAGAAGGAAAATGGAAGATCGAACTAGACCTAGCTGCAATTCTCATCATGGAACATATATACTCTTGCTTCTGAAATTCGGACTCTCACATCTTGTCCCTGAAGAGCATGTGTGAAGAATTTGACACTAGTACAAGACATGTACTGAAAACAACAACAACAACAACAAGTGATGGGCGGATCTACGTTCTGTAAGAAGGGGGCAGCTGCCCCCAGTAAAATCTACAAAGAAATTTATGTGCACGGGAAATACTATACTTTCAACAGCTTAATTGGTTCCAAATCTTACTATGTCCCCTCCCCATACCACGTTTCAATCTTCCGCATGTCCCCATTTACTCAATTTTCTATAGCTTATCTTCGGTTTATTATTTTTTTTTTGTCTACATGTATTGCCTTTCTTTACTCACGTATTTTAGGGGGTGGTATTGAATTCAAGAATTTGAAAGAATTCACATGTAATAACTTTTGCAGTATTTTAAATGATTTTATGAGATTTTAATGCAATTGTCTAATTCTTATGTTTACTTTTTGCCATAGAATTTAAGTGAATGTAAATTAATTTGATGGAATTCAAATGGTAATACTAACGCTATGAATGATAACGAAAAAATACACAACTAGTAGTTAACTCTTAGATATTTTTTTACCAAAATAAAACACTTGGGAAAATTTTACTTTTTGTAGATAGATTTTTTTTACTAAAGGAATCTTTTTGGGTGAACTAGCCATGGGCATTCGGGTTGAGTGAAACTGATGACATTTTATTTTATATCAAAGTGTTGAAACTTGTTTTTTCGGATATTCGGGTACCGTTCGGTTCTCGGTTCGGTTTCGTTTCCGATTCGGTTATTCAGATATAGAAATATAGAAACCATTCAGGTATTTGAGGCGGTCCGGTTTTGGTTTCGAATAATTTGGTTTGGTTCTAGTTCAGTTTTTCGGTTCCGGTTTTGGAAGAAGAGAGACATGGAATTGGGCTGGTGTAGGTGATATGTCTTCTAAAGACGTAGTGGGTTACCGTGAGGTCAAATTGGTTCTAAAAATAACAAATCCCTTCATAAAAGCAAGGAATTGATCCTTTGCATTTTACATTACATTTTCCATTAAATTCCTTTCAAATAACATTCCTATTAAATCTAGCAAATATTGAATAACACTAGAATTTAAATGAATTGGTAAAATACGCAATTGAATAACACAAGAATTTAAAAGAATTGATAAAATACACAATTGAATAACACTAGAATTTAATGGAAACCATAATTCCTTCAAATTCTATCAAATTTCTAAATCCAATACCCCCAAGTCTCCTTAGTCTTTTTATTCTTTTTTTAATTCAAAACCAAATTTGTATTTAATATTTTGTTTCATTTATAACAAAGAGATAGTTGGTTTCATTTTATCTTCTTCCTTATATTATATAAAAAACTTTACTCTAAACAATTTCAGTAGTTTTTTATATAGCATTATCAAATATAGAATAATATATATTTATTAATTTAATATTATTTATTTTTATTTGTCTCCACTCAAAATAGTTTCTAAATCTGCCACAGAGTCAACAACAAGACGGGGAGCAATCTTGACGTGAAGAAAATAGATTCAAAGAATACCAAAAGGCTTTTTGTGTGTGTGTGCGCGACAGTTAGATCTTTTGTCGCGTCCTGTGTGATAAGGTTAATTATAATCATGGGTCTCCTAGCATTTTTAATGTCTGGGTGTGACCGGTAACCATCGTAAAAACAATAGGAATGATAAGAAAATAATAAGTGGGAATAAAATTTTAGAAATGATGAAGAATTCTGGTTTTTTATCAAAATTAATGAGAAATTGATTTGTTCTATAATTCTCTACAAACAAATGAATGAAGATAAATGAAAAGAAAAACATATTACTTATGAATGGTAAAAAGTTTAACGAATGTTAAAAAACATAATATTTATCCTCATTTTTTTGGTCACCGGTCACACACAGGAGGACATAGTGTTCCTCATTATGAATGGTAAAAAGTTTCACAATTCACATCATCAGCAACAACTTGGAACATCTCTTATACTGTGTATAACAGTTTGTGTACTCGATGAATGGTTGCAAGGTCGTATTATTGATTAGTAAACTTTTCTCATTTATGATCAAAAGTCTTGTAAAAGATGGAATTTTAGAACAATAATTTTCTTTTTTGGGTCAAAGATATGGTTTTTTCTTTTCATTTAAAGATGATTTGTCAATTTCTCCTTTTTGGATTAGTGGAAAATTCTTTTTCGAATGGTAAGGTTTACAGTTATTTTCCTCACCTAATCAGACTATCAAATTACCAAATGTGTTTATGCCCCTGATTGCAGTTTCAACGGTTTTATTTATGACGCTATATATTAAACACGTATATGCTTCCTCTACAATATACAAAATGTCAAAGATAGAGAATCAAGCTGCTAATATGCTGTCAAGAAAGTCTTATGATGAAGAATCAATATTTTTTTTTCTTTGTATGTATTCCATTACATCTCTAGAATATGGGAAGTTAGAAAAAAACATATATATATATATAGCCAGGACAAGTCTCAAAATATCACATGATTTGATTTGTATAATTGCCATCAAAATTCAAAAAGGCCACATAAATTAAGTTTACTGAAGGTTGAATTTGTATAGGAAACGTCATTATTTACTAAATTTATGGTAACTAACTAACTATCTATCTATACTAATAAAGTTGGATTTAGTCTCTCTTTATGCTGCCACATCATCAATATGCATAGGAAATTTTTACCACGTGTCACTTCATTAAATCTTCAAAGAAATCGATTTTTTTCCATTCTGAAAAACATCTCGAAACCCATTATGGGCTCTACAACACGAAGACTTCTGTTCGGGCCTATATCATGTTGTTTTCCTAGGCTCAGGTTTTGTGTATGAGCTTACGATCCCTTTTCCGCTTCCTGTAATCCAACATTAGGGTTTCTGTAATCCAAGAGCTTACCATCCCTCTTCCACTTCCTCGGCCAAGTAACGCTCGGGACTTATGTCATTCAATGAGGAAAACCTAAAAATCCCATGAACTCGTCTTCATTGCTGCCTTTATTTGTTGTTCAGCAGATCTCTTCACCATCAATATATATTTTCGACGTAGCCTCCCTGTTTCCCATAGTTTCCACCTATTACTTCTGGACTGAATCTCTCAGACAAGATCTTCAAAAATGGCAACTTCCAGCTACACCTTTCTGAGTTGAAGACACACCAGTGAAAAGATATTGTTCAGACGAGACTTCTCCGTTTTTGGGCGTCTCAGAATGTGAAGAAAGGAGGTTAATTGATGAGCGTGGATATGCTACTGCTTGATGCCAAGGTATTTTTTTTAACTGAGATCTTTTTTAATTAACTACATTATTATCGAAGTTGTGTTCAAGATGTTGTCTAGGTAACTTGCTTTCTTCTCTGGTGACAGTGGTTCAGGGCTTCAGGCATCGATAAATGTATATCGGTTGAACAACTTCTAACACTTATTGACTGAAGGGTCTGTTTATGAGCTGGGTGCTTTTGATGTAACAAGAAGCAACCGGGAAGTCTTTATGGAGATATCCGAAACAGTTCAAACCAATCCCGATGGAGCACTTCAGATTTATCAGGTTAAATTTAAATTCACACTTTTAATACTTCTCAATATATTATTTTGATATAAGACTTACTAGCTTTGCGTATGTTTCTACCACATATATTGTTGGGCAAGTAAAGGGGACTAGAACTTCATACAATAAAAGAGACTCAGAGTACAACGCATCATGATTACCATAAGCATCAAAAGGTATAAACTCATACATTTTTTTTTCTATTAAAGTTTAGCCAACTTTCTTTATCATGCAACTAGCTCCAATTCTTAAATATATAGTATGCTCATCTATACTGAAAAGTAATATTCTAGCTGTCTTCACTATTTCGTGATTTGGTATTACTATATACAAACTGCTTTTGGACCAAAGCAAATCAACATCATATCATATGTATGTTTTATGGATAAACGTGGGACCATCTCTAAATAAAACTCTCAGTCTTACGAATGCAGGTTCCAAATAATTAATGAGCATTATCTCTGTAGAACCCATACATTTGTATAGATTATACGTTCCTTTCTTAATAAATAATTTGAGCTGTCATCCTAAATTATAATTTGATCTTATCTTCTCCAATGCTTCAAGCAAATTTAGAAAGCAACTAGGTCCATGCATTGGCATGTATAAAAAAATTTGTAACTGTCGTTCCAGGAACTCAAATGTATGCGTAAGTGCGTTTGAAGGATTGGTAAAAGCCCTTGATGAAATGAGAATTTCTGAGTAGGAGTATTGAACCGAAGGTGGTGGTTGCCACAAACTTCAACCTCAATTGGGAGTAAAAAATTAACCACCATTTCTTAAGCATGATATAGCTGGTCTTAAAATGTTAATTGACTCAAGCTCTTTTTCAGGTCGGCTCTTCCTGAATGCAACCTCTGCAATCCATTTCTATTTTAATAATGAGAGTGGTGCAGGTAAAAGTTATCTTGAGAGGTAATGACTTTCACCACTATTTTCTACATAAGGAGAATACCTTAATAGTCTAAACCCACTGACTGAAAGCGGTTCTTATTTAGGACATGTGGCATTGGCAAAGGCTCGACCTCCGGCCCTACAAAATATGGGGGTGTTAAGAAGATTGAGTTAATAACGGTAGCAGAGCTTAATGACCGTCATGAAATCTCCACCGCAGGTTTGCCGTTAAATCAAACATAATTTATCTTACTGCAACATATCTGACCCGTGTGTGCCTCTAATAAATCAAAATAAATTCAGTCAGAAGAATTCATTTGCACTGGCGTTGTAAGTTGAATCAACACATCAAATGGATGGCGCTACATTTCTTGTTCCAAGTGCTACCGAAAATTGCAGTGTGAGTTTACATCAGTCACATGGGCTTCCTGTAATGAGGTGAATGCTGTTGGAGTCATAAGGTAAGCCATCCTTAACGAGACCACCAATTAAAGTTCCATTTTTCAGTTCTCATCCCTTATATGTTTCAAAGTAAGACACCATTATGGGAAACTATGCTAGGTACCATGTGCAAATGACTGTTTGGTGCAACCGACACTAACACATTTGCAGCTTTTGACACTGAAATAACTAAACTGACCAATATCCGGCCTGCAGACGTCTCCCACCAGTAGGTTCTTATTTCTGCTGACTAGCACTTTCAGGTTCTTATTTTTTTAAGAAACGGCTACTAATATTTTCGCATTCTTTCGCTTATGAAGGCTACAGGTCCACAAGACCCACATGATTGGACCTTCCACAATGCTTACAGGAGATTGTTGGGCGAACTTTAACCTTCTATTTAAACCTATCTCACTTCAACTTCACTGCAAAATAACAAAATTTCACTCTTGCATTCTTGACAACAAGTCAACAACCAATGTCCTCCCTAGCATAATTTTGAGGTCCAGTTGGTCAATATAACCAGTACCAAATTATTAACAATTTAAAATAGTTGGTTTAATTTTCTTAGTCATTTGTACATTTAATGTTAAACTTAGATCAGTACATAAATTAATTAAAATTTTCCATAAAAAATTTCTTCACACTGAAGATATAATAATCTGCATATAAAAAACAAGAAAAAAATAAATGAGATGAATTCATATAGATCGTTTTGAATACTGATGCAAGGTCACGAATATATGTTCTCCCTCGGCCTTCGTATATTCATCATTTGAAATTAAATCAAATCAGTTAACTCATCATCTCAAAAGGTTCTACAATCAGGTGAACCCAAAACGAACAGTTGAATATATAACACATTTTTTCCAGTAAGAACGATCGACCTATTATTATTATTCTTCACCACACCTCGGGCACCGAGGTTTCAAAGAAACAACTTGAGCACATTAGAGATTCTCAGCACCTTCTCTTTCACAACTAACATATTGCAGCTCCTCTCCGTTAAATATTATCAGCCACTTTTGCTGTGTAGGAACACCAGCTATTCCTTGGCAAATGGCAACTTGCTAAGAAGAAACCATCACAAACTGATGAACGTAACACAGAGTCTCTGGTGGGCTCAAATCGAGAGTTAGAAAACGCTCTTCGAGTAACAATAACCCAGGTTTACAATCCACTAATAACAGAATAAAGGGACCAATATAGAGCTATCTTGCTACACATGCAATCTCTATCACAGCTTAATTGATTTTCCTTAACACAAGTTCCATGAATAAAAAAATTCCAAAAACTTCTTCAAAATTTAAAACATCGGCCACCATAGTAAAGAACACAGACTTACTCAAACATGTATGAATTACAAAAAAAAAAACTTTTACAAAAAGAAAACCAACAAACCATTAAAATAATTTCATATATAATATGTTTTCAAAAAAAAAGAAGAAAGATTTCATATATAAGAACAACAAGATACCACAGACACAAACCAGATAACAAACACTAACAATTCTCAAAACACGAAATTTTAACTTCATAACAAATTAGCATCGCACCAACATAGATCGCAAAAACATGACCTCCACTTCGAATAACACAGCAAATCAACAACAGAATTTACAAGTTTGAATATCACAAAAGTCAACAACGCGCGGGAACTAGTAAACATATAAAAAAATTATGGTTACAAATATTGCTCGTTCAAAACTCGAAACTTTCTTATAGATTAGAAGAGCCCGTTATTATCAAAGAACTAATATCCACAGGATTGCTTAGAAATCCATTGTTGAAAAGAGAGATTATCAGTTTAGTTTAGTTTTTGTCTTTCAGTTCAATTGGTTTTGATTTTTTTTGGTTTGGGACTCTTGTTTATTCCACAATTGTTGGTTATGTCAGATTTTATTCGATGAACAAAAAAATGAAAAGAAAATTCTATTTAAAGCAAAAAAGATTAAAAAAGATTTTGTTATTTCATATTCGATATCTTTTAGAAAATGATACAAAATATTGTCAAATTATATTATGTTTTTAAAATAAAAAGTAAAAAAATAAATAAAAAATAGTAGTAGTTACAAAAAAAATACTTTTAAAAAATATTTTTAACATCGTCGGCAAAACACTAAACCATAAATCATAATCCCTAAATCCTAAACCGTTGGATAAACCCTAAACTCTTGGATAAATCTTAAACTCTAAATCAAAAAGACTAAAACGCTCAAAGATTTTTTTTTTCTTTTTTTTTGTCGGCTCCCATCTTCTAAGATCAAGTGGTAGTCGAGTCTAAGTCGTTCCGAAGAGACGCTATGTCCGACTGGGTCTGATCTATATGAGAAAAAAGAGTACCGCTAATTATAGACTCCTTAGCGAGAGAGTCTGCACACAAGTTCCTAGTCCTGGGTATGCGGAATACGCTGAAGTCCGAGAAACCGTCCTTGAGAAGACGGAAAGATACTAGCTCGGAAGCAAAAGCCGGCCAGTCAGCAGGGTTATCTAACATTTCCACCAAGTCGGAACAGTCCGTTTCCATGTGAATTGCGGTGCAATGGAACCCGTAAGCATAACATCACCCAAATAAGTACTTCCATCTCGGCATGGAGGGTTGATAGGCTCTTTCGACATCCTTGTAACCCAAATTTCTCGACTCCCATTTGATCCTTATAGAACCACCCTAAACCACTGACCGTGCCATTATCGATCCATGAGGCATCAATTTGACAGGTCGGGCGTTGGGGGTTCATATGGGGAGTGGAGCTAACCGGCGGGGCAGATAGGTTCTCCTCTTCCTCTTCGTCCTCAGGTAAATTTGATTTTCTCCATCATTCCGCTTCAACGGGAGCTAGCTGAAGGGTGTCCAAAGGTGATATCTCCTTTCCATTGAAAAGTTTGTCGTTTCGTGCCTTCCAGATGTACCATAAGATCCATGAGAATGACTCGATAAGTGGATCCATAATGGCCACGTTTTCCTTCTTCCGATAAAGCCCACACCTGGAGGGCGGGGGGGGGGGGGGGGGGGGGGGGCATTCAAAAAGAAGATGGTTAATGGTTTCCTCAGGGTCACCGCATCTAGGACAGTTCCTATCAGTGCCCAGGTGTCTATAGGCGAGTCTTTCGGCTGTCGCACTACATCATGTCAACGCTTGCCACAGAAAGTGTCTCATGTTCCCAGGGTCAGGGATACTCCACACATGGCTCTGTAAACCAGTGATACTCGGTTGTACAATATGAGCTTCAGAGTCACTCACTTTAGTCGACTGTAACCGGTTATATCCTGATTTTACCGAGTACACTCCCGATTTAGTATAATTCCACGCATACCCATCCATAGACCATGTATTGCTTGGTCGCAGTTTAAGGATTAGCGGGATATCCTCAGGGTGAAAATACTCTAATAAAAGAATGGTATCTCAATCTCTTGTATCACGCCTAATGAAGGAGTGGACAAGGAGCTTTGGGTGTCTATAAGTAACGCGATCGATCCGATGATTTTGGTCGGCGCGCATGAGTATCTGGAATCCATGGCTTGGTCCAAACACAAGTGTTAAGGCCGGCTCCTATAGTCTTTCGTATCCCTGATTTTAGTAGCGGTTTAACACTAAATTTTAAACCCTAAATCCTAAATCCTAAACTCTTGAGTATTTTAGTGTTTAGTGTTTTTGATTTAGATTTTAGGATTTATCCAAGAGTTTAGAGTTTATCCAATAGTTTAGGATTTACCCAAGGGTTTAGAGATTAGAATTTAGGGTTTAGTGTTTTGTTAACGACGTTAAAAATATTTTTTTTAATTATTTTTTTGTAACTACTATTTTTTTTATTTTAATTTTATCTTTTCGTTTTAAAAATATAATATAACTTAACAATATATATATTTTTTTAAAGATATCGAATTTGAAATAATAAAATCATATTGGTTGAATTCTCGTCGTGTTATGCATCCACTACAAGAAAACATATTTTTACGAAGGCAATATTCGTTGTAAATTTGTCGTAAACTGGGTTTTACGACGAATTAACCTCGAAATACGTTTCGTTGTAAAACGTCCGTCGTAACGGAGATTTCGTTGTAAACGACTTGTTATGTTTACGACGAAAATAATTCTTCGTAAAGCGCAGGGCAAGGTTTCGTCGTAAACGAGACGTAACTTTTCGTAGTAAACTCCACGTAACTCTTTCGATGTAAAGCAGACGTAAGTATTTTCGTTGTAAAGAACACGTAAACCTTTCGATGTAAAACCCTCGTAAATCTTTCGACGTTAATCACTCGTAAAAATTTACATGAAGTTTACATCGATTCTTATTATTAATATATATATTGAATTTATTTAATATTCAGATTTTAAAATAATTTAAATTTAAAACAAAATATGAAAATGAAAATCATATTTTAAAAAAAGCATTTAAAAGTCATACAATAATATTTAAATTCATAATACAAATAGAAATATAAAAAAAACTACATATTCTCGAAGTAGTCGGTGGGGTTGCTCGGCTGTTAACGGGTTGGATCGGACTCTTGGGGATCTCGTACTGGCAACCCAAAAGCGGCTCGTCTCTCACTCGACATTCTCTGCATAACCGGGTTTCCCACGGCCATCACGTCTAGCAAATCCTCAAGAGAGTCTAAACGAACCTGCTGGCTATCCATTCGAGCTTTCATCTGAGCAGTCTCTTCATCCCATCTCGAAGTGTATGACGAAGTTGCCCTTGCAACTTCGTTAACAGAGCCTATACCGACTATCCTTCCCTTCTTTTTAGGAGCCACCTATAAAATCAAAACATATATTAATATAGTTAATTATGTTAAAATATTAAAACTAATGTAAACAAAAAATTTAAGTTGTACCTCTTCGAAGATTCTGTCGGCCTCTTCGGTGGACAATGTGACTGGTAATCCATCGGGAGACTCATGGGTTAGTTGCGTCTCACATTATTCAATCCGACCAGCCACTGCTTGGAAGAGTTTCTCAGATGCAGAATCCACAAAAACTCCGTCAGATGTGGCGTGAGTCATCTTGAATAGGTCAGACAGAGATGGTAAGAATCCCGTCTTCTCGAACTACAAAAAACAAATTAAATTAAATATTAAAAATTATATTAATTGAATATTTTAAAATATATAGTTAAAACAAAACTTACAGCTTCTAGACGGAATCCTGCATGAGGTTTTTGTCCGGTTCTGTGAACCATGGGCAAATGACCATCTTTATCCTTCGTCCTTCGAGAAGCCGAGCACGAATTGGCCTTTTTGATCTAAGAGGGGTGCTCCCAATAGGCGATGAGGCCATCCCACACATCCGTCGTGAGCTCAGTGGGCTTTCCCTCATACCCGTATATCTCCCACTTGTCCTTCCAATTGGAGACTGTGTTGCAGAGGCGGATATTTGCCTTTGCAACGAATTCTGCCTTCACCCTCTCGGTGATTCCCAAAGACCAATGCCACTTTTGCTGAAACACAAAAATTTTGAAAAAATTACAATTAATAATAAATATTAAAAATATATATATATATATTTAAAAGTGAAAATTTAATTAAATTTAAAAATCTTACCGCAAAACATTTAAACCACGTGATCTTAACGTGATTTGGTGTCCTGCTCCAGTTCGGATATGCCCCGTCGTAGTAACCCTTAATCGTCGCCGAAACGCTCCGGCTAACACGGTTGTTAGCCCCAAACCTGAAAAAAACAATTTAACCGTTAGAAAATAAAAATAATTTAAATTTTAATGTAATAAAATTAATAACTTACCAATAAGTTCCTCGGGGTCTATCGGGGTCTAGAACATCCAAACCCTCCCGTCCAAGCTGGGCAAGCAAATCCTCCACCGTATATCTTGCGAATGGAGCATATGAAGGCACACGCAAATTCGGATGAACTGCACCTTCTGGGACAGGCTGAGGTGCAGCCGCTGGAGGAGGAGGTGGAGGCATCTGCGGTGGAAGAGAAGGACTCGAAAAAACTCTTTGAGAAGTCTGAGAGTCTGGAACTGCATCGGAAGACGATGGACCGGAAGAAGATGTACCGGAACCATCGCCAAACAACTGGGCATAAGTAGGTGCTGCTGGTTTCCTTATAGGAGCCATCTAAAAAAAATTAAAATAAATTTAATCAATTACGACGACATAATTAAAAAATTATTCCGTTACCTAACTAATCACCTAAACTATAGTATTCCGTCATCTAACTAATTACCTAAACTAATTACCTAACTAATCACCTAAACTAATTACCTAACTAATTAATCACCTAAACTAACTTTAAAAAAAATAGAAGAGGAAAGAGAGTGTACCTTAGAGGGAGAGCAAAGGAGTTTGGGAGGAATGAACGAGGCAGCCTCGTTCTCGGCGTCTCAATATATAGAAAATGTTTCGTCGTAAATGCGACGTAATATTACGACAAAGTTACCAGGCCCGCGTTTTTTCATTTATGACGAAGTTACCAGGCCCGCTTTTTTCCATTTACGACGAAGTTACCAGGCCCGCGTTTTTCGGTTTAAGACGAAATTACGTCAAAATGATTTACCAGGCTTTCCGTTTACTACAAAGTTACCAGACCCGCATTTTTTCATTTACGACAAAGTTACCAGGCCCGTGTTTTTCCATTTACGATGAAATTACGTGGAATAGATTTTACCATTTACGACGTTTTTACAACGCTTAACCCTAAACACAGAGAATGAAATCCCTAAACCCCAAAGTCACATATCATCTAACATCATATCTTTTTCTCTAAAACCCTAAAACTCCAAATAAATTTTTAAAAACAAAAGAAATACATTATATACAACAACATTTATTACACATACATTAAGATGGTAAAAAAACAATATTTCTTTAAACATACGTTACAATAGAGAAATACAACATTTGTTACATATATTACATCACTTTAAATCATTTTCGTTCTCATCAATATTACATCACTCTAAATCGTTTTCGTTCTCATCACTATCATTACAATCATCATCGTCGCTTCTTTCGAACTCGTCTTCACGTGCTTCATCTGTCGCATCTTTGGGAATATCTTCATATTGAAAGTTTTTCGGGTCGATCAAAAGGATTTCATCAGTTGGTTGTTCTGGTACCTCAACTTCATTGATAGCGTCTTCTTCTTGCAAGGGCAGTTCTTCTCCAGCGACAATGCGTCCACGAGGTGTAATTTTGATAGCAGCTAACCAGTTTATCCCGGAAGTTCGAAGCCGAGGATAAGGAAGGAAGCTAACTTGCTCGACTTGTGAAGCTAAAATGAATGGCTCAAATTTGTTGTATCTTCTCCCAAAATTGACATCCACAACACCAAAATTGTTATACCGAATCCCTCGGTTCACAACAGGATCGAACCATTCACATTTGAAGAGAACGCATTTTAGCTTCAATAACCCCAGAAATTCCACTTCAATAATCTCCTGCAAGATCCCGTAAAAGTCTGTTTCACCTTTCACAAATATTCCGTAGTTACTCGTTGCCCGATGTCTCCCATACTCGTATGTGTGAAAGGTAAATCCTCGTGTGAAATACATAGGTGATGTGGTGACCTTTGCAACTGGACCTTGAACCAATTCGTGAAACCATACGGGATAATAAGGATCGTCATAATCAACCTGCAAAAAGCAGATATTCTTAATTAATATTGAAGTATCAAAACACTTACTTAATTAATCAATCTATGAGATATATTACGTACCTGTGATTTTAACCACTTGACAAAGTGCTTATCTTTACGTGTGTCCACATCAGTTGCAGATATTCCTGGTATTGCTTCTTCAACTTGAGATACAAACATGGTGCAAATTAAACAAATAATCAAGTCATACATAATTAACTTCAATTCATATAATTAACATTCACAAAAATATTTACCTTTCAAAGTAACGGGTCACTGCATCCTCGCAGTTGAGCAGAATATAAGTGTGGGCACTATGTTTATCCTCTTTACATGACCACCATACTTCTTTCGTTTTACCACCAAACCGTCCAATTTCACAGAAAATGTCAGGAACACTATCAATTGGATATGGTGTCGGTACTCCACCATCATCATATCTTCTAGGAACTCTTTTTCTCGTACGAACAGTTGGAGCAAAGTAGTATGATGTGAAGTTAGATGTTTCGGCTTTCAAACTCCCCGCAACTATTGAACCTTCCACCTTTGCAAGATTTCTTGCTTTCCCCTTCAAATGTTCATATGTCGCTCATACGGATACATCCATCCGTTGTAAACAGGTCCACAAAGCAATGCTTCATACGGTAGGTGGACAATTAGATGCTCCATGACGTCAAAAAATGAAGGAGGAAATATCTTCTCCAGGTTGCACAATATGATCGGAATGTTCTGATGAAGTTGTTCGATGACTTCTTCCTTGAACGTATGTGTGCTAAAATCTCTGAAAAATACTCTGATGGCTGTATATTGCAAAAGTAATCAAATTAATAACATTTCATAACATATGTATATATATTATAAAATTATAATTACCTGCAAGTGCTTCATGGACATTTGTTGGAAGGAGCTCGGCAAAAGCAAATGGAAGTAGTCGTTGCATAAACACATGACAATCATGACTCTTCATTCCGGAGAACTTTTGACCTCGTTCAACACATCTTGACAGATTTGTAACATAACCATCATGAAACTTAACTTCTAATGCAACCCAGTCAAACAAGGTTGTTTTGGGTTCTGATGACAACCGGAAGATGGGAACATGAACGTTTCCATTGCTCTTGATATGTAGCTCACTTCTTGAGCAAATATCAGGTAAGTCCATCCTTGACTTTTTGTTATCTTTTGTCTTCTCAGGGACGTTAAGTAATGTATTCATGATGTTCTCAAAAAAGTTCTTCTCAATATGCATGACATCCAGATTGTGGCGTAAGAGAAGATCCTTCCAATAGGGTAGCTCCCAAAATATACTCTTCTTATGCCAATTGTGAGAGACACCATACCCATCAGACATATTTCCAGGAACATCCCAATTACCTCCAACCTTAACTGTTTCCTGAGCTCTGTAATAATCAATGCCTGCTTCGATCTGCTGGCCGGTGAGATATGGAGGAGGACCGTCTCTGACAATTTTTTTTGTGCCGAAACAATGTCTTATTTCTTCTGTACGGATGGGCAAGTGGAAGAAAGCGACGATGACAATCAAACCAACAACTCTTCCTACCATTCTTCAGTTGAAAAGCATCAGTCGATCCAAGACAATATGGACAAGATAATCTTCCATGTGTTGTCCAGCCAGACAACATCTCATAAGCAGGGAAATCACTTATTGTCCACAGTAGAACTGCTCGCATCGTAAAATTGTGTTTCAAGGAACAATCGTACGTCATCACCCCTTCTGACCACAATTGCTTTAGCTCTTCTATCAACGGTTGAAGAAAAACATCAAGAGACCATTTTGGATGCTTCGGCCCAGGGATTAATATGGTCAAAAATAGAAATTCTTGTTCCATGCACATATCCGGCGGTAAATTGTACGGCGTAAGAATGACTGGCCACAAAGAATATTGTCTACCAGACATTCCAAATGGACTAAATCCATCGGTGCATAACCCAGGATAGACATTCCGAATATTTGTAGCAAAATCTGCGTGTACCTTGTTGAAATGTTTCCACGCTCTTGCGTCTGATGGATGTGCAACCTCACCATCTCTCTGGACATGTTCCGCATGCCACCTCATCGGCGCAGCAGTCCTCTCAGATTGATATAATCTTTTCAATCTGTCTGTAATTGGTAGGTACTACATCCTTTGGTACGGTACCCTATTCCTCCCACGGCCTTGCGGTTTGAATCGTTGTTTTTTGCAGAATCGACACTCTTCTAACTTGTCATCTTCTTTCAAGTAGATCATGCAGTTGTCGATGCAAACATCAATCATCTCCGAAGGCAACCCAAGACTATAAACCAATTTCTGAATCTCATAATAAGATTCAGCAGACACGTTATCTTCTGGCAAATACTCTTTAAACAACTCCGCCCATGCATCCATGCAATTCTCAGGTAAATTATGATCCATTTTAATATTCATCATCCTAGCTGCTAGAGACAATTTAGAGAGACCTTCTCTACAACCAGTGTAGATTGGTTGATTTGCAACATCTAGCATTTCATAAAACCTTTTTGCATCCAAATTAGGTTCTTCTACATTTCCAGTTTCATCAGCTATTGTTGTAGTTGTTTCTTAAAATGCATCACTAATCATATCTTGAACCATATCATGATCTACCATCTGCTCCTGATCTTGATGATAATTATATTCATCATGCAAATGATTTGGTTCTTCACTATGATGAGCATCCTCAAAATTATTATTACTACTACTAGCTTCATTTTCCCCATAACCCTCTCCATGTTGATACCAAATGTAGTACTGTGGTGTAAATCATCTGTTTACTAAATGCTTCCATACAGTTTCACTACGTGCAAATTTTGAATTCTTGCATTTCCGACAGGGGCAGAACATTTTACCACTTTCCTGCGTGATCGGTGTATAGCCCGCCTGGTGC
Organism: Brassica napus; assembly: GCF_020379485.1. NCBI lineage: Eukaryota > Viridiplantae > Streptophyta > Magnoliopsida > Brassicales > Brassicaceae > Brassica > Brassica napus. The sequence continues at coordinate 23,709,377 of NC_063445.1, read as the reverse complement.
ATGAATGTCTCTAGCCCGCTCAGAAATGCGTTCGTCACCCTCCCGTCGGAATCTTTGTGCAAATACATCCAACTCCGTAACTCGTAAATACTACCGCCACCGGCCATTTTTTCCTTAGATTTTTTTCTGATTTTTTTTTCCGTTTGTGTGTTGTGAGGAAGAGAGTTGTGGGAAATGACATATATATAGAGAAATTTTCGAGTTGGGTAGTTGAAATATAACAACGATTTTACAAGGAATGTTTTACATGGATTTTACATGGTTTTAACATAATATTTACAACGACTTTACGACGAAATTAGGTAAGTTAAAGCACATTGAATACACGTTTTCACCTAAATATAACGGTAACATGTTTCGTTGTTATGTCGATGTAACGATTACGACGTATTTCTCATTCCACGTACTTTCGTCGTAAATTTACATGGCGTTTAAGACGAAATTTAGTCTCTTCGTAACTGCGTTGTAAACACCATGTAAATTTACGACAAAATATTTTCGTCGTAAATCTTTGTTGTTATGGAAACGTTTTGTTGTAGTGATCAAAGACAACGTCGTGGCCTCTACATTCATTCACGACCAATTAATAAAGCATATGACAACATTCTTTATATACCAAAAATACTTATTCCATTTGTTTTAGAGAAATTCTTGGGTTCACCTCCAAGGATGAACCTCTAGATTTACCAACCAATAGTGTTTGAGTATTTGATATTTGATATCTTTAAAAAAAGGAAACAAAATTGAATTTCCAAATAAGATTATATTTTTAAAATAAAACCATAAAAATACATAAAATAGTTACAAAAATAAATAAATAAATATGGTTAAACCGTTAGCAAAATACTAAATCCTATACCCTAAATCCTAAACTCAAAACCCTAAATTATAAACCTTAAATCTTGGATAAACCATAAACCATTGAAAAATTTTAAACCCTAAATCATACATTAAAAACTAAATCTTAATAACACTAAACCCTATAGACATTTCAGTTTTATTTCTGTTTTTTAAACTTTTTGATTAGTGATATCATATAAAATAGCAGTCTACTTACTCTAGTACAAAGACATTAAAATCGAAAGAAATTGAACTTGTATCAGATTTATACAGTATCAAATGTCGTTTTAATATTTTTTTACTATGTATTGTCATTTCTGGTTTTTACTGCATTTTTTCTATACACATTTCAGTTTTATTTCTGTTCTTTAAAATTTTTGATTAGTGATATCATATAAAATAGCAGTCTGCTTATTCTAGTACAAAGACATTAAAAACGAAAGAAATTGAACTTGTGACCTAATTTTAAATATGTGTGTGTGAGAAAACTTTAAACAGTAAAAAAAACTTTAAACAGTAAAAAAGCAAAGGGAGTATGAACTTTAGCGTTTAGCAGCGGGTCCAATAACAAAATATCAACGGCTTAGCGTTTTGTCTTGTCGGTATATGTCTTTCATCTAGACACTCAGAGTTCTCCACAGCCCACACACCTCGAATACCGTGTACGTAAAATGTAACTATTATATTAAATCATTACATTACGATTAGACCTTGCACGATACTTGGGAACTTTAGCAGCTTTGTTAAGTGGGATTCAGGTTTTTAATGGGACACGCATGACATGTCACACAAACAGAAAAGGACGAATCTTATTCATACTTTAACGGTTTGATTACTGGACAACAAATAGTTGTTAATTAATATTAGTCTTTTAATATATAGTAATATAGATTTCGTTGAAGTTTAAAATTCACAAATCTGCCGGGACCGCTTTATTCATACGAACCACCGCACATGATGCTAATCGCATTAAAATGAGAACATCTATCAAACTTCAGATTTTTCATATTATTTCTATTTTATGATTCTCATGAACGTACGGGATTTCACGAGCTTGTATTGATGCTGATTCCTGAATGAAATTAGTGCTGTTAGGTTACGGAATAAGTGTGTATTTGAAGATACTGCTCTCATGTGAAATACAAAAGAAACACATCAACGTGGAAATCATCGCAAGGCATACTTCCCGAATATCAAGCCAAACAGAGTATAGAATATACTCTTTTTTGCATCTATATATCGTATTGAGTATTCATGCTAAAACAGTAAAACACCTTTAGCTTTTATCAAATTAGGTGAATAAGCATATGTTTTTCTCTTATTTTTTTTTCTCAAAATGCGTTTAGTAACGTTGCCACTGGTGACACATGTGGTTTTCAGAAGAAAAAAGGGGTACTATTCTGTTCATATGATTTGAAAAAATTATAAAGGAAAATTGTATGCAATTTAGTCATGTCGTCATAATATTATAATATATACCACATGATTTGATAAAATAGCATGAATATGCGAAATACAAAGGATTGTATGGGGAAAACGTTAAAATATATGAACTCTTTAACTAGGGTTAAATAAAAATGAATAATCATATTAATTTCTCTTAAAGAATATAAAATCGTGTTAGTTTACTTTTTATACGATCTGTGTTGATGCGAATGGTGGGTTCAATGGCGGATCTAGAAAACTTTTTGGTCGGAGGCACATTATTATAAATGTAGTATATAATTTAAATATTAATTTAATGTTAAATTTTAAATATAATGATATATATTAGTCAAATAATAATCAAAATTTTATTTTAAAATATTATATTATATTTTTGTCAATCATCTTTTTTGTCCATTAGAAACTACTTAGATTGTTTATAAAAAAATCTAATACACACTAGTATAAAATTAAATAAAGTTATGAAAAAGTTTCAAAAACAAGAGAAAAGAAAAAAAAAAGTGTTTTATAAGATGCATAGAAAAAATAGGTTACATATAAAAGGTGTTTCTAATACCATAAGCTAGCCATAGTCTACGATTAGCGAAACATAAAATGGTCCAAAATAAATGTTATATGTAGCTAAAAATGGTAGAAATAAAAAAACGAGCTTGGAGAAGCGAACCCGTCACTCTTTCATTAGCCGTGCACAATGAATACCACTGGCCTAGTAGAAGAACTTATAGTACTCGTACACACGAACTTTATATAATCAGTCGGGGGCACGTGACCCCGTACCCACCAACGTGGGTCCGCCCCTGGGTGTGTTGGTTAAGTTCCAAACGCGGACGGGTCTTGTGAATCACACATTGCTATTACAAGGCAACGTGTTTCTAAGAGCAGCTGCAACGGGGAGCTTTAGTGAGTCCTTAGCGCGAAATTATAGGGTAATGACATTAAAAATAAATGAAAAAAGGAAAATAAGCGAAGGATCAGTCCGTGTAGAAGGAACTTAAGGACTTAATCCTTACAACAGCTGGCACGCTTTGATTGGGTCGGGGTTGTGTTTGTGTTTCGTTTAGACGGAAAAAAAAATCATTCGACTCAAGCATCGAAAAAAACCTCTCGAGGAAACAAAAGGCGATTTTCGATCCATCTGCTTCCATCTTCTTCCCTCGAGTTCCAAGCTAAATCGATATACTATCTGTAGATTTATGGTAGTAGATTAGGATCCCTGTAGTTTTCCTGTCAATTTAAGGTTCGTTTTGATTTTTTCAATTGATTTGGGGATTTTTGTTTCAAGTTAGGGTTTCAAATGATTTGGGTTTTCAATCGATTTGGGGAAGTTTTGGTTAGTAGTTACGGTTTCAATACTGAAATAGGTTTGATTACGATTTGCTTTTCTGCTTTTAATCAATGATCCATCTGCTTTTGTCTGCTTTCAATCGATTAGTCAATCGATGAAGGGATCTTCCATGATACTCGATCCCTCCGTCTGCTTTTTTGCTTTTACTCAAGGTTTTCTTTTCTTGTGAAGCTTAAAACTCGATCCTTCGGATTTCTTTTCAGGGGATCTTCCGTGTGTTTGCTTTTCTGCTTTAGTCTTGTTTTACTTTTCTTGTTGTATGTTTTGCTTGATGTATAATAACTCGATCCCTAGGTTTAGTTTCTGTTTGGTTAGTCGTCTGATGAGGAATGCTCTGTGACTGTTGTTGTTTCACTTTTGTTGTTGTATTTTTTGCTTACATATTTTAAAATTTCAGGTTAAAGAAACATGAGACAAGACTATAGCTACACCCAACCTTCCTCATCAGACGAGTATGACTTGACCTCACTTCTTGAAGCTGAAGCTGCTTTGTACGCCGAAGAAGCTGAGAGTAGCTACAACATTGGTGAGCCTGTTCAGTGCCCACCTCAGCCGTTTCAGTACTTATGCGGAGGACATACAAATGCGGAGGAGATGCGTGCCTTTGAGACACAACTTAGTCTTCTTAAGGCTCAAGTTCGTGAGAGTGACCAGAAGCTGGCTAAGCTCGAGAAGACCGTGTGTGATGAGTTATGCAAGAAGACATCATGGGTTACAATTCTTGGAGTTTGTCTTCTGCTGAGCCTTTTACTTTTAATAGCGGTGATAATTCTTGGAGGTTAGTTTCAATCCTTGTGTTTTTTGAATGTTTATCTGCGAACTTTTAAAATTTTTTTTTGATGTTTTTCAGGAACAGTTTCGAAGGATAGTACAAGAGTATCTGACATGGAGACTGTCTTTAAGGTTAGAAACATATAAACTGAAGCTCTTTATCTGTTTTTTGCTTAGAGTATTAGATGTTATTCTCTGTGAAAAAAACAAAACATTTAAACTGAAACTCTTGATCTTAAATGCTTACCTTCCTAACTCAGATTTGATAGGATATTAAACGTTATCACACTGGTACTTGTTTACTTTCTGTGTTACTAGTAGAGAACTTATTAGATTTGATTGGTGATAAATGCTAGTTTAGAGTTTTCTATCTGCCTAACTACTTAGTTTTTATTGGCTTTAAATTTTCTTTCTTCTAGCTGACTTATTTAAGAGATGTGTTGCTAATAGAGTAACACAGACCATTAGATAAAATGAATAACAGCAGTGGTTTCCGTAACCTACTGTATAGTCAATCTCCTATTGACCTTGATTCACTCGAACGAGTTTGGTTAGGTAGCCAACCACCTGAGCCTGTTGGGTTCGGTAGCCAAGCTCCTGTTGGCGAGTCTGGTGAGACTGTTGTCGAGTCTGCTATCAAAGAGATGAGGAAATGGTCCCCGCAAGAGGATTTAATACTGATTGGTGCTTGGCTCAACACCAGTAAAGATGCAGTAAAAAATACTGAGCAGAAAGCTGGTGCGTTCTGGAAGAGGATCATCGACTACTACAATGCAAGCCCTCTTCTGGTTGGGACAATACCGAGAGAGCTTACTCCAGCCAAGCAGCGGTGGGCTAGGATTAACGCAGATGTCTCCAAGTTCGTTGGTTGCTATGACCAGGCAATGAGTGAGCAGAAAAGTGGTGAAAACGATGATGATCTGATGAAAGCCGCATTAGACTACTATTTCAAAGATCAAGGCCACAAGTTCAGCATGGAACACGCCTGGAGGGAGCTGAGGCGTGACCAGAAATGGTGCTCAGCATGTAAAGACGGTGGGAAGGATAAGCGCAAACATGTCTTGGAGGTTGATATAGACGAGGAAGAGGGCAGACCGGTCGGGGTCAAGGCAGCGAAAGCAACTTCTAAGAAGAATAAGAGTGGGAAAGAAGAGGAGTTGTCTCGTTTACAAGCCATCATGGAGATTAAACAGAAACTCTCTAACCAGAAACTTCTCGATCGTTTATTAGCCAAAAAAGTGCCATTAACTGAGATGGAAACATCACTTAAGCTCAAGCTTATGTCTGACATGTTATGATGTTATTCTCTTTAAGGTAGATACTTGTCTTTGTGTTGCTTTGCGTAAATACTTGTCTTTGTGTTGCTAAGTCACATGTCTTTGTGTTGATTTGTTAAGTCACCTGTCTTTTTTGTTGATTTGCTAAGTCATTCACGGGTCTTCTATGTTTCAGGTTTAGCAGTAAAAGTGAAGCAAGTCACAGGTGCCTTTGGAGTGGTGAAAGTGTTTTCTTCTGTAGCTCATGTGAAGCAAGTCACGGGGAGTCCTTTTTGTGCTATAAGTTTGTGTCATTAGCTAGTTGTCTCGTTTTCTATCTTGCCATCACTTCTTCCTTCTTTTTTTTCCCGATTCTACTCTGGTCGCGAAGAAGTTGTTTTAGATTGTTGGTACTAAAAGTTGTTGTAACATTTGGATACTACTCCAAGTTGTAAGATATTGCGTATGTTTTAGTAAGGTAACTTAATCCCTTTTGTTGATTATATAAGTTGTACGATATTGCGTATGCATTTTGCTTCTGTTTTTGCTTTATATAACGCTTTAGTAATGTTTTAGTTGATTATATTAAGGCTTTAGGTTGATCAATTTTGTTGATTATATAACACTTTATGTTTATTATACATCAATTTTCTTAATCATCTACACCTTAAAGCTATATTATATATATCATCACCAATTCAACTATATGTTTATGTAGAACCAAAAAAAAAAAAATTATTTTTTAAAAACCATAATAAAAATGTGAGATTAACTTATAGATAATTTTATTATTTTCTAGATATGTCATCATCTTCATCCGATGAAGTCGATGAAAGATTGGACGAAATTTGCGAGGAATACGTGGAAGAAATATACAACGACATAGTGGAGGCCCAAACCATACCACAAAGGACACGTGCGTATGTAGAACGACACCGCGAAGGAGGACAAGACCAATTATGGAATGACTACTTCATCGAAGATTCGACATTCTCGACTCAATTATTCAGACGCCGTTTCCGCATGAATAAGGAATTATTCTTGTGTCTTGTTCATGGCCTAGAAGCGTGCTTTCCATTCTTTCAGCAAAGAAGAGATGCAACTGGGAGGTGGAGTCTTACTGCACTACAAAAATGTACTGCAGCTATTCGTCTGCTTGCTTATGGTACTGCGGCTGACACCGTTGACGAATATCTCTGACTTGGTGAGACCACTGCACTTTCGTGTTTACATAATTTTACTGACGGAATAATACAGTTACTCGGAGATGAGTATCTACGACGACCCACACCGGAGGATCTTCAACGACTACTCGATATTGGAGAGAAACGAGGGTTTCCTGGTGATGGTCGGGAGCATTGACTGTATGCATTGGGAGTGGAAAAATTGTCCAACCGCTTGGAAAGGACAATACGCACGTGGATCAGGAAAACCGACAATTGTATTAGAGGCTGTAGCTTCCCAAGATCTTTGGATATGGCATGCTTTTTTTGGTCCTCCAGGTACCTTAAACGATATTAATGTCCTCGATCGGTCTCCTGTTTTTGATGACATTTTACAAGGACGAGCTCCGAGGGTAAAGTACGTGGTCAACAGACACACGTATAAGTTGGCGTACTACCTCACAGACGGTATATATCCAAAATGGTCAACATTTATCCAATCTATCACACTCCCTCAAACTCCTCAACAAGAGTTATTTGCTAAAATTCAAGAAGCAACCCGAAAAGATGTGGAGCGGGCTTTTGGAGTATTGCAATCTCGATTTGCAATTGTGAGAAATCCGGTCAAAACATTGAACAAAGAAAAGATAGGGAAGATTATGCAAACATGTATCATACTCCACAATATGATAGTAGAAGATGAACAGGATGGATACTCTCGTATTGATATATCTGAATTTGAAGAGGGAGACGTCCCCAGATGTTCAGAGGTGGAATCCGAGTGGCCAACAAATCTGAATAATATCTTTCCCAGTCGAAACGATCTTCGTGATAGGCAAACGTATGAACGATTGAAAAATGATTTAATTCAAAATATTTGGAATAAATTTGGTGATGAAGATTAGAAATTATTATATCTTTATGTAAAATTATTGTTTTTATCTTTAATTGTTGTATTTTTATGTTTAATTAATGTATTTTATGTTTAATTATTGTATTTTATGTTTATTTATTGTATTTTATCGTCCAATATATAAAAATTATATTTCACTAAACAAAACAAAAAATACATTTTTTATTCCTAAAGATTCCAACTTCGGGATCACCATTGTACACACATTTTTCACAAGAATTCTTAACTATTCAAAAAAAAAAATAATAATAATACTAATCTAAATCCTAAGGACTCACAATATGTATCACCATCTGCGTTTGTCATGACTCATGACTGTAGTAGTGTCACTGTCACGGATCCCACTCCCTTTATCTGTTTGTTTGATCACTATTTTTCCTGCAAATTGACACACCGATTTGCTTTTAAATATATATTTTGCCCTCTTCGTTAATATATGTTCTGGAATATTTAGGCAGTTTTTACTTTCTTTCTTCTGGAAAACACCTAAAGGTAAAAGGTTATTTCTGAAGACGCGTAATCAAGTATTCAAACACGTTCCAAATGCTTTATTCTCAATCTTAACCAATTTTTGTGTTTATAAGTTCAGTCAAATGATTGCAGCTATATGTAACTCAAGTCTTAAATTGTGGACCGCGGTCTGATTTTGTTAAAGTTTACTCGTCTGGTTTCGTAAAGTACGATTAATTAGAAAAATGATTGTTGATAACGAAAAAAATGCAAGTAGATGAATACAAATCGCTGTAGCCAACCGAATACGGCTGCTTAATTACTTAGGTTGATTGTTTGTGGTTTTTGTTTTAGTTTTTGGTTTTTGCTTTTGTAGAAACTATTTTTTCATCCAATCAAGTTTTTGGTTTTAGTTTTTGTTTTTATAAAATCCATTTGAGTTGCCAATCAAGATTTTCAATAAATAGATTCCCTAAAATTTAGGGAAACTAGTTTTTGAAAAGTTTAACCAATTTATGAAGAAAAACCAAAAACCAACTTTTGTGAGCTTTTATGAAGAAAAACGAATTTTGATTTTTTTTTTTTTGTAGAAACTACTACATTATAATTAATTAATAATTAATAAATAATATTTTCATAAAAATTAAAATTATCATAAAATATTTTGTACATTAGATATCATTTAAACAATAATGTGAAATATTTTAATTTGTGTTTCATATCTGTAAATAAATGTTTATATTTTATAAATAATATTATTTAATTTAAAACTTAGTTATTAGTTTCTATAAATAAAAAAATTGAATAATTTTAATAATTATTAGTCACATTAAAAATAACAAAAAATGATAAAAACATAATATGTTTTATTAATAAAATATATTGTATAATCCTGAATTATAAAAATTGCCATTCAACTTTAAGAAAATATAAATAATTTATATAAGAAAATTTATAATTAGTTTCAAAATTTATTTTTATTTTTGTATCATTTATAATATTTATATAAGAAAAACTATTTCTATTCAAGTTTTAAAATTAAAAAATAATTTATATAAGAAAAATTTCTAAGCAGTTTCAAAATTTAATATTTTTATTTTTGTGTAATTTTATATATATATTATGATTTATATTTTACTATAATATATTTTTTATAAAAATATAATAATTAAAATATGTTATTGTATTTTATTTTAAAATAATAATCACAGTATTTTGATAAATTTCAATTGTAAAATCTAAATATTTATTTCTATTTTATTATATTATTTTTAAGTAATGTATTAGTTAATTTTTGAAAATTAAAAAAAAATACAGCAAATCCAAAAACCAAAATCTAAATCTGAAAACCAAAAACCAAAAATCAAAAGCTGAAAACCAAAAACCAAAATCTAAAAACCAAAAGCTAAAATCTAAAAACCAAAAGTTAAAATCTAAAAACCAAAAACTAAAACTAAAAACTACTGAAACAATCATCACCTTAATATCAGTGACGGACTTAGAAATTCTTTTAATTGGGGACACAATATTATAAATATATTATATAATTTAATATTAAGGTTTTAGATGATATTATTTCCGTTTCAAAAAAAAATTGTTTCACAAAAATAGAAGTTTTATGTTTTCTATAAAAAAATTGTAAACTTCAATAAAATTAATTGACTTTATTGAATTACTATTGGTTAAAAGTTATTGAAACTTGAAAATTACAGAAAACGATATATTTAATATAGTGATTTAATATGTTTTCTTAATATATGTGAAAACACTAGAAAATATATTTTTGTGAAACCGATGGAGTATTATATATTAGCCAAATAGTAATTAAATATTTATTTTTAAGTATAATTCTTTTTTATTTTTTGTGAATCATCTTTTTGTTCATAAAAAAATACTTAGGTTGTTTTAAAAATTTATTCTCTATCGATTCTACTATAAAAATAATTGAATAAAAGTATGAAATAGTTTCAAAAAGCAAGAAGCAAAAACAATCATGCAAAACAAATTAAACACACAGAGAGAATAGATTACGTTTCATTTAATGAGACCGCAAAAAACTAATATAACATGAAATAAAATGTTATATTAAAAGCTTCTGGCGAGGAAAATCGAACCTTTTACGCAAGCTAGAAATGGGGCACAGTTAAACAACCGAGATATTTGACCAAAGAGCACGTGACCCCGTACCCATCAACGTACGTCCGCCCCTGCTTAATATGATTATCCGTTTTTGTTAATCTTCGTCCCTCGCGATTCCTCTCTTTCTAAACTATTTGCTAGTGGCTGTAGCTATATCACCATATCACATAAATAATACTAAGAATTGATTTTAGAGTTATCTTTTTCTTTAACGTTTTAAAATATGTTTCTCAAAAAAAAAATTAAAAATATGAGCCGATTAGTTAGAAAAATATCATTTAAATATTATACTATATTTAAATGATAAATTAACATTCTCTTCAAAATCATAAAGCTAAATAATATAAAATCAAATATGAGATCACAAAAATAAATTAACTGTGAATTTTATCAGAGCTTCATAAAAACAGTTATTGCATAATCTAGAATTTCATATGATGTATCTTTTTTTTCATTTTGGACAAATCATATCATGTGTCAAATTGTCAATTGCCCGGTATATTTTCTTCAACATGTGTTACAAGTTTTATCTTATAAAATCATATATTCCAACTTACCTTTAGTTTTAGTTATTTATTTCCCTTCATGTGAAGGATATATATTGTACCAAAAAAAAGAATATATATTTGATGATCGAATATTCTCCTCTTATTCCCGCGTTACCTCCTCGTCTTTATGAAACCCACCCAGAAACATCTAAAAAGGCAAAATCAAAAACAAAAGCTCTCATAACCGTTGGATCACTCTACAAGACCCATGTTTGACCATAAACGTCATCCAATCCAACGGTTCACAAACAAAAAGAAAATACGATTCTAATTTTGTGTTCTTCCTCCTTTTATTTTCACCCTTGAGGTAATATTCCAATGGCATCTCCTAGAAAATCCTTCATTGTTTTGTATAAATACCAAACCACATTTCTCTTCTCCTCCATCCACAAACCAACGAACTCAAAACATCAAATCAAATCTAAAACTCAGATTATCTCGAGAAATATTCTTGAGACATGGCTTACAATAGCAATAAGAAGAACAACATTGTCGTTGTGTTCGACTTCGACAAGACAATCATCGACGTTGATAGCGACAATTGGGTGGTCGATGGACTTGGCTTCACTGATTTGTTCAATCAACTCCTCCCTACCATGCCTTGGAACACACTCATGGTTTGTTCTTGCCTTCTCTTCTCTGTTTTTGATTTAATTTATTAAAAGAAAACTATTTAATTTTGTGATTTTGCAGTTTTGTTCATATATCATTCTTGAATTTTGCACGGAACCTTAAATTATATTAATGTATTTTTTGTTGTTGTTTAACAGGACCGTATGATGAAGGATATTCATGATCAAGGCAAAACCATTGAAGAGATCAAAGAAGTTCTCAAAACAATCCCTATCCACCCACGAGTCGTCCCTGCCATCAAATCTGCACATGCTTTAGGGTAATTCACATTTTTATACTCATTTTTTTGTGGTAAATAATCATTTTATTCAAATTATTATCTTTTGTAAGCATTAATATGTCTAGCGACAAAACCCACCGTTTCTAATCCGATATTCACGGTCCGGTTTCCAGGTGTGAGCTTAGGATAGTGAGCGACGCCAACATGTTCTTCATCGAAACCATCGTTGAGCATCTCGGGATTAGTGAATACTTCTCTGAGATCAACTCGAACCCAGGGTTCGTCGATGAGCATGACACGTTGAGAATTTCTCCTTACCATGATTTCACCAACTCGTCCCATGGTTGCTCGCATCGCACGTGCCCTCCTAACATGTGCAAGGTACTTTTAACATTTATTTTATTTTGTTTTGGTCAGATATTGACCACATAGGTCGTTTCTGAATATTAAACCATAGTTTTAATCATTATGTTTTTACATTTATTTAGGGCTTGATCATTGAGAGGATTCAAGAATCTCTAGCTAAAGAAGGGAAGAAGAAGATGATCTATTTAGGAGATGGAGCTGGTGATTACTGTCCAAGTTTAAAACTAAAAGCTGAAGATTACGCGATGCCCCGTAAGAATTTCCCGGTTTGGGATCTGATTAGTCAAAATCCTATGCTGGTTAAAGCAGCGATCAAAGAATGGACTGATGGTGAAAGCTTGGAGAGGATATTGCTGGGAACCATTGAGGAGATTCTATTGGAGGAAGAGAACGAGAAGAAGTTGACTAGTGCGGAGAATAACTGCAAGATGCAGACCATATCTGTCGGGATTAATGTTCATCATGAGCCAATAATGCCCCGTGCTCTTCGAGTTTCGCAGTCTGGTTAATTAATTAGGTGGTTTGATATAACTGATGAAGAAGAACATTATATGTGGTGACTTTATAATTATAAACGATATATATGACGGATGAAGTTGTATGATTGTGATTTTGTTTTTAACAAGTATTTCGAAGAAAACGAATAACCATGGAATGAATTTCGCCTGAATTTTTGCTGTTTTGTCATAATTTTATCACATGTATTTTTGTCTTGTCTTAAAATAGTACATTATGATTATTTTTATCATACAATTAATTTTTCTTGAGATTCCAAATGTGTAGTAGACTCCACATGAGCCATCGGTCCCAAGTTTCCAAATACAGAATCGTACTTCAAATCCTTTGATACGAATATTCTTCATTATGTGCCATAATTAATGTTACGTCTAATTTTTTTCTCCATTGTTTCAAGAAATCTTTTCCAAATGCCAAAATCAATATACTTCCACCATTTTTAATAGATGACGCTAAATATATAGATTTTTTAAAAAGCATTTTCTAAACAAAAACATAGTATCTAACTAACAAATGACAGGGTTCTTTTGGAATGTTCGTGGGTTCAACAAGCAGTCGAAACATCGAGTTGTTGATAAGTGGATTCAAGATAAAGGCTTACTGTTTGGGGGTCTCCTGGAAACAAGAGTTAAGGAGAGTAAATCCGAAAAAATCATTTCTTCAGTGTTTAAAGGGTGGTCAGCTGTAAATAATTACGAGTTTAACAGGAAGGGAAGAATCTGGGTGGTTTGGAGTCCTCGGGTTAGAATGACACCGGTGTTTAAGTCAGATCAAATAATAACAATGTCCGTTCTGTTAGAGGAAGCAGAGGAGGAATTTTTCTGCTCTTTTGTATATGCTGAAAATACTGCAGAAAAAAGAAAAGAGTTATGGAAAGATATCAAGGATCATCATGATTCAAGGAGGTTCAGAAATAGAGAATGGATCATAATGGGTGACTTTAATGAGGTGCTGGACGGGGAAGAACATTCAAGTCATCAGGATGGAGATATAATGACTGCGGGAATGAGAGATTTTGAGAATGTAATTCAGCATTGCAGACTTCTGGATATGGGATTTCAGGGTCCGAAGTTCACTTGGAGTAATAAAAGAGATGAAGGTACAATCAGTAAGAAGCTTGATCGAATATTAGTGAATGAAACGTGGCTTCATAAACGTACGCAGGCCTTTGGAGTTTTTGAAGCTGGAGGAGTATCAGATCATTTGCGGGGAAGGTTTCAGTTGGAGGTGGAAGTAGTAAGCAAAAGGAAGCCATTTAAATTCACCAATGTGATAGCTGAGACACCAGAATTTAAGGAGATAATTGCGAGCTATTGGAGGGAGAATCAACCTCTGTTTCAGTCAACTTCGGCTCTCTTCAGATTCTCGAAATACCTCAAAGGATTGAAGCCTCACATTCGATCTCTAAGTAAAAATAAATTGGGAGCACTTACTAAGAAGGTGAAAGAGGCATTTAGTGACCTATGTAAGAAGCAGGAAAATCTGATTGAGGCTCCTACACCGGAAAATGTTTACGCAGAGCATGAAGCAGCAGTAAGATGGCAGAGAATTTCGGATATTGAAGAGAAGGTGTTGAAACAGAGGTCGAAATTACATTGGTTGCAGGTTGGAGATAAAAACAACAAAGCTTTTCACAATGCAGTGAAGATAAGAGAAACAAGGAACGCGATCCGAGAGATAATATGCCCTGATGGAAGAACGGTCTCTAATCAAGAAGAGGTAAAGAAAGAAGCAGAAAGATTCTTTAAAGAATTCCTTACATATGAGCCGATGGACATAGAGGAAAAGTCTGTACAAGATCTTCAGAGTATTATCTCTTTCAGATGTAGCGAAGAAGAAAGAGCAAGGCTTATAAGAATTTTTACATAGGAGGAGATAAGAGAAGTTGTATTCAGGATGCCAAGCAGTAAATCTCCAGGACCGGATGGGTATACAAGTGATTTTTTTAAGTCAGCATGGAGCGTAATTGGAAAAGACCTCACCATTGCAGTTCAGTCCTTCTTCAGTAAGGGATTTCTACCTAAAGGTTTAAATGCAACAATACTGGCGCTGATACCTAAGAAGGACAGAGCTCAAGAAATGCGAGATTATAGACCGATCTCATGCTGCAATGTGCTATACAAAGTGATCTCCAAAATCATCGCCAACAGACTGAAAGGTACATTACCATAGTGTATATCTTACAATCAATCTGCGTTCATAAAAGATAGGCTTTTGGTTGAAAATTTGCTGTTGGCAACGGAGATAGTCAAAGATTACTACAAAGAAGATGTTTCTCCTCGCTGCGCAATAAAGATAGATATTGCAAAAGCCTTTGATTCAGTGAATTGGCAGTTTCTATTGAATACATTGGGAGCCCTGAACATGCCTGAGGAATTCATACATTGGATCAAATTATGCGTCTGTACGGCTTCATTCTCGGTTCAGGTTAATGGAGAGCTCGCGGGGTTTTTTCAGAGTAAAAGAGGGCTCAGGCAGGGGTGTGCTTTATCACCATACTTGTTTGTCATTTGCATAAATGTGCTGTCTTGTATGCTAAACAGAGCAGTGGAAAGGAAGCAGATTGGTTATCATCCTAGATGCAAAAACATCCTCCTGTCGCATCTATGCTTTGCAGATGACCTGCTGGTATT
This sequence comes from Brassica napus, assembly GCF_020379485.1. Classification (NCBI taxonomy): domain Eukaryota; kingdom Viridiplantae; phylum Streptophyta; class Magnoliopsida; order Brassicales; family Brassicaceae; genus Brassica; species Brassica napus. The sequence goes on along the minus strand of NC_063445.1, from coordinate 23,694,138 downwards.
TACTGATGGAACAAAGAGATCAATAGAAGAAGTTCTCAAAGTGTTTAAGGAGTTTGAGAGTTGCTCGGGTCTGAAAATAAGCTTGGAAAAGTCCACCTTATACACTGCAGGGATAAATGAGAGTACTAAGGCGGATATTATAGCTACCTTTCCCTTCTCATCCGGAAGCCTTCCAGTCAGATATTTAGGCCTACCCCTTCTCACCAAGCGTATGACAGTAAGTGACTATCTCCCACTGATTGAAAAAGTGAGAAAAAGAATGAGTTCTTGGACAGGGAGACTTCTCTCACATGCAAGTCGTTTGCGCTCATAAAATCTATTATAACAAGTCTTGCTAACTTCTGGATGGCAGCATTCAGGCTACCAGGAAGCTGTTTAAGGGAGGTGGAAAGGTTATGCTCTGCATTTCTTTGGTCTGGCCCGGATCTCAAAACAACAAAGGCGAAGGTTAGTTGGAAGGATATCTGTTTCCCAAAAGAAGAAGGTGGTTTGGGTCTTCGGCCTTTGAAGGAGTTAAATAAAGTTTATGGTCTGAAGCTGATATGGAGACTAATGGCAGAGAAGTCACTGTGGGTTCGCTGGGTTCAATGCTACCTGATTCGGAAAAGCTCATTCTGGTCAGTTAAAGAAAACACAAGCTCTGGATCCTGGGTCTGGAGGAAGCTACTGAAGCTTAGAGGCCTTGCAAAGCTGTTTATTCAAAAAGAAGTGAGAAACGGAGAATGCACATTTTTTTGGTATGACAGATGGTCCAGATTTGATGATCTAAAAGAAACACTTGGAGACAGAGGACCACTCGAATTAGGTGTCCCTGATTATTACTCTGTTGCAGAGGCAAAGAGAAATAGAAGAAGGAGGAATCATAGAGTAGACATTCTGAATCAGATAGAAGATGAGATAAGAAAGCTTGGTGATGATCGTGAGGAAGATATTGTATTATGGAAACATGCTGAAGGAAAATATAGAAACACGTTTTCGACAAGCAAGACATGGGATCAGATTCAAAGCAAGAAGCCTGTTTGTGTATGGCATAAGGCTGTCTGGTTTTCGCAATCTACTCCTAAATATGCTTTCATCATGTGGTTAACGCTGAAGGAGAGATTGCAGACTACTGACAGAATGCAGCAGTGGAATGGATCTATAAATACAACTTGCACTCTATGTAATGAAGCGCCGGAGTCATATGCTCACCTCTTCTTTGGATGTCTATATTCTGGGATGGTTTGGAGAAAACTGGTGGAAGGATTGATGTCTGAGGATTTTACTGCGAATTGGAGTGAACTGATAGTTATGGTTTCGAAGTCATGGCTGACACCCATTAAGACTTTCATTCTTCGTTATGCTCTGCAAGCCACAATGCATACAGTTTGGTGGGAGAGGAATGCACGCAGGCATGGGGAGAAGCCGAGAGATGAGACTACATTGATAAAGATTGTGGATAAATTCATAAGACTGAAACTTCTATCACAAAAAGGAAGGGGGGATTACTTTGAGGAAGGTCTAATCACATGGTTTGGTGCACAGCCACACACATGATTTAAATAGATAGTTATATGAAATCTATAGTCTTGTAGGGAAACAAAAGTAGCACACTTGATGTAAAAAAGTTTTTTTTTCTGAATAAAATTTAACATTTATTCAAAAAAAAAAAAATAGACTGCATAATGCCATTAGTCATATAACATAAATGGTCAATAAATTTTACATTAAAAATTTAAAACTTTATTTAATTTGAAACATTTTTTTCTAAAATATGAAGTATTGAAAACTAAAAGGGTTTTTAGTAATTAAATCCCTTAACTAAAGATGAATCGTAAAAAAAAAAAACTTCAACTAAAAATCCTATGAAATAAACTCTCAACTTTATTTTCGTTAACATATGTTATCATCCGCCTAAAAAACCGTGACGGAGGGTGACATATGTTAACGGTTTATAAGTTGAGGATTTATAATGTTGAAAACTTTGTTGAGGGTTTTTAACGATTCAAAAATAGTTGAAGAGTTTTATCACTAAAAGTAATTAAATGTTATTAAATTATTTATTATCATTTATACATTGTTTTAGATTGATTTATAAGCCTTTAAAAATAATTTATAAATTTTAATACATTAATCTATTATAAAATTTATTTATACATCTTAAATTAATAATTTTCAACACTACTTACAACTTATTACAACTTCAAAATATTAAATTATTTGATATTTGGCAATAGTGATATAAAAATATTTGTGTGTTTCATTGTCAAATATCAAATAATTTAAAGTTTCTAAATTATATTAAGTCTTAAGTAGCGTCGAGGATAATTCATTCATGAAGTCAATCTTTATATTTAGAGTAGGACGCACTTTTTCTTATTTTCATTCCATCATCCGGCTCATACTTTCCTATTTTCCTATATTGTTCTTGATTTATTATATTACTTTATGTTTCAAATATATTACTGATCAAGAAAATAAAAATATACCGTATTTATTCAGAAATAAATGAGAATAAAAATAATCATGCATTATTTTGGAGGGGAGGGGGGGGGGGGAAGTATGAGCCGGATGACATAAATCATGAAAACATGAAAAAGTGCGTCATACTCTAAATAGAAAGATTGACTTCATAGATGAATTATCCTCGACACTACTTAAGACTTAATATAACTTAGAAACTTTAAATTATTTAATATTTAACAATGACGATATAAACACACAAACTTTTTTATATCACTATTGCCAAATATCAAATAATTTAATATTTTGAAGTTATAATAAGTTGTAAGTAGTATTGAAAATTATTAATTTAAGATGTATAAATTAATTTTATAATAGATTAATGTATTAAAATTTATAAATTAGTTTTAAAGGCTTATAAATCAATCTAAAACAATGTATAAATGATAATAAATAATTTGATAACATTTAATGACTTTTAGTGATAAAACTCCTCAACTATTTTTGAATCGTAAAAAATACACTCAACAAAGTTTTCAACATTATAAACCCTCAACTTATAAACCGTTAACATATGTCACCCTCTGTCACGGTTTTTTAGACGGAGGATAACATATGTTAACGGAATTAAAGTTGAGAGTTTATTTCACAGTATTTTTAGTTGAGAGTTTATTTCACAGAATTTTTAGTTGAGAGTTTTTTTTTTTACGATTCATCTTTAGTTGAGGGGTTTAATTACTAAAAAACCCAAAATAAAAGGAATATAAATCTTTATGTTAACCAAAGTAACCAACAATTGTTAATTTTTTAACCGCGCTCTTCCCAGAAAACACCAAATTAGAGACTTTTGTTGTTTCTAACCTACAAATTTTGAGGACCGGGTCTGCGTACATGCATACCAATCCTACGAGTCATAGAATTTTAGGATTGTATGATAAACACCAAAAAATTATGCATATCCAATTAAAGCTAAGAGACCAAGTCGAATGTTTCATTTCGCTAGGTCCAAATAAAACCGGACATAAATATATGCATCCGTCAAAAACTAATCATGATTGACAAACCATGTTATAAAAGCACAACAAGGAACACCCTACACGAACCATACCACCTACTCCACTTCATCTACCCACGCCGAGTATGAATCTGGTCCATGTGGAAGTAGAGAATACTCAGTGCATGTTCTCATTCAAAGACTGATGCACACACAAAACACCATCAGCACCACATTCAAAGATTGGCTCCAAAATATTACATACCTGAGAGGATATGATCCTTAGGTTACTATATCACAATCTCTTTGTCCTTATAGCTTCCTTCCGAGTTTCGAACAGCGTTTGAAACTCTTGCAAGTTTCAATTCTTAGACTCATATCACATGTGAGATGTATAAGATGGATCACATGTGATATCTATAATATGGACCACATAAAGCCAATAATCAGACCAAAAGATCTAAAGAAGAATGACTTACCATTGTTGATCGTCATATGTAGCCCTGCGACTTCGGTTTTCCGAAACCGAACCAAACCGAACCGTTGGTTTTCGGTTAACCGAATTTTTAAAAACCATTTCCGAAAGTAACCGAATTAAATTTCGGTTCGGTTCGGTTCGGTTTTCGGTTATTTTCGGTTTTCACCTAAATTTCCGAAAATAACCGATTTTTTTTTATTTTCTGTTAATTTAGGTATAGGTTTTTAAAAAAGTTCGGATTTTTCGGCTAAATTCGGTTATTTTTGATCCAGATTTTCGGTTATTTACGGTTAAATTCGGTTATTTTCGGTTTTTCCAAAAAAAAAAAAAACCAAAAACCAAAAACCGATCCGAAAACTGAATTATTTTTTAAAATCGTACCGAACCAAACAAAACCGAAAACCGAAAATGTCGGTTCTGCTGGTTCGGTTCGGGGCAAAGTCGCAGGGCTAGTCATATGGATAAACTACGCAGTAAGCGTCCGAAGCTTCAACAGCTATACCACCATATCCTATAGCCCTTTCACAGTCAAAATCAAGCATCCCAAAAAGGATTCTTAATTTTTCATATAACATAAATTGTTAATAAATTTTGCATTAAAAATTAAAACACCATTTAGTTAAAACAATTTTTTCCCTAAAATATCAAATATTAAAAAATAAAAGGAAGACAACTCTTTATGGTCTACCGACCATTGTTAATTTCTTAACCGTGCTCTTTGTGGACAAACTGAACAATAGTAGACTTTGCTCAAATGAGCTTTATTAAGATAGAAAATAGATATTGAAATAGCTCATGAGTGTTGTAAAACAAACGGTTTGGAGACTGAATGTTTCTGTATTTCATTAATGAATAAGTGTTCCCTTTATATGGGAGATTACAAGATAAGTAAAAAGGAAAATATAACCAACTAGGATTAGGAAAGACTACTAATACATAATATGGAAAGATTACAAAGAAAGGAAATCTTAATCATACAAGGAAAAGGAAACACATGTATGTGGCCGCCTCTCTCTCTCCTCAATAGGCCGACTCTCTCTCCTCTCTCTCTCTCCTGCGGATGGACCGGTTTATGGACCGGGCCGGTTATGGACATCCATCAATTGATTTATAACACTCCCCGTTGGATGCCATAACCATACAGGGATTGTAATACGCTTAATATTGCCTCATTAAAACCTTATCATGAAAAACCAAGTGGGAGAAAAACATGATGAAGGAAAAAGAGTACAACACGTACTACTCCCCCTGATGAAAACCTCAGTGGAGGTCTTTCAGCCTACGCATCCCAATCTGATGCGTGAGCTTCCTGAATGTACAGGTCGGAAGTGCCTTAGTGAATAAATCGGCTGAGTTATCACTAGACCGTACTTGGATCACTTTGACCTCTACGGTCTTTTGCAAATCGTGGGTAAAGAAGAACTTAGGCAAAATATGTTTTGTCCTATTCCCTTTGATATAACCATCTTTGAGCTGAGCAATGCAAGCCGCATTGTCCTCGAAGATAATGGTCGGCTCTTTGCACTCGACCATCCCACAATCTGATCGGATATGTTGGATCATTGATCTCAACCAAACAACCTCGCGGCTGGCCTCATGAATTGCAAATATTTCCGAATGATTGGATGATGTGGCGCGATGGTCTGTTTCATGGAACGCCATGATATGGCCGTACCTCCATGTGTAAAAACATATCATGTCTGTGATCGAGCTTGATGTGGATCTGATAGATATCCAACATCAGCAAAGCCAACTAAACCATCCTTATTATGGTTAGTATAAAACAGACCCAAGTCTTTCGTTCCTTGTAGGTAACGAAGAACATGTTTGATTCCGTTCCAGTGCCTAAGGGTCGGACAGGAGCTGAACCTGGACAGGAGATTCACGGCAAAGGCTATATCAGGCCGTGTGTGAGTTGCCAAGTACATTAAATCTCCAATGGCACTGAGGTAAGGCATTTCGGGACCAAGGACATCCTCATCGTCCAACTTGGGACGGAAGGGATCAGTGTCCAGGCCGAGTGATCTCACGACCATGGGACTGGTCAGAGGATGGCAATCGGCTATGTTAAAACTCTTGAGTACTTTCTCTGTGTATGCCTTCTGATGCACAAGGATACCATCACTTATGTACTCAAGCTGTAATCCCAAACAAAATTTTGTTTTCCCGAGATCTTTCATCTCAAATTCTTTCTTAAGGTATTCAACCGTTTGGGAAATCTCTCCAGAGGTTCCAAGGATGTTCAGATCATCAACATACACAACTATGATTACGAACCCTTGATTTTCGAATTTCTTTATGAAAATACATGGACTGATATGGTCATTTCTATATCCCTCTTTCTCTAGGTACTCACTGAGTCTATTGTACCACATTCGTCCGAATTTTTCCAACTTAATACAATGTTGGTCTCGAGAACTCTCTTTGTTTTTCAATTTAATACCCTCTGGGACTTTCATATAGATGTCATTATCCAGTGGACCATAAAGGTATGCGGTTACAACATCCATTAACCGCAAATTCAGACCCTTTCTCACGGCCAGACTTATCAAAAATCTGAAGGTCGTAGCATCCACCACAGGGGAGTATGTCTCCTCATAATCTATTCCAGGTCTCTGTGAGAATCCTTGTGCAACAAGCCGGGCTTTATACCTCACGACTTCTCCTTTCTCATTTCTCTTTCTCACAAAGACCCATTTGTATCCCACTGGTTTAATATCATGAGGTGTTCGAATTATTGGACCAAACACACCTCTCTTTCTCAGTGATCCTAACTCCACGTTTATGGCTTCTTTCCACTTAAGCCAATCTGATCTTTGCATGCATGCATATATAGACGTGGGTTCTTGATCCTCATTATCCATAATTTCAAGTGCTACTACATAAGCAAATAAATCATCCATGTCGACATGTTTTCTGTTTCATTGTTTTCCAGACAAGACATAGTTCATTGAAATCTCATTATTATCTGCACCATCAGTACCATGAATCTTGGCGTCCCAAGAATCATTGTTTGGTACATCAGGGCCGGCCACTTTAGTGGCATCAGGTCCGACCATGTCTAAAGCTGGGTTGGTCGCGGCCACATCACGGGCTTGATCGGCCACGGCCATGTCTGGTGTCTTATGAACCTCGGTTTCACCTTTCTTTATTTTCCGAAGGTTCTTATCTTTGGAACCTATTGGTCTACCACGTTTCACACGCTGGCTAGACTCTGTAGCAACTTGATTGTGTCCCTCTTGAACATCAATTCTTATTGGTGCATTAGCAGCAGGTATGTATGACTTGGTCACACTTTTCGGGTCAGCAAAGGAATCTGGCAATTGATTAGCTAGCTTTTGTAAATGTATAATCTTTTGAACTTCAAGATCACACACTTGAGTTCGAGGATCTTGCCAAGAAATGGATGTTTGATTCCATGAAATTTCTTTTATCATTTTGCTGCTATCTCCCCCTAAGGTCGGATGTTTGGATTCATTAAAATGATAATCCGCATATCGGGCCTTAAACAAATCACTCGTAGTTGGCTCAAGATATTTTAAAATCATGGGGGAATCAAATCCGACATATATCCCCATCCTCCTTTAAGGTCCCATCTTTGTTCTCAGTGGTGGAGCTATAGGAACATAAATGGCACAGCCGAATGTCTTAAGATGAGATACGTCTGGCTCATGACCCGTAAGTAATTGTAATGGGGAATACTTATGTTCACTTGATAGCCTGATGTGTATGAGCTCGGCCGCATGCAGGACGGCGTGTCCCCATGCTGAGACCGGAAGCCTCGACCTCATGAGTAATGGTCGGGCTATGAGCTGTATGCGTTTAATAAATGACTCGGCCAAGCCGTTTTGTGTATGTACATGTGCCACGGAGTGTTCCAAACTTACCCCCACGGACATCAGTAGTCATTAAACGCTTGGGAAGTGAACTCACCAGCATTATCAAGACGTATAGTCTTTAATGGAAAATCTGAAAAGTGTGCTCGTAATCGAATTATCTGAGCAAGCAACCTGGCAAAGGCCAAGTTCCTGGTCGACAGGAGACAGACATGCGACCATCTAGTGGACGCATCTATGAGGACCATGAAATATCGAAATGTCCCCCAAGGTGGGTGAATTGGTCCACAGATGTCTCCTTGAATTCTTTCCAGAAAGTTTATAGTCTCTTTAGTGACTTTAACTGGTGATGGCCTAGAAATGAGTTTCCCTTGGGAACAAGCAACACAAGATAGGTGCTTAGAGATGACTCGTTTCTCTTTAAGGGAATGGCCGTTCGAGTTCATAATCAGTTTACGCATCATGGACGACCCGGGATGACCCAGTCGGTCGTGCCACAAAATGAAGTTATCGATTGCCTCTTTATTAAAAATGGCATTAGCTTCGATCATACTGACTTTAGTGTGGTAAAGACCAGTAGATAGTGCGGGTATGCATTCTAAGACTTTCTTATTGCCATGGACGAGTTCAAAGATTTGAAGAGATTCTTTGTTTCCCTCGCCCTTGGTTTCAATATGAAATCCATTCATTCGAATGTCTTTAAAGCTTAATAGACTTCTCATAGAGTTGGGTGAATACAAGACTCTGATATCTCAAGATGTGTACCCATAGGCAACAGGATACTAGCCTGGCCGTGCCCCTCTATGAGGCTGGCAATACCTGCAATGGTTGAGATGTTGGCGTTTTTAAGAGTTAGATTTATGAAGTATCTCTTATCTTTAAGAATCGTGTGGCTTGAGCCACTGTCCACAACAAGTACATCCTTGTTCTCGTTCATCTCTAAAACAAGATTCAAAAGGATGCAACTTAGAGACTTCATATATATAATGAAAGCTTTTATTTTATTATATAAGTCTTTAAAACAAGTTTAAAATAAAAGACAACATAGAATTTAAAAACACCAAAACATAGAAATCAAATTATAATGTCGAAATCACTTCAGTCTTTAAGACAATCCGAAGTTTCATAATCCATAAGATCGTTCTTGTCATGATCGAAGTCTTTTTCATTGTCTTGATAAACCATATGGCCTTCGGGATTCTTCCCTTTCAAACTCTCTTGATAAAGCTCAACAAGATGCTTTGGAGTTCTACAAGTCTTAGCCCAATGATTGTCCATTCCACATATATGGCACACTGATTTACTTGATTTGGTCGAGTGTTGAGGCTTAAACGAAGATCCACGTCCACGACCATGGCCTCGTCCAAATGAGCCACGATCATGTCCATGATCTCGTCCATTCTGATTACCTCGTCCGCGGCCAAAGGAACTTTGGCCACGGCCACGTCCGTATCTACTTCCTCGACCACGGCCATGATAGTCGTTTCCTTGGACATGGTGGGACTCTTTATCATCCTCAGTGTTGTGTGCTTCAGGTGGTGCTGCTGAGCCAACAGGTTTCATCTCACTGTTTCTCATTAATAACTCATTATTCTGCTCAGCAAGCAAGAGACAAGAAATAAGATCAGCATAGGTCTTAAAACCTTTCTCTTTGTAGTGTTGTTGTAACAGCACATTGCTTGTGTGGAAAGTGGAAAAGGTTTTCTCAAGCATATCCTGATATGTAATACTTTCACCACACAGTTTCAACTTTGAAACGATCTTAAACATGGCCGAGTTGTACTCGTCCACGGACTTATAGTCTTGGATTCTTAGATCCCTCCAATCAGACCAAGCCTTTGGTATGATCACCGTTCTCTGGTGATCATATCTCGATTTCAATTTGTTCCAAAGCTCTAGTGGATTCTCAATGGTTAGGTATTGATCTTTGAGACTCTCAGCTAGATGGTGACGAATGATCAAGATGGCTCTGTAACGATCTTTCTAATTTGAGTTGTTGTCCTCGGTGATACATTCACCGAGACTTTTGGATTTCAATATGATCTTGGTATCAAGTGCCCACTGAAGGTAATTGTGTACAGAGACATTTAGGGCAGCAAAATCCAAGTTATTGATTTTCGACATCTGAAATCATAGATAATATAGGTCTTTTAGAAATAAGGTTTTTAGTTTTAAAACATTCAAGTAAAGCCTAATGGCCAAAGTATATGCCTTTCGGCCAAGAAGAAGCCACACGGCTAAGTAGAAGCCACACGACCAAGAAGGAGAAGCCACACGACCAAGTAGAAGCCACAAGGCCAAGATTCAATTTAGGGTTAATGCATATAGTTTTACATGTAATTGCAATCCTAAGACGGTTGGTTTCTATCATTTCATGATTCAATCAAAACAAACAGACAAACCAATCGGCCAAGTAATAGAACAAGCCACATGGCTATTTAGTTCAATTCAATATCATCTCTAGAATTAGACCTAAGTTCAATTACAATCAATCAGTAGTGATCAGGTTCAGATATGAATGCAACAAGGCCACACGGCCACGGATGATGATCTAGAACAATTAACCTAGAATGTATTAAGGCCATACGGCCACAATCTAATTCGATTTTAAAGTGAGAAAAACTAGATCATTAGGGTTTTAACCAAGTCAAGCAATTCAGATTCAAGTTTAAACAATCCTAATCAATATTTTCTAGGTGATCAAACAAACAATTAAGTTTCAAATCAAAATTAAAAAACCGATTTTCCAATTTAGGGTTTTAGGGATTTCGAAACTTTGATCTTTGATCAAAGAGATTTTATTTGAGATTCAAAACCTTTTAAGGTTATGATTTTAATTGATCAATGGATCAATCTCGATTTAGGGTTTAGGGGATCGGACTTATTCGAGATCCGATTTACTCTTTTAGGATTTGATCTATTATCCTAGGGTTTTATCTTAGAGATTAGTTTTTAGGGTTTCAATCTTTACAAACAATCCAAATTCAATTCTCATGTTCTTAGAATTATGGTTACCTTTTGTTTACAGATTGTAGAAACCGGACCACCAAAAGAACCTCGAACGGACGCGAGCTGGAACGAGCTGGAGTTGAAGTCGCGCGAGCTGATCGCTGTCGGGTCGCGAGCTAGCTGATCGGGGAACGCGAGTTGTAGCTGTCCGGTATGCAAGCTGAGAATGGATGGAGTTGAGGCTGTGTTCGTCTAGTATCAGAAACGCCTTAGGGTTGGGGCTGATTGGATGAACACGAGCTGGAACGCTTGCAAGAACAGATTAGGGTTCGTCGGGTTAGGGTTCAAGGTCGCCGGCTAGGTTTTGGGTTTAAGGGGTTTTCGATTTGCTCAGGGAGTTTAGAGACTCGTGCTGATAATGTGTTGTTAAACAAACGGTTTGGAGACTGAATGTTTCTGTATTTCATTAATGAACAAGTGTTCCCTTTATATAGGGGATTACAAGATAAGTAAAAATGAAAGTATCCAAAACCTAAACCAACTAGGATTAAGAACGACTACTAATACATAATATGGAAAGATTACAAAGAAATGAAATCCTAATCATACAAGGAAAATGAAACACATGTATGTGGCCGCCTCTCTCTCTCTCCTCAATAGGCCGACTCTCTCTCCTCTCTCTCTCTCCTGCGGATGGACGGTTTATGGACCGGACCGGTTATGGACATCCATCAATTGATTTATAACAATGAGAGCTTTATTGAATGCAACAAACTAAAGAGAGGAAAGCTTAGATTGTCACCAAGATAAGAAGGTTTAGGATTAATTCATAAAGATAAATGAGAGGCTGCTTGAAAGGCAGCCAAGGTTGCATACTAGCAAGTATTCTAACGACATATATAGTGGTTTATAAAACCCTAGTTACATAGTTACAAAAGCTTCTTAATGGATCATAAGTTGAGCTTCACTATGGGCTTCAATACTCTTCCCTAAGAACACCAAACTAGAGATTTTTGTTGTTCCTAACCTACAAATTTTGAGGACCGGGTCAGCGTACATGCATACCAGTTCTATGATTCATGGAATTTTAGGATTGAGTGATAAATAACCAGTAAATATATATTTAATTATTTTAAACACCGAAAGATTTATGCATAGCCAATTAAATTATAAGACCAAGACAAATGTTTCATTTCTCTATGTCCAAAATCGGACATGAATATATGCATCCTGTTATAAAAGTAATGGAAAAGTCTATCTTTATTCATAGCATAAAAGTTCCTTATAAAGGAAATTACACCGTCATAGATAAATGGAAAGATTACAAATCATAATTTCTTGGTTATGAGCCATCCACAATCTGGTTCATAACACATCCGTCAAAAAAGAATCATTATTGCCAACACATGTTATGAAAGCACAGCAAGGGACACCCTACACGAACCATACCACCACTCCACTTCATCTACTCATGTTGAGTATAAATCTGATCCCAAATCATGGAAGTAGAGAATACTCAGTGCCTAATGCCTATACTCATTCAAATATTGGGGTACACACAAAACACCATCAGCACCACGTTCAAAGATTGGCACCGAAATATTACATACCAGAGAGGATATGTACTATTTGGCAATCTCTTTGTCCTTACAGCTTCTTTCCGAGTTTCTAACAGCTTTTGAAACTCTTGCAAGTCTCTATTCTCAGACTCCATATCACATGTGATACCGATAAGATGGACCACATGAAGCCAATAATCATACCAAAAGATGAATAACTTACCATTGTTGATACGTCATATGGATAAACTACACAGTAAGAACAACTATATATATATACACCATATCCAATAGCCCTTTCACAGTCAAATACCAAGCATCCCAAAATAACTCGTCTTAATAAATAGTGGTTCACCTGTACCACCAACAAAGATCCAGATTAGTCTTCATGTATTTGCAATAACAACAGTGCCGACATAGTATAAGGGACGGTTAGTTTAACCGCCCGGAACTCATACTAAATTTATCCGTTTGATTTTTCTTATTTAATATATATAATATTAAATTTAAATATATAGTGTTATAAAAATATGATAATGCAAAAAGTTTCAATCTTTTTAATTATAAGATTTTTACAAAATATTAATAAGGGTTATTTAGTAATTAAACCCCTCAACTAAAGATGAATCGTATAAAAAAACTTCAACTAAAAATCATGTGAAATAAACCCTCAACTTCAATTCCGTTAACATATATTACTCTCCATCTAAAAAACCGTGACAGAGGGTGTCATACGTTAACGGTTTATAAATTGAGGGTTTATAATGTTAAAAACTTAGTTGAGGGTTTTTTTACGATTCAAAAATAGTTGAGAGTTTTTATTACTAAAAGTCATTAAATTTTTTAAAATATTTAAAATATGATAAAACCCCTCAACTATTTTTGAATCGTAAAAAAACTGCTCAACTAAGTTTTCAATATGTCAAGCCCTCAACTTATAAACTGTTACGTATGACACCCTCCGTCACGGTTTTTTAGACGAATGGTAATATATGTTAATGGAATTAAAGTTAAAAGTTTATTTTACATGATTTTTAGTTGAGGATTTTTTTTACGATTCATCTTTTAGTTGATAGGTTTAATTACTAAAAACCCAATTAATAATTGGAGGATCTAATTTGTACTAAGATTTCTAATGGTATTGAGCTGGCCATGCGTGGCCAATAAGTGTATACGATGTTGTCTTTCATGATTTAAAGTTTTCTGACAAATGCGAAAAGCAAAGGCCACCAACTGATTGGGCACTATCAAAAGATTTAGTTATGTCTCACATATTATATTTTACATTTATACCTTAGATCTTCAGCCGAAGTAACTTGATTATATTCTTTAAATGTTTATTCGCTTTCTATATACTTTTTTTTTTTATATAATCTAGGGGTTCTCCACTTACGTGGATCATTCCCCTGGACCCGGTTAGGCAGCGGTCCACTTCATCCGGGAGGGCTTTACATGGGCTTGGGACAAGGCCCAACACCCAGTACTGCATTTGATGACAGGATGGGCAGTTCCCCTCCGCCTGGCGTCGAACCCGGAAGCATGACAATTGGCCTCCAAGGCTCTTACCAAACGAGCTACCACATCCCGTCACTTGGATGATTTTTTATTCAACAAAAAGCCTTGATTATATTTCTTAAATGTAATTCAACACTAAATAGAATTGACAAAAATATATCGGTTAGTACTTGACAAAAATGAAAATGTAGGAAAAAAACAGTAACCGAAGGATAATTCCAATGCACATTGACAAAAATAGTACTATAGTTTGTTGGGTCGAATCTTCTCAGAGCTCTCCTTGTGAGGGTTACTAGAGCATGTTTATTGCATTAGTTTAAATGGGTTGCTTAGGGTATTTTGTAATTAAAAAAAAAGAAAAAGAGAAAAAAAGAGAAGGAGTGTACCTTAATTAAGCACTAGAAGAGTTATTGCTTCTGTTGCTTTTCATCTTTTGTTTCTATTTTTCTCTCTTTCTGTTTCTCTTTTCTTTGGCCCACTTAATTTTGTCTTCGCTATGGCCCAGGAGACCCTTAAAGGGTTTTAGCATTAAATATGCTCCAACCCATTACAGTCCATAAAATACGTATACACACCTCACCTCACCTCACCTCACATTCCACACACACACATTTAACAAACCGACCCATTTATGGCCAACTATCAATATATATACACGCGACATTTTCAACACAAAAAAAGTTTCAAGTCGGAGAAGCCATGGAAACGACGGCGAGATTCTGTAAATTGGATTTAACGACAGTATCCACAAACATCCTCGTATCTTCCTCTGTATTACCTTTTGGTATATCAACAATGTAAGACTCCAACACCACACTGTACTCTCTCTTGACCTTATCCTTTTCCAAGACAACAAACTCATTAACCGACGTAACCGACCGGTAATTTCTTAACCGGTGTTCTCCTCCAAGAACACGAAAACTCAAGATTCGTTTCTCTTCATCTAGAGCTTCTAGTAACTCAACGCTTGTTGACGCTGGAAGACCAGACACGACGCTAACTTCCCTTATGGTCCCGACGCTAATCTCTTTACCGTTACCTCTGATGGTGCAGCTTTTGATAAAGTGTTTGTATTTGTTTGGATTCGCGAAGTCGCGGACGAATCTCCATATGGTACGTGCTGGTGCGTCTACGCGGTGTGCTATGAGGGATGTGCACGTGTTTGGCGATCTTGGGAGCGTGTGGTACGTTCTGATGATTGGATCTAGAGTTGAAAACTCGTCCTTCGTTAATCCATATGGTGTTGTTGTTGTTGATGATGACGATGATGGGGCGTGGCTAAGAGGAAGATTAGGGTTCATGATTTTGAGAAAAAAAAGTACGAAGCTAGGACTGATTCTTTTGACATACCATTACAATATATGTACAGATATATATAATAAGTTATTGTATTATATAAATGTATATTTAAATGGAGAAGTGAGATGTTGATATGTATTTTGACTAACGGAGTTGGGTTGCACTAAATTGCTTTCTGATATGTATGAAGTGTGAACGTGATACCAAATCTCATTTTTATATGACTCATTGGATCCTTCAGGAGCTACAAACACATCAGCTTTTTGGGGTAAAATACAAAATAGATTATACTTTTGTTAATTTGATATGTAAGGCTAGACGACGTAGAAGAAAGATCGATGCCCCTAATAGGGTTAACGTGACGTAGAAGAAAAATCGATGCCCCTAATAGGGTTAACGTGACTATATATGGAAGAAATTTTGTTTCTGATCAGTTTTTAATTTGCCTTACTTTATATTTTGTGCAACGTTGTTCTTGCTATACTATTTTTGGAAGATCTATGCTAGTCGGTAGGTTCGAGACTGAATTATCTTTGGTTAATGTATAAACAAGTTTAATGCAACATGGACATTCATTATGCAAGTTGGTTATAACTTTATTATAGTTTTTCAAAAAAATCAAATTTCTTGCTGTTGGCAATAATAAAATAATAATAATCTTTTTTTTTTCCGGCTAAAATATTTTATTAATTATTGTCAGCACAAATATTGTTGTACAAAAAACCTGGACAAGATTGGAACAAACTCCAATCAGTCGGAGAAATAATAGATTTTTTTGCTAGCAAGTCAGCACAACCATTATGTTGACGATGAACATGCACATATGATGTTGAGAGAAATCGAGACTTCCATGCAATGACTGAGTTGACCAAGTGTTGACAACGGGAACCGTAGGCTTCCCCTTTTATGTATTTAAGGATACTGAGATTATCTCCTTCGAATATGACGTTCCTATAACCTAACGATGAGCATGCTTGCATTGACCAAATCAGTGCAGACAATTCCGACTCCATAACTGTTGATCGTCCTTCAAATTAATAAAATAATAATAATCTAATAATAAAAGTTCGTACTGTTGAATGAATAGAAAACAGAGTTTTTTTAATTGAATATCTCTATATATTTACACAAGCAGTGATAATGAAATTCTAATTTATGAAAAGCTGAAATACATCAATTTGCGCCACAAAACTAATGCATCTTATAACCAAAAAAGAAAACATTTAGTTGAACCCATGTCCAACAACAACCAAAATTGGTCTCAAGTCTTAACCCATCCTCTCATCTGACACGTAATTTATACGTTGACTAGTGGTATTCGGATTCGTATGTTTTATCTCTAATAAATTTAAAATTGTTTTTGATCGTGGTTAATGAATGACAATAGTGTATTACTTTGTTTTGAAGTTGCTTAGCATCAAATTGTATGTTTTATCTCTAATAAATTCAAAATTGTTTTTGATTCATTTGATAGTGGTTAATGAAAATAGTGTATTACTTTGTTTTGAAGTTGTTTAGATCAAAGAAGAATATCATAAGTGGTTTTCACTGATCGATTCAATCTAAATATGATAAATAACTGATAGTTGCACTAAAGTAAATAGTTAAAATTAAAACATAAATTAAAATCGATGTCCCAAAAAAAAACATGTAAATGAATGTTTGTAGGAAAAAATGGATATATATATATATATATATATATATATATATATGTATTTGCAAGAGTTTATCATTTTCTATTTATTCTATAAGACTATAGATCAATAATAATGGTATTGATCTCAATTATTTAAGTAATTAATTTACAGATGCTCTCACATATTTTTTTTTAAAAATATCTTTGGGTTATATGTTATTTTGTGCGACGAAACTGTTTGAAATTTTATAAAATTGAAGTACTATTATAATAATGTATGCTTACATTTGTCTCATATATTTTTGATATTTTTTTTTATTTTTTGTTAAATCTTGAGACTATTTAAAATCATATTTTGCGTGGGTTTCATTATATTTATGCCAATTTTAAGATAATCAACTACTATATCATTATATTTATGCCAGTTTATAGATTTTTGGTTAGTTTCCCTATGCTGATCTCTATTATATTTTGACAAAGACTAAATTTTCAAAATAACATTTTCAGAGCCATAACTTTTTCCTTTTTTTCTGTTTAGATGTGCGGTTTATGTGTTATAAATATTTATCAGTATTTTTTATTTTTTAATATTTTAATATTTTACATAATATTAAATAAACAAACGGTTAAGACTAAAACTAAAGCAAAGGGAAATAGCTTTATATTTTTTAATATTTTTTGCTTTTAGTTATTTTATTTATGATTATTTAAATGTGACAATCTAATATATATCTTTATGAAACAATAGAAGTTTAAGTCTTTAAGATATTTCCATATCATTTTAGAAATAAAAATGTTTCTCAATGATATGTAGATATATTAATTGTATTCAACTCGTAGATCTTTGGTTTTGTTTTAAAAAAAAATAAATTAAAATATATTTATGTAGATATATTAGCCTTTTCTTTTCTTTTTTTCCTGGTTTTTTCTCAAAAATATGCATTTATCCGAAAGAGAGAATAATTATAATCAAATTGCTTTTTTTATCATACTTATTTAATTTTGACGAAAATAGTTCATGAACTCATAAAAATTCTATTTTTATTTTTGATTCCTGAGACTTTATGGTCTCCTTCTAGCTTCATCACGGGTGTCATGGGATTAGCATGCTGTTGATGAGCTTCTAAAACCAAAACTCAGGACTCGAGTGTAATCTCTGATCAAGCCTTGCAGCCTCTAGAGACTCGGAGATTATGATGTGGCGGTAATGAGAGGATTTGCAGAAATGCAGTCTCCTGCACCCTCGGGCACAATCATCATAGTCCCTCAGACAGTCTAGTATCTATGATAGGATTTGCAGAAATGGTGAGCCTGGTTTATGTTGTAGTTGTTGTAATAACAGAACTTAGTGTCCATGCTCTTTCATCTTGGACACAACAGAGTCTTGGTTTCTTCCGAGTTTTACCGTCTGTAGCCTGCTGATTGTTCCCACTGCTCTCTATCTGATCCGTCGATGTTTCCTCCTCTGTGCGACGGTGTCTCCTGTTTCTGGTTTTGAATTATTTGAAGTGTTTAGACTTATGTCGTTACAGTTGTTCTTCGTATTGGAGTTACTTGCTCTGTACCTTAGAGGAGTAAAAAAAATATTTTAATATAAGAACACTTGCAATGAAGTTGTGGTTGCTTAATTATGCTCAACAGGAAGCAAAGAAACAAAGGTTATGCAGAAGACAATATAAAAAACACAATAAAAAAGACACAATATATCAACAAACATAGATAACAAAACAAAAAGTGATCAGACTTTCAAATTTAACACTGACCAAGAGGATATGTCATCATTGAATGTCCTCGGAACCTTCCTCGAAGGAGAATAAATGGCTATACAGGAGTTGTGTGGACATCGTCATTGAATGTTGTCTTGATAAGGCTAACAACCTCTATGATGTCTGCGAAGATATAGTTAGACGATGCTTAATTTAACTGCAGAACACTGGCTATGGTGGATAAATGAAAGATTTCAGACTCACCTGGAAACTGAGTATTTGCCTTTGCCAGTGACATCAAATCTAAGAGATTGAAGTCAGTGGTGCTTAGAGATGTCTGAAAGTGTTAAGTTGATGGACATAAATAGATCCTTGAAGGAGCTATAACTGTTAAAAGGAAAATCATGAAAAGCTTGAGAAAATATTAGAGAAGCAACAAAATAAAATCAGATCCTATCATCGAGGGGACATGGAGAGCTCGACCTTTTCATCAAGCAAGAGCATGTCGACTCCCTCGACCTCTTTTTAACGTCGTGCCTCCCTAAAATAGAGAAGCCGTGTAACCACCGTCTGACGCGCACATACGACTTTCAAATCGGAAAACATGAGGACTCCATTGTTGCGATCCATGCTTGCAAGGAAGCAGTCTAACTAAGAGGATCAAGCAGTTCGATTTGAAGATGGCTTAATGTCTTATTTATAGTATTAGGAATTAGGGATTATCAAATCGCTGGTGGAGAAAGGTTATTGAATTTTACGTAGTGGGAGAGGTGGCCGGAAGAAGTTAATGTAGAAGCTTAATGATATGATTGAATTAGTGGTAACGTTGCACAGAGAAATTCCAATAGCCGCTGCAAAATAAGGTAACGGAGAAGACATACTTTCGAGGTATAAGTGGGCTTAAACTGGGCTGTTAAGATAATAACATGAGCTTGTTTTAGTGACATTTGTTTTATGGGATAAAATATGTGGATTGAGTTATCATTATTTCGTAGGTTTGAGTGACCCAAACAATATGATTTGAGCGGAACTTAAAAGCTCTTATAGGAGAGGATGCCACATGGCATGATTTGCCCCCTTTCTAAATCTTATGTGGCAGCACAAGGAGGGAGAAAAGTCTCATTTATTGTATAAGATGTTGCCGTTAACTCTCCGGTCATCGCGACTTAAGCCTTTTCTCTACTGAGACCATTTTCAAATCAATTATTGTTATAAAAGTAATGGAAAAGTCTATCTTTATTCATAACATAGAGGTTCTTTATATAGGAGATTAGACCGTCATAGATAAATGAAAATATTACAAATCATAATCTCTTGGTTATGAGCCATCCACGATTTGGTTCATAACACTCTCCCTTGGATGCCATAACCATTTAGATCTTGTAATGTGCTTTAATGTGCTTTAATGTTGTCTCATTAAAACCTTACCAGGAAAACTCAATTGAGACAAAACCATGGTGAAAGAAAAAGAGTACAACACACATTACTCCTCCTGATTTGGACATTACTGAAGGTTCCTTAGACCTCTCCAATTTTCTGCAATCCGTGGGTGATGAAGATCTTGGGCATAATATGCTTCGTCCTCGAACATGATACTTGGTTCTTCTTTACCATCGGCCATGCCACAATCTGATCGAACATATTGAGTCATCGACCTCAAATACACACACACGAAATCTTGGATGATGTTGCTGTGATATGCGTGTACCACCATGTGTAAAACATAACCTGTCTGAAAACAAATCAACAAAACTAAATAACTCCTCTTTGGGCTGGTTAGTATAAAATAAACCAAAATCAAAGGCTTCTTCATCGTCCTTCTTATGGACCAATCAGATCAGTGTCTAAAACAAGACTTCTGCATCGTCCATCTCAGGACTAAATGGACTTCTTTATCGTCCGCCTTTGGACTGAATGGATCAGTGTCCAAAACAAGTGATCTCACGCCCATGTACTAGATAATGGGTAATACTGGTCTATATTAAATCTCTTGAGTACCCTTTTCTGTATATACTATTTGATGCACAAGGATTTCATTGTTAATGTACTCAAGCTGTAATCCTAAACAAAACTTTGTTTTCTAAGATCTTTCATCTCAAACTCTTTCTTGAGATATTGAACTGTTTGGGAAATTGTATCCAGAGGTTCCTAGGATATTCAGATTATATACTTTGATGATTATCAATATTGTTCTCGAGAACTTGCTGTACTTTCAGCTCAATACCCTCTAGTACTTTCATTATCCAGTGGACCATATAAATATGCAGTCACTACATCAACTTGGTACAAGTCTAATTTTCTCTCTTATATAGCCAGACTTATGAGAAATCTAAAAGTAGTTGCATCCACCACATGAGAGTATGTCTCCTCATAATCTATTACTGGTCTTTGTGAGAATCCTTGTGTAACATCAGCTTTATATCTCACGATTTCTATTCCTCACAAGACCCATTTATATCCACTGGTTTTAACATCATATGGCGTCTTAATCATATGGCCAAATACGCCTTTCTTCCTTAAACTATTTAACCCCACGTTTCCATTCAATCCAATCTGTTCTACGAGTGCGCACTCTTATATTGACGTGGGTTCATGATCCTCGCTTATATTCATAAATTCAAGTGCTACCTTGTATGCAAATAAATCATCTTATGTCGACATTCCTTATTGGTTTCATTATGTTCCAGACATGATGTATCGATTGAGATTCATTATTATCAGGACCTTTAATACTTTGCAGCTTGGCGTCCCAAGCTACATTGTTTGGTACATGTACCTTAGAGCCGGCCGGCCTTATCTCCATGTCTGGGATGGTTTCCTTAGTAACCTCGGATTTGGATTTTGATTATCATTCTCTGCACATTTCTTTTGTTTCCGAGGATTCTTATCTTCTAGAACCTATTTGGTCTACCAGGTTTCATACGTTGTCTAGACTCTGTAGCAACTTGACTGTGTCTCTTCTTGGACATCAAATTCGTTGGTGCTTTACAAGCTGGTTTATATATGACTTAGTCATTCTTTTTTGGGTCAGCAAATGTGTCTGGCATTAGAATTAGCTAGCTTTGTAAATGTATAATCTTTGGACATCTATTTCACATTCTTTAGTCCGAGGATCTTGCCAAGACATTGATGGTTGATTCCATTCTATTTCTTTTACCATTCTTTTACCAGCTTTATTATTTTTCTCCTCCTGATCTTGAAATAATCCGTGTACCTGGCCTCAGATATAATCACCCATAGTTGGCTCAAGGTACTTTATTATTGTTGGAGAATCATATCTAACATATATCCTCATCCTCATTTTGAGGTCCCATCTTAGTTCTCTGTGGTGGAATAATTAGTACATAGACAGCACATTCAAATGTCTTATGATGGGGTATGTCTGGCTCTTGACCCGTTAATAATTGTGATAGGGGATATTTATGCTCACTAAATGGTCTGATGCGTATTAACTTAGGTGCATGTAAATTTCGTGTGGCCCAAGCTGTGAATGAGAGTTTTTGATCTCATAAGTTATGGTCTATCAATCAGCTATTTGCGTTTTAAAAGATTTCGGCCAAGCCGTTCTTGGTATGGACATGTATCACAGAATTGTCCACACTTACCCCCATGGACATACCATAATCATGTAAATGCTTGGGACATGTATTCACCAGTATTATTTAGACTGATAGTCTTTATTATGAAAAAGGGGCTCGTAGCCGTTTTACTGGTGATGGCCTAATGAGTTTCCCTTGTGTACATGCTACACATGTGAGATTCTTTGGGATAACTCTTCTTATCTTTTAATGTGTGCCTTTTGAATATCAATTTTCGCATCATGTTTGGACCAGGATGGCCAATCTGGTCGTGCCATAAAGTGTATATTTTCGCAGGCTTTTAGCCTCTATCATACTGATCTATTCATAGTCTAGGTCAGCAGAGAATGCAGGTATAGTCTTTAGGACTTATTATGGCCTTGGGCAATTTTATACATATATAGAGAATCCAGGTATAGTCTTTGTGAATATAAGACATCACTGATTTCTAGATGCATACCCTTAGGCAATAATATATTAGCCTAGCCATAGTCTTCTTTCAGACTGGTGATACCTGCTTTAGTACTTATATTGGCGTTTTTCAGTGTACTCATATAGAAAAATTATTCATTCATTTAATCTAAACAGACAATGTAATAGAAATAAATTCAAGGAGATAAAAATCAGAGAAAACATACAAGTAAAGCAATCACACAAGTTTGATGTCGAAATCAGATTATCAACTTGATTCTTTTAGACAATCATAAGTTTCATATTCCATAGGATCATCTCTTTCATGATCAAAAATCATCTTTACCATCTTTATATACCAAGTGGGCTTCAAGATTCTTCCCTTTCAGACTCTGTTGATAGAGGTCACAAAGATGTTTGGGAGTCCTTCATATCTTACCCCAATGATTCCCCAATTCACCGTTTCTCATCAGTAATCCATTATTTTGCCCAGCTAGCAATAGACTCATCCACAGACTTATAGTCCTGGATTCTGGGATTCCTCCAATCAAATAGGGCCTTTGGTAATAACACCGTTCTTTGGTGATCATATCTCGATTTTTAACTCTGTCCAAAGGTCTAGAGGATTCTCTATAATCAGATACTGATCTTTGAGACTCTTAATAAGATGATGGCTAATAATTAGTATTGCGCTTTATCAATCTTTCTCATTGGCATTATTGCCTTCTATGATACATTCACCAAGTCTTTTTGACTTTAGGATAATCTTTGTATCCAATGCCCACCATAAATAATTAACTCCAGAAAGATTTAGGGCAGCAAAATCCAGGTTGATTTTCGACATCTCAAATCATATATCACTCAATATTTAGGTATAATTTTCATGCGGCCTTACTCTTAAAAACAATCAATTCGTATTTTAATCTTGTGAGAACAATGAAACTATCAATCTTAAAGGCATTTAATCAATCAATCAATTTCTAGCAAGTCTCAGCAATACTATTTCTATGTGCTCATAATATTATGGTTTATCAAGACTAGCAAAAACGGATTCAATTAATCATGCAATTAGGGTTTAACAATCAATGGATTTTAGCAAGACTAGTAAAAAAATTTATTAATCACTCAATCAGTTTCAAGGCTGATTTTTGCAATAATAGAATATAGATTTCAAGCATGAATTTCAATGAATCAGTTTCAAAGCTGATTTTAACAATACTAGAATATAGATTTCAAACATGAATTTCAGTGAATCAGTTTCAAGGTTGATTGGTATTTAGCATAAACCGTGTGTAAATAATTTATCTAGTATCCGAATTTATCAAACCTCAAAAACATATAATCAGATCAATCAATTTAATCAAACTTAGCATACAATCTTAAACCTCAAGACAATAGATTTTATCATGAATCTATCAACCTAGCATACGGATTCTCAATTCTCAAAGACACCCAAATTAGATCAATATAACCTATCATACGGATTATTTAGGGTTTCTATTTAAAACAGATCAAATTACAAAACTATCAATCCTAGCAGATGATATTAAACCTCAAGAATCATGCAATCAGATCATTCGGATTTTAAACAAGTAAACCTCAATCAATCTATCAACCTATCGGATTATATAAGCAAAGCAAGCTAGCAACCTATCGGATTCAATCAATGTTTTAACAGGCTGATCGGTTTAAACAATTTTAAATCAGATGAACAATTAACCAAGCAGGATGAGAAAATAAATCTATGAATTTAACGGTCAAACAATTCTAGCAACATAGCATCAGATTCAATCAGATTTAAAACTTCAATGATCAAAATCGAAAACAATTTTGATTTCAAAATATCGATTATAGTTTTAATATGTGATTTGATAATTATAGTATAATTAATTCTGATACTTATATTATTTAGGGTTTATAGATATAGAGTTAGGGTTTATCGGA
Source organism: Brassica napus (assembly GCF_020379485.1). NCBI lineage: Eukaryota > Viridiplantae > Streptophyta > Magnoliopsida > Brassicales > Brassicaceae > Brassica > Brassica napus. The sequence goes on along the minus strand of NC_063445.1, from coordinate 23,669,791 downwards.
TTTTAACTTGTAAAAACCGATTTGGGGTTTTAATCATGTAAGAACATGATTTAGGGTTTGGGTATCAAACTTTTAGAGCTTCGATTTACTCAATTAGGATTTTTGATCTATTACCCTATGGTTTTGATTCATAAAGATTAGGGTTTTAGGGTTTCATTCTTTATCAATCAATCTATGTTCGATTATGGGTTCTTGGGTTTTGAATTACCTTTTAACCTTAGATGATTGTTTAATCGGACCACCAAAGGAGTTGAGCCGCGAGCTGGACACGAACGGGACGCGAGCTGGAATGGATCGAGTCGCTTCTATCGGGTCGCGGACGTCCTTTGTTGCTTGATCGGGAACGCCTTGATCGTCGGACGCGAGCTGTCTGATGCTGTCGCGAACGAGGAAGAGGTTGCATGCTAGAGCCGCTCTCGGATCGGGAACGTCTGAGCTAGGATCAGGAACGCCTTGGGCTGAAGCTGATCGGGGACGTGAGCTGGAACAGATGCGGGAACAAGAGACGCGATCGGGGTTTAGGGTTCGTCGGATCGCCGGCTATGGTCAGAGTTTTAAGGTTTTTCGATTTGGGTATTAGCTTAGGGATTTAGAGTTTCGTGCTGATAACGTGTTATAAAAGTAAATGAAAAGTTTATCTTTATTCATAACATAGGAGTTCCTTAGGAGATTAGACCGTCATAAATAAATAAAAAGATTACAAATCATAATTTTTTGGTTATGAGTCATCCACAATTCATAACAATTATACATTTTTTTTAAGTAGAGAAACTCTAAAAAAAGTGAATTTTACTCTAATATATTTTTTTATTCGCTATTTCTTCCTCTTTATAAAAGAACGTTATGTGTTCTCTAAAGTATACATCATACGAAGTTTGAGCTCTACTGATTACTAAACTAGGATTAAGTTAAGAATGTTGGTGATGGAATTTCATGTCATCTACGTGAAACTAATTGCTTCTGTCGCCGATATATATATATATATATATATATATATATATATATATATATATATATACATGTGGTCAAAGGAACCAGCTCTGTTTGCTGGTGAGTTCTCTATCAACAGTGTAGACCACAATGCAACCTTAACGTTCCCGCACCATTCCTTAAGCCTGGCATAAATTATGTGGTATGCCAACAAGAACATTTTCGAGGTGGAATATCTCCACCTCTCGACCTTTTGCTGGATGAAGTGGATTTGGAAGACTTCACATGCGGTTCAAGTGATTCTAGTGTCAATTCAGTGATAACTTGGAGCCGTTCCCTAGTGCACTTTTTAAGTTTGGACTAAGGAAGATATCCTTAAAATGCAACCTGCTTTACTATTTTTTTAAGGGAAAATTAGAAAAATGAGACACTTTAAACTTTTATTTGTCACAATAGGACTTCTTATATTTTGGGCAATTCTGGACATATTTTACCCTTCTTTTATGGGAAAAATAGTAAACTGAATTTTAAAAATGTTAAAAAATATAAAAACTATTGGAAACATAAATATGACAATATATATATTTAAAAGTTTTTTTTTTAAAAAAGTAGAATCATATTTTATTTGATCTTCTAGCTACAGTTAGAATACTCATTCTGGTAATCTACTATGTCTAGAAATCGGATACTAAGTTTTATAAATAGATATATCTTGGGTATACAACATAAACTAGCCTTTCTTATATATTCTAACACAGCTATATTTCGAAACGTTATAATCAAGAAAGATATCTTCAATATACCTACAACTTGATAACGACATATAGCCACAACGCAGTGATATACTTTATCTATATTTTGTGCCATAAAATGTTCTGCCTTTTACCTTATGTGGCGCTTAAGGAAGAATATGTTTCTCATCTACTCGGTTAAAGATGTTTCCTAAATCTAAACTAAATCTTCCATAAATATCTCCTAGAATATTTTCTCCCACGTTTTTCTCCTTCTCCCACGTTCTTTTCTCTTCATTGTTTGTGTTTCTCTCTTCTTCATCAAACATAATCATCCATTTTCTCTATCAATACAACATGTTTCTAATCTATGTTAAATCTGGTGAATGGATGTCTTGTTGCAGTGATGAGTGGAAATCTCGCACCATAACTTCTCTTCTAATCTATTTTTTTATGCATCATCTGAATCATGTGATTGTATATTTGAAACTGATATTTAATGTGATTTATATGGTTAAACATCAAGGGTCCTTAGCTCAATGGTAGAGAAAATGACCGCAGATCAATAGGTAACCGGTTCGAGACCAGGTGGGCCATTCTTTATTTTTGCTTCTCTATTATGTTTTTACTTTACTTCAGGTTTGGATTTGGAATTCAGATACAAGCACTCAAGCCTAATATTAGACGATCAATGGAATAGTGTTGAGTGTTTTCAAAGTGACGAATTGATACAAAAAACATATTCTAGTATGATAACAAAATCTAAAAAAATACATACACAAGTAGTACACATCGTGTTACTCATCTGACATCTCTAATGTGTAACTGCAACTACATGTGCAGGCTTTGCGATTTGAACTTGGCTCGGGCCTATACTTCACGTCCCTCCCATATTCAGCACATTGTGACACTACAAGAAAACATCAAGGATTCTGAGGGAAAAAATCGTCGGAATTTCGTCGGAATATCGTTATTCAGACGAAATTCCGACGAAACACGTCGTCGGAAATAATTCCTCGGAATTTCTTTTTTCCTCTGAAATCCCTCGGAATTTTCTGACGGAATTCCGAGGAAATAAATTTCCGAGGAAATTCCGAGGATCCCTTGTTTGTCGGAAAAGTCCTCGGAATATACCGAGGTAGAATTCGTCGGGATAATTACTCGGAAGTTCATCGATCGATGCGTGTTTGGACATATATACATCGATCGATAGGAGTATACCGACGGACTTTTTCCTCGGTTTATTCCGAGGAACTGTTCCGTCGGTATATTCCGAGGGATCCGTTCCTCGGAATTTTCCGAGGGAGTTGTCCCTCGGAAAATTCCGAGGGAAATGTCCCTCGCTATATTTTAAAAAAAAAACGGATCGATCGATGCGTTTTTGTTCAAAAACGCATCGATCGATCTAGTGAAAAATATAATTAATTTCCTCGGAATGTAAAAAATATTAATTTTTTTGAAAAAATAAAATTTCTGAAATTTAAATTCGAAAATATGAAATTAAAAGTAAAATTGAAATCATATTAATTAATATTCAAAGTTTCACAAATAAAAATAAAACATTCCGAGATTGGGGAAAAAAAAAACTACGGGTCTGGCACGTCCGGGAACACCTCGTTCGGGTACATCCTCTGCATCATCTCCATCATTTGCTGGTTCAGCCTCCTCTGTGCCTCATAGCCCGCCTGTTGAGCCGCCATCTGGGTCTCCAACAAAGATATTCGATCATCTTTGTCCTTCAACTGAGCCGTAAGTACTTCTGGATCAACAAAGGGCGGTGGTGCAGAAGAAGGAGGAACCGACCGGGTGCGACGACCCAAACCGAACAAACGTCCCTTCTTCTTTGGAACCGACTGAATAGAAAAAAACCAAATTTAGAAATTTAAACCAAGAAATAAATGAATTGAACTTTAAAAAAAAAAGAACTTACGGATTCAACGATTTCGTTGATTCGAAACCGGGACAAGTTGGTCGAAGCCGTCGAAGCGTCATCCTCAGTTTGAAGCTGAGACACTTCGTCTACCACCTGAGTTTGGACCAGGTCGACCACGTCCCTCACAAGACCGTCATCAATCTGGCCGGTCTTCTTGTTGGTATACGCCCTCCTCATTAGGGCGAGATCATCGACCGGCTCGCCATCATTTTCTTCCGCCTTGAAAAAAAACATAAAATTAAAGAAACATTAGAAATTAGAAGAAATGCACAATAAATTTAAATTCTGAAACTCAAATAATTGAAGAAAAAGCGGTTGAACTTACCATGCGATCTCCGAGAGTGGCAATAGATTGAGCACCCAAGTTATGCTTGTAGATGCCCTTCCCTTTACGGTCGCTCCTGCGGTTGGTGGAGTTGGTGGAAGAAGTTTCTTTCGTCTCCTCCTTATCCCAATGCGCACACAACTCCTTCCAGACCGTGTCGTTCATCGACTTTGGGACCTTTTAATTAAAAAAAAAAAAAAAAGTTTAATAAATTAAAAAATAGTTTAATAAATTAAAAAATTGTTTAATAAATTAAATCGAACCTTATTGATTTCCCACTTCTTCTTCCACTCGTGGATCTGCTTCCCATAGTTGTCCATTACTTTATGGACGAAGTGGTGATAGATAAAGAGCGTCTCATCGGAATTCCAGTTGAACTCTTGCTGAAAAAAAAACACAATTAGTAGAAAATTTATATTAAAGATTAAAAATATAAGTAAAAAATTAGAATACTTACCGCAAACTGACGAAACCACAGAACCTGCTTGTCGGTTGGGAAGTGAGTGAAAGTCGGATGTCCACTGTCGAGGGCCGAGTACATCATACGGTTGATCCATGCGCTGATCCCGTTCCCGGATCGGTTGAACCTTATTAAAAGAACAAACGGTTAATAATGAATCCAAATTTAAAGAAAAAAAAATGTTTAATTACCATGTTTGACCCCGTCCATGTGGATACGGAGTGAGATACGGAAGATGGTCACGACCGGGCTGTTGAACCAACTCCGCAACCCTCATCACTCCCGGAGGACCCGGAGGAACAGGAGCGGATGCAGCAGCGGGAGCGAGAGGAGCATGAGCGGGTGCAGCAGAGGGAGATGTATGGTTGGAGCTGTGGGGCGAAGGGGAATCCTGAAAATGGCTGGAATCCCGAGACTGGCTCCCCGTACCACCACGACCACGACGCTGTCGAGGCCGGGTCTGATCATCATGAGACCTGTAAATTAAAAAAATATATTTAATAAATACAGAAATATATAAATTAATTTTTTTATTAAAAAAAATCCCAAATAATTTTATCACAGAAAAAGATTTATATATATTAAATTTTTCTAATAAATATATAAAAATAGTTCTAATAAACAAAAAATAGTTTTAATAAATAAAAATAGTTTTAATAATATATATATATATGAAAAATATTTTTAAATCCCAAATAATAGTATTTAATCACAAAAAAAGTTTTATAGATATTTAAAATGTTTTGTAAAATCCAAAAAATCGAATTTATATAGAAATTTTTTTTTGTAAAATCCAAAAAATCGAATTTATATAGAAAAATCGTTTTGTAAAATACAAAAATCGATTTTATATACAAAAATCGATTTTATAAATACAAAAAATAAAACATTTATAAAAAAATTCTAAATCAATTCAACAAAACAAATTATTCAACCAAATCACAATTCTAAACCTATTATACAACCAAATCACAATCCTTACCAATCACCCTAACAAAAATCTATCAAAACTACACAAAAACCTAACAAATAGAACCTAAGAGAGTGGGATAGGGTCCTTACATGATTTGTGTAAGAGAAGAGGGAGATCGCCGGAGATATCGTCGGATTTCAGGGGGAAATCGCCGGAGAGAAAGAGAGGAGTCGCGCAGAGGAAGAAGAGAGAAATGGGGAAGAAGAAGGGGCTCGTGGTTATAAAACCTAGGGTCCGACGGACATTATCCGTCGGAATTCCGTCGGAATTCTAATTTCAATTTTCGCGAAATATTTGCCCGGTAAAATGAAAATATTCCGAGGAAATTCCGACAGATAGTAAAATATCCGTCGGAATATTCCGAGGAAATACCGAGGAACTAGTGTTTGGGGTTTCAAAACATCAATTTTTTTTGCCATATTTCATTTCTTATACAATTGTAATGCATACCATTGAGGATTCTTTGTATACATGAGCATAAACCATGAAATAACAAATTTCAAAACTAATTGAAAGTATTCCCTTTACCGTTCATTAAAAGGTATAAGTGTTTCTCTTATGTTGCGAGATTTCGCTCATACAATCGGAAAAGTGTTAATTATACGGTAAGGAACAAATTTTTGACTTCATAATGAACGTAAGACACTTAATAAGGGTTATATAGGTGTTATTCAAACGGCAAAACGTTGTTTTCGGTTTAAAAACCCTAGTTCCTCGGAATTTCCTCGGATTATTCCGAGGGAACTCCGAGGAAACCCTCTTCTTCCTCGGAATTTCCTCGGAATATTCCGAGGAAATTCCGACGAACTAGTGTTTGGGGTTTCAAAACGTATTTTTTTTTAAAAAAACGCATCGATCGATGCGTTTTTGAACAAAAACAAATCGATCGATTACTAAGATGGCCCTGGCCGTAAGATTATGATTGATCGATGAGAGTATCCCATCGATCTATCAACAATCTGAATTGTTCCTCGGAATTTCCTCGGAAAAATCTTGTATGTTTTTAAAAAAACGCATCGATCGATGCGTTTTTGAACAAAAACAAATCGATCGATTACTAAGATGGCCCGGGCCGTAAGATTGTGATCGATCGATGAGAGTATCCCATCGATCAATCGACAATCTGAATTGTTCCTCGGAATTTCCTCGGAAAATCTTGCATGTTTTTTTTAAAAACGCATCGATCGATGCGTTTTTGAACAAAAACAAATCGATCGATTACTAGGATGGACCGGGCCGTAAGATTGTGATCGATCGATGAGAGTATCCCATCGATCTATCGACAATCTGAATTGTTCCTCGGAATTTCCTCGGAAAATCTTGTATGTTTTTTTAAAAACGCATCGATCGATGCGTTATAGAACAAAAACGCATCGATCGATTACCAAGATGGCCCGGGCCGTAAGAATGTGATCGATCGATGCGTTATAGAACAAAAATGCATCGATCGATGCGTGTTCGGAAAACAGAATTATAAGGCAAAACCCGATCCGGCTACACAACTAGCATGTCCTGAGACGATGACAATATTGGGAATCAAAGCAGACATTGAAGGACTGTTCCAGAACATGGGTCTAGGCCAACTATGCAACCTCAAGGAACCCACTTATCCGGAGTTGGTACGCCAGTTCATAGCATCCGCATACGTCACCCGTCCCGATGATAGCCATCAGGAAGGTTTTCTGGCATTCGTAGTGCAGAAAGTATACTATGAGGTATCTTTCACACACCTCTGCGGACTATTTGGATTGAGTGCGGGGGAGAGGACATATGGTCTTTATTGGACTTTAGAGCTGTTGAACTTCTGGGAAACGATAGGCACAGGGATTTATAGATCTTCTCAGGCAAAGGAGTCACTTATCCGGAGCCCAGTACTGAGATATGCGACACGCCTCATTGGCTCATTGCTATACGGGACAACCACAGCCGCATCAGTCACGCAATGGGAGTTGTGCCTCCTGTACCAAGGTGTGAGGCATTTGCTACCGGCATTTGGAAACTCTACATTCCCACCTGCTACTGCCTTCAACATGGGAGCGGTGCTGGCCGCAAACTTAGCAGGATACAAGGGGAAAGTAACCAAATCCAAGAGCAATGCATGTGGATTTGGTGCAGTGATTACTCGGATCCTTAGACATGTGGGTGTAGACTGTGAGAACCACCAGGTAGCACTGGACAGATCGAACAACATTGCTTGGAACTACCTGGATGTCATTTCTCTAGTAAGTAAGGAGTTCATAGCTGGTCCCCACTCGAGGATCGATCGGGATGGTCCTTACGTCTACGTATTCCAGGACCGAGCGAAGAAAACACTCTACTGCCACCTGCCTCAGATCGGCCTGACTGCTCTACTTTCAGAGGCTGCAGTTGAGTTTCTACCCCCTGCTACCGCACTAGTAGACAAGCCATCCTTCTTCACGCCAAAATATCAGACCAAAGGCAAGGGCGTGGTTGATGAAGAAGGACAAGATGAGGCTGCACAAGCCATTCCAGATGATTCACAACCCCATCAGCTACTCCCATCAGACTCCAGCCAGTACAAGCTGCAAGAGCTTCCACCGAACGCCACTTCGCGCCAGCAACAACATTGGAGAGATCAGAGCATAAAGACAAACAACGACATGCTACACAAGATCTGGGCTGCCATTTCACGTATCAGGCCGTGTCGTTGCCAAAAGGATGATGTAGTTCATCGGGACAACTCTCCATCCAGCTCTGGTTCGGGTTCGAGTGGTACACACATGGTAAGAAAGAGGTCCAAGAGACCCAACGATGCAGGAACATCTGGAGCAGGAGACGAGGAGTAGGAGCTATCACCGGCTATTTTATTTTCTTTTCTATTCTAACGTTTTATGGTCTTATTTTCTGTTAATTTTGAACTGAGTTTTTTTTTAGGTTTCTTAATTATGAGTTCGTATTTCTTTTACATGGTTTCTTTGTTTTATTTGGTTGTGTTTTGTGTAGCTTTTAATTCGTATTCAGCTTTGCCTTGCTAGATAAACCAAATAACTATTATCCGAGGAAAGAGGTTATATCAAGTGTTCCTCGGAATTTCCTCGGTATTTCTTAAAAAAAAAAAATAATAAGTTCAATGGTAGTCTGTTTCCGAGTCATCATCACCAGATGAATCTGAATCTGGATCTTGGTGAAACTCTCCAATCACTGGTTCATCCTCTACGTGAACGACGGCTTCCTCTCCAAAGTCGGTTAAATCGACTACAAGGCCAACTCCAGCTAAATCTTCTGCTGCACTACAGTTGCCGGATGTGCTTGGTTGTAGTGGGTCTTCCAGCTCAGAACTTCCCTGAACTCGGCCTCTCGGGTTGAGTCTTGTAACAGTAACCCATGGATCATCTCTGTTCCTTACCCGGGGGTACTTGATATAACAAACCTGTAACATTTAGAAAAATTATAAATTAATACACATGATGATGAATCATTCTGAATAATTAACATTTAATTACCTGATCGGCCTGGGAAGCAAGAATGAAAGGATCATAATATTGCAGCTTTCGCCTCGAATTTACTGATGTAACACCAAATGCATCTGTTCTCACACCTCGATCTGGGGTGTTGTCGTGCCAATCACAATAGAAAACAGTACAGCGCAATCCAACCATGCCCAAATACTTGATTTCCAAAATCTCATGTATGTGTCCGTAGTATACATCATCTCCTGATGCAGAACAAACGCCAGCATCATAAGTCGTACTCGAACGTCTCCTCTTCTGAGTTGTGAATGCATATCCTCGAGTACAAAATCTCGGATATGACTTCACAACAAAGTTTGGTCCAACGACCATCTCACGTATCCAATCGTCAAATGTTTCACCTCTGGCCAAACCAGCAGACACCTATTAATAGCACATATATATATATTATATCAATAAATGTGAATTAGTATAAATATGTGATAAAATATATTTTAATTTGTTTAAAGCACTCACATAAGTAAACATCCATCCAGTAAATTCTCTCTGCTTCATTTCTTCTAGTTCGTCCTCTGTGGCGTATCTATACTCGAACCGCTTTTCTGCCATGAAAATCTTGTATATGATGACAATAATGTAATTAATTAAGATTTGCAAATGACTGCGCTCCTGCTCAGTAAGTCGACGGTCCTTTGGTTTTCCGCTAAGTCGTCCAACGTCTGTGAAAATGTCTGGAACCGTAACATGATATGTTGCCCGTTCGCCTCTATCATCATGCCGAGCAGGTCTTCTGTTTTTGGTCTGAACTTCTGCTGGAAAGTAGTACTCGGCAAAGTTTGAAGTTTCTTCATTGATCATCTGTGCGACTATAGAACCTTCCACCCTACTTAAATTTTTCACCATCTTCTTCAAATGGAACATATACCGCTCATACAGATACATCCATCTATACTGCACAGGACCACCAAGTTCCAATTCTCTTGCCAGGTGAATAACAAGATGCTCCATAACATCAAAAAATGAGGGAGGAAATATCTTCTCAAGGTTGCACTGAATCACGGCTATGTTAGTCTTCAAATTTTCAATACCTTCAAGAGTCACTGATCTCGTGCATAAATCGCGGAAGAAACCACTTATCCCTGCAATTGCTTCATGAACATTTCGTGGTAATAGTTCCTTGAAGGCGAACGGAAGGAGGCGCTGCATCATTACATGGCAATCGTGGCTTTTCAAGCCAGTAAACTTTCCTTCCTTTCTGTCGATACAGTTACGCAAATTTGATGCGTAACCGTCTGGAAATTCCACATCGTTTGAAATCCAATCAAAGAACGCATCTTTTCCCGCTGCATCAAGTCGGTATATGGGAAAAGGAGCCCTACCATTCTCATCAACATGAAGTTCTGAACGAGCACATATATCGACTAAATCCAGTCTTGACTTCAAATTATCCTTTGTTTTACCTTGAACATTAAGGATCGTGTTCATGAGATTGTCAAAAAAGTTCTTCTCAATATGCATGACATCTAAATTATGCCTTAGCAGATGATCCTCCCAGTATGGCAGATCCCAGAAAATACTTTTTTTGTGCCAGTTATGTAGTTCTCCAACAGCATCTACCGGAAAACGCTCATGTCCACCGACTTCTGGCGTCCTTTCTGCACCAAAATCTCTTAGTTGTATCTTCAAATCTTTCCCACAAATTTCCGGAGGTGGACTGTCAAACACCCTCTTGTTCTTCGTAAACAAATTCCTACTCCTACGATATGGATGATCAGGTGGTAGGAATCTCCTGTGACAGTCAAACCAACACGTTTTCCTTCCGTGCTTTAGTTGGAAAGCATCAGTGTTATCTTGACAATATGGACATGATAGCCTTCCATGCGTTGTCCATCCAGACAACATACCATATGCTGGAAAATCACTTATTGTCCACATTAGTACTGCCCGCATTTGAAAGTTTTCTTTACACGAAACATCGTATGTTTCAGCACCTTGAGCCCATAGTTGTTGCAACTCATATATTAGTGGCTGAAGAAACACATCAAGTGATCTCTTAGGATGCTCTGGTCCGGGAACGAGAATCGAGAGAAACAAAAACTCTCGTCGCAAGCACAAGTTTGGGGGGAGGTTGTATGGTGTAAGAATGACGGGCCATAGAGAATACTGTCTTCCACTCTTGCCAAACGGACTGAAACCATCAGTACATAATCCAAGGTAGACATTTCTTCTCTCATACGCAAAGTCGGGATACTTTGATTGGAAATGCTTCCACGCTTTTGCATCTGAAGGATGTCTGATCTCACCATCTGTTGAGTGCTCCGCATGCCATCTCATTGGTTGCGCTGTGCGTTCAGACAGATACAACCTCTGCAACCTTTCCGTCAAAGGTAAATACCACATCCTTTTATATGGCACTGGAACTCTTCCACTCGTATCTTTATAACGAGGCTTTCCACAAAATTTGCATGTAACCCGCTGTTCATCCGCCCTCCAATAAATCATGCAGTTGTCGCTGCATACATCTATTACCTGATACGATAAACCAAGACCAGCTACGAGTTTCTGAACCTCGTAGTATGAACCAGGAGCTACATTATCCTCGGGTAGAATACCTTTTACAAAATCAGCAATCGCATCCACACAGTCTTCAGCCAAATTATAATCTGTTTTAATGCCCATCAATCTTGTAGCAGATGATAAAGCTGAATGACCATCTCTGCAACCTTCGTACAATGGTTGCTTTCCAGCATCCAACATATCATAAAATCTCCTAGCTTCTGCATTGGGTAAATCTTCCCCTCTAAAATGATCATTTACCATCTGCTCAGTACCTACACCATAATCTACATCCGTTCTAATTGGTTCTTCTAATCTAACCGCTGGCTGAGGTTCACTAGTACTACCATGTTCATAATCAGTTTCCCCATGATGATACCAAATTTTGTAACTTCGTGTAAACCCACTCAAATATAGATGAGTCCAAACATCCCACTCTTTAATAACCTTTCTATTTTTACAATTAGAGCAAGGACATCTTAACATACCTGTTTTTGCTTCCGGTTGTCGGTGAACTAACCCCATGAATTCAATTATACCTCGTTGGTATTCTTCCGTAAGCAATCTCGTGTTCGGATCCAAATGAGGTCGATCGATCCAAGAACGAAAATAATTTGAAGAAGACATATTTTTTATGAATCAAATTCGTGTGTAAATAGAGTAAGAGGGAGGATGAAGATATGAAGTGAATGAAGAGGAAGAGGAGTGCTTGTATTTATAGTTTAAATCCTGCCGACATACCGAGGAAATTCCGACGGAATTCCGACGGACAAAACTAGTTCGTCGGAATTTCCTCGGAATTTTGTAAAATCCCCCAACGGCTATAATATTTCCTCGGAATTCATCGGTTTTTTCCGAGGAACACAGTTTTCCTCGGAATTTCCTCGGAATATTCCGACGGACTGTAGTTTCCTCGGAATTCCGTCGGTATATTCCGAGGATTTCATTTTCCGTCGGAATGTCCGTCAGAATATCGCTGTTTTCTTGTAGTGTGACTCCTTACATACTAGAACCAAAGAATAGAGATGTGATACAAAAATTACAAAGACAGCAAGGATGCAATGCAAGAACAGAGATATGATAACAACATTCTCTCGACAACACTAAGTCACTAAGCAAGTAAGCAGTGCTCAGAGTCTTTGAGAGTATACCTCAAGGCTCAAGTCCAGTATCAACACAAACTTACAAAACGTTAGATACTAAAAGATAATACCTCAAGTCAAAGTCCCTTCTCCTTTATCCTCTTCTTCTTTCTCCTCTTCCTTCTTCTCAACAGACTCATCATCTAAGAAGAAAACGATTTTCTTTTCAATGAAACATATCAAAAAAATTAAAAAATCATTGTAAAACAGATTCGATAAACACAGAAGAAGAAACCCTAAATCCTAGATAGATCGATCAAAAATAGATGAATCAAAGAAGAAACAAACCTAGAATGATTTTCTATACAAACCCATAAGAAAAAAATCACTGATTTTTAAAAAAAAATTGAACAAATCGAAGATTTTCGAAGACGCTAGAGGGAAAGAGATGATTTCCGATGAAACAAGGATTCTCCATAACCCTAATCGCCATTGATAAAGGTTGAAGTTACGTTAGAGAAAGGAGTAAAGCGAAAGAAAAATTAGGGTAAAACCATTTAAGTGTTTTTTTTTTCTCTAGTGGGTTTATTTTTTCCTTCTGTTTTTAATATTTTTAATTTTAATATTAAATCAACTACGAAATATTTTATTTATTGGTTTTTAATTAAAGAAATTGAATAATTTAAGGGTATAATGGTACTAAAATTAATCTAAATCATCTTTCCCTAAATAATGTTCTAAAAATCTTATTGGGACAAATCTAAGTTCAAAGTGTCCATTTTTTCCAATTTTCCATTTTTTTAAACTACGCTTTAATATTGTTTTTGCAATTTACCTACCAGAACCCCTAAAAGTGCAATCCGTTATTATAAATAAATAGATTTACTTATAAATAAATGATCAGATAAATCCTATTAACATTATCCAATAGTTAAATCAATCATTTAGTAAATTCATCTAAAAAATCTGATAAAATCAGAATTTCTAACAGATAGCTTCTGAGTATATAATAAATAATTTAAAATTCAGAACAATATCAGGAAATAGATATTAATGGGTACTCTATTTAACTAACAAAAACTTTTTTTTCCCTAATCAAACTCTCTCTATAAACCGTCTCCAAAATTTTCTCTATCCACAACTCAACTCTCTCCTCGATCTTCTCTTTATCCTTCTTTTTACGGAGTAAATCAAGGTAATTAACCTCTTTTCGAAACCCTAACAAATCTCCCCCAATCACGAAAACTAATGTCCTTAAGCAAATTCCACGGTGGCTCCTCCTCCTCCTCTACCACGGCTTGCGCTGCTTGTAAATACCAGAGGAAAAAGTGCACCGAACACTGTATTCTCGCTCGTTACTTCCCACAAGAAAAACAAAATCAGTTTCTAAACGCCCATAAACTGTTTGGAGTAAGCAACATCACAAAGTTCATCAAAGGAGTTGAAGAATGTCAACGGGACATAGCTATGAATAATCTTATCTTCCATGCTAATGCTCGTGCTCGAGATCCAGTTTGGGGAGTTTGCAAGATCATGCTTGATCTGAAGCACCAGATTGCTTGTACTCAGGCTGAACTTAACTTAGTTCATCATCAGAATCTTGCCATGTGTCAAACTATAGCTCTCCAGCAGCAATTTGGTTGCTATTCGTACGGAGATTTATTAGAACAAGGAGACGAATACCTTAATATTGATGGTCATGTTCATCAGAAATAGAGTCAGATGTTTATGGACATGCCTATCAAGCTTGAGAAGAAAAAGTTTCTGTGGACACAAGAATGCAATGAACCAGATAACTAGTCTTTTGGTTTTTGTACACACTATCCAAAGTTTAGGTTTAATTTGTTTTCGTGTTACCACGGCTCTTTTCTTTGCTATAGTTTCTCAGATTGTCCAAATCTATCCTCGTAATAGTAGCAGTATTTTTTACCATTTTGTTCCAAATTTAGTTTTAGTTTTCAGCTTTTTCTTCTTTAACGTCTTATAATTTTTCATAAAGTCCAAAGGTCATTCCTTCTTGTTTACTTGTTTGTTAACCGATTTAGTTTCTTTATGTTTAAATATATTACCAAAAGGATCATACATAGATTATAAATTGCTTTAGGTTGGGAAAATGCTGGAGTTAAGCTGAAAACAAAATCAGGTCAGGAATTATCTTTTGACGCAAGCAACAACTCTAATTCCCCCAAAAGGGTTACACAATTCACTAGACAACCTGATCCTATATATTACGATGAATCTATTATCAAAATAACCAGAGAGAGTACAAGTTATGCTGCTGTAAACTAAACACCTGCCTTGTTTCCAAGTCTCTCCCAAAGGATCTTGACTCCCATGTATCTGCAAAGATTTACAACTCATTCTGTTTATATACTGAACTTCAAAAGAGCTTTGATTAATTAATTATGTTGGTATTTGATTTCGATTTACCTTCCCATCATCATAACTGTGGCTTGCGGGTTGGTTCCTGGAGACTCGTCAAATGTGGAACCATCAATAACTCTTAGCCTGTTGACACCGAGAACTTTGCGGTTAGGGTTCACGACTTTACCCACAAGACAACCACCATGATAGTGCCAGATTGTGACAACGGTGTCTTTACAGAACTGAGCCATTGATTTGGTATCATTCACTTGCTTTGGTCTTAGATTGATGTTTGCCTTGACGCTCAAGCTAAGCATCTTGTGGACGTTTTGCTTGTCGCACTGGGTGTAGTTTAGGAACCTCTTAGACGTCACAACTTTTGAAACCAGACGGATGGCTTCAACGCAGCGTTGGAGATCCAGTGGGTGTTTGAAGTAGTTGAAGGTAACTGATGGGTTGTCATCTACATTTGTGTTGAGTAAGCTCAAATGCCCTCTAGAGATTGGGTAAGCTAGTTTCTCCAAAATGAAACTTCCATTGAATGCTTCTTGAAGTTGGTATTTGTTTCTTGTGGTGTAAGCTTGTGTTGCTTCTGGTCTTCTCTGCTTTGCAGGTATGGTCGAAAACAATTCATTCTGCAAAAAAATTCAAAGACCATTCTCATATAAAGACATTAATAATAGAAGAATGCCGATTCTGATTTTTTAGGGGCTTTAAACAGTTAAGTAAAAACTTTAGTATTTTTTTTGAAAAACATATGGAGGTCTCTATGTTCATATATATCAACATAAAAAAATTTAGAGACCCTTGTTAATGTTGCACTTGGTTATGCCCATGACGGATTCGAAGTAATGTAGTTTAGGGTTACCTTGTCCGACATAACTCCATAGTGAGTATGAATGCTCTCAGGAGACTGTCCAAATCCAGTGCTGGCTTCAACATACACACCCATCTTTGTGATTCCAACAGTCTGGATAAGTGACTGCTCTATAGGCTGCTTTGAAGGCACCAAGATGCTGTTCATCGGATTATCAGCCATTCCTTTCCCCACATGCTCATTCTCCAGAACCAAAGGAATCTTCAGCCTCTCAAGCTCTCTCTTAGGTCCAATCCCACTTAACATCAGCATCTGTGGTGAGCCAATAGCTCCACTGGACAAGATCACTTCACTTCCCTTTCTGTTCGAGAGTAGAGCCTGGTGTTGATTACCCTTCTCGTCTTTGAATATAACTCCTGTTACTCTAGGCCTTGTTCCTGCATCCGGAACCAAGAACGTAACATTCAAAACTTGGAATACACGTAAACCTAATTAATATCATTAGTACCAGATGTGTCAAAGACTATCTTTTGCACGGTGGCGTAGATCAAGACTCTGAGCTTCTGAGGGTTAGCGTAAGCGAGAAGCTCCGCCGCAGTGTGACGACGGCCGAACCTATCGAAGATTGTGCCACCGACTTTTGTTCCGGAGACGTGGTCGTAAGTGAAGCCATTGAAAGGTCTGACTCCAACCTCTAGAAGACTGTCTCTCAGAGCCTTCTGCCATAACGTCAACTTCGGCTGATGAACGATCTCTCGCTCCACCCATGGATACGACTCATTCACTAGCTTCGCATCCCATCCTGCTCGCTTCACAAACCTACACCCAAGACCGGATCTTAGATTTAGGGTTTATAAATATTTGTTTATTTTAATAATAAAAAATTCAACACTTTGAAAACTATGTACTAGTATATTTTAAAATTTGGATGCTAAAGCAAATGTTTCATTCAGTCACCATTCGAGCTAACATTTCAATGATTTATATTTTTTAAAAAATTACGTTAATTATGAAAATATTTGTTGACGTGTGTGAGAAGTTAAAGACGTGGTCGTCAATCCTTGCCATTATTACACAACATTCCCACTCGGTGCGTTTTCAGATATGTGTAACATTTACCGTTACGACAACAAGATCTGTTTCAATGTTCACAAATCAAAATCTTGTTAATAATGGTATTAGTTACTTACGCAGCATCGGCTCTCGAGTAGAAACCGGCGTTAATACAAGAACCGCCGCCAAGAACTCTGGCACGAGCGTTATAAACACCGTCAGTGGAAACAAACGCCTGTGACGCGGAGGAAGCTGACGTGTCAGCAAGACCAATGTGGAAGTTCCTGAGGAAAGAGACGTTTGCGTTTGTAAACGGAACGCCACCTCTCTCTAAAACAAGAACGCTAAAATTCCGCGACAGCGTTGCGGCGAGTGGACAGCCTGCGGTTCCACCTCCGATTACTATGTAGTCGTAGGTGGAATCTTGACCAGTTGATGAAAAAGAAGACGATGAAGATGCTGAGAATGTGCTGGCTTTATCGATGAACGTGTATCGATAAGGATTATACTTCAACTTATGCTCTTTATCTACAAAAAGAAGATATTTATTTAGTTATTGAACTATATAATAATGGGTAGTTGGTAGAAGTAATTACACCATTAATGACATTAGCAGAACATAAGCCGAAATAACAGAACAGATTTGTGTAAACAAAGACTGTACTGTTAGTGTCCTAATCACTCAAGATTTGGTCATAATGACTCAAGAAACCAATTGAACTACACAAAATCGCCAATGAACAAGAGAGATAAGGAGAGAGAAATACAGAGTTTACTTCAGACACAACACTAAGAACGTTGTAATGAGAAATGTGTTACGAGAAAAGTAACCTTTAGAAGCAGTGGAAGAAAGAGAAGCTGGGAGACAGAGGAAAAGAGCAAGGAGAACGAGCTTGAGAGCCATAGGAGACTACAGAAACCAAAGCAGAACTTTCTCTTTCTTGGTGTTTTTGCTTCTGCTTCAACTTCTTATGTGGCTTTTCATGAATGGTCTTGTTTTATGTGAACCTTCTCCTATAAATAACACTTAGGATCCAACATAGCAACTATATTAATTACACCCTACATGTGTCTGCCTCTTCATATTGTAAAAATAATTATTATTTTGTAGTAGTATAGTAGTATCATATAAATAAACAGTTTCAAGGTAAAAGGGAGAGTTGTACCGCTTGTCTATGTCATTAATGGCATGAAACGGTTGAAGTAGGAGCTCTTGTAGCCGTTGGATCAAGACTTCATAGATTCAAAGTGTATACATTAATCATATTCACCTAACCAAACACACAAAAACAATAATACAATAGAGCCATGTTTTTGGCAAGTAGTTTTATATAGTAGCAGATGAAAGTATCTTAATAATGATCATAACTGTGAGTAAATCTTCACGAGTCATGTTGCTGACAAGTAACAATTAATCTTTTTGATTATCTTCACCTAACCAAAACACATTACCTTCCGTTTTATTTGGTTTAGCATGTGATCTCATCATACCACGTACGGTGGTCATA
The DNA here is from genome assembly GCF_020379485.1 of Brassica napus. Taxonomy (NCBI): domain Eukaryota; kingdom Viridiplantae; phylum Streptophyta; class Magnoliopsida; order Brassicales; family Brassicaceae; genus Brassica; species Brassica napus. The sequence continues at coordinate 23,651,628 of NC_063445.1, read as the reverse complement.
TATATGGATCACATGAGATTTTCTCTTCACTTTAAACCAGTCACAACTATACTACATAATCTGATGTAGCCACCACAAATAAAGTTTGATGTTGAATTTATTAATGAATGTTTCTTTGGAGGGAAAATAGTATCATATAATATACAACAAAAACACTTAATTCTTACATTTTTGTTAATACTAGCCCACAAATGCATTTGAACATTTCTTATATGGTAAACTCACTTTTAAATCTTCTGGTGATTGGAGGACCGTGAATGTTTCACAGAGTTATTGGTGGTAGATATGCAAAGAAATGATGATAATAAATACACACACCAATCCATGAGTTGGATTCTGAATATATTTACAAAACTTTACTACTCAGCAGTTAATGTAAGGATTAATTTCTCCTCTCTTTTCATGGGGTTGGCAATGTTGTCCCATGCTTTAACTTTCACGGAACTAGGTTTTGAGATCGTACATACTACATATATTTATACCCCTCCTTTCAATTTTTTGCAGTAAGAGAAAAATGATCAACCGATTCAAATCATGCCATAAAGAAAAGTTCTAGAACTAAGTAAAGGGTCCCCTAACGCCGGGTTTTGCACCATCGGTGGCCTTCAAGTCCATTACCAAGGTGCAAGGCTCTATATCGGCACATCTTGCAAGCCAGATATCTTTTGTGGTCTGAGACCTGTAGAAAATTTTCTTAACCAGGCGACAAAGTGTGAGGAAAGTTATATGGAAATACTATCAGATGAAGGCATACATTCTCTTAAATGCATCCGTCAACATAAAATTTGCTCCAAACAAACTTCAACAGTGTAGTACTCTTCCCTGTAATATCACAAAAGGTATACTAAAAGATTATGAATATTGCATATCTCCTCTCTAAAACAATGCATACCGCTAGCTGCTTTGAGGACACATGATGGAGACAACAGCTTAGGAGAGGCCACACTCTCCTAGCTTCACCTCTTTGATTAAATGATCGATGCCAGAGGCATTGTTTATACCATCTCCATCAATAACTGTACAGAACAACATCCCTCGCTCTTATCTGCATCAATGACTTCTATTTGACTCCTACTTAATCCAAGTAAAGAATGGCAGTTCTTCTATATATACACCAGCAACCCACTCCAAAAATATACAGAACATTACTATTTATAAGCCACGTCTTACTAAGTTTAGTATATGAAAAGGGAACACTGTCCCCTAACCAGATCTAACATGTAGACAACCTAACCATTCCATGGCAATATTTGTTCCCCTACATAACACCGACTCGAACGCATCAGAAATATTCCTGAAAGGCTAATTCCTGAATAGTTCTCCAACTTTCTGGACTCTCAGAAGCTATACTTTGTTAAACAAGCTTCATCCCTGTGGAAATAAACAGCTACGTGTTCTTGTGTGAGTGATGATAACTATACTCCCCGAACCAAAACAGTTGAAATCCTCTGCAAAAGTATCTAACTGTTCAAATTTATAGACATTGTCTGCCACAAGCAGTCCCAGTTGTACAGACAAATCTTTAAAGAATGGTGTATTATTTATTTCCTCATCAGAAAGAACAGATCACATACAAAGAATGGCTTAACATTAGTAAGACTAAGTTACCAAAGAACAAACAAACACATCAGTTTAATTAATATTTACTCAATCTAAAGACTATATATCATTGCTTCTAGTCTTTCCCTAAGCTGGCCTCTATCACACAACAAAGCCAATAAATATTTCAGGGTAAAAATAAAGTTAATACCGGGAAGATCCATGGGTCTATATGTAGGCTCTTCCAAACCAACATGTTCATCTCTCTGCTTGAATGCTAATGACCTAAAGAGCTGACGAACTTCAGGATCACTTCTCTGCTTGAATGCTACTGACCTGAATAGCTGACGAACTTCGTAGCATCTCAAGAGCTCAACTTCATAGACACTCGTCACACCAGATGAACTAAGAAGTTGTCTATCTTGTGTGGTTATGATGATTCTGCTCCCTGGACCAAACCAGCTAAACTCCTCCGCAAGCGCATCTAACTGTTTGATCTTGTCTACGTCGTTAGCCACAAGCAGAATCTTCTTGTTCCTGAGCCTTGCTTTGATTGCGTTAAGACACCTTGTCTTTGCGCCCAGGCCTTCTCCTTGCATCTTGGAAAGAAGCTCTTCTTGTAGATGAGATCTGCGGCAGTGTCGTGAAACCCTCCTCACGTCTTCGAGGTGACAATGAGCTTCGAAGTTATGTGAGATGTTTTCGTAGACGTGCTTAGCTAGTACTGATCTTCCGATGCTTCCTCTTCCCCATATACCAATCACTCTAACACCTTGGTTTGAGTGTAGATCCAGTAATGGATACAACTCGTCCATGTGTTGGTCGATACCAATTAGGTTGTTACCGTTGGTAGGTGTTGTTGAGAACAACATCTTTGATATCTTCTCCGTGATTCCATCGACAAGCTTTGAGTCATCATCCCTGAAAAAGAAAACAGATTAAAAGATCAAGATTCAGGAAACCTAACAGAGCAAAAGATCAAGATTCAAGAAACAATTCAATAAATCTCGATCTGAAACAGAGTAAAAATATCAAGATTCAAGAAACAATTCAACATATCACAATCTGAAACAGAGAAAAATATCAAGATTCAAGAAACCCTTCAAGAAATCGACAGAGTAAAGATCAAGATTCAAGAAATCACAACCTGAAACAGAGAAAAAGATCAATATTCAAGTTACGATTCAACAAATCACAATCTGAAACATAGTAAAAGATAAGATTCAAGAAACAATTTATCAAATCACAATATAAAACAGAGTAAAATATCAAGATTCAAGAAAAACAAATCACAATCTGAAACAGAGTAAAATAAAATATCAGGATTCAAGAAACGCTTCAACAAACCACAATCTGAAACAGGGTAACAGCTTCTGGTCCGGTCCTTATGGAGATGAGATCTTACCATTTTTTGGAACATTCGCCGGAAAGATTAGCCAAATAAGCCAACGCATCCCTCCAAGACTTGACCCTCTCTTTGCTTTGTCTCTTCTCGTGTTTCTTGAACTGTTTCGCAACTTCTCCGATCTGCCACCTCAGGTGAGAAGGATCAACCTCGTAGAAAACAGGCAGCACTTTGAGCAAACCCTTTTTCTCGTACTTCAGAATCTTCACGAGCTCCTCTAGACACCAGTAGGAAGCAGGGTAAGTCGCAGAGACCACCACGACGGCGATTTTTGATCCTTTGATGGCTTGGATAAGCTCCGGTGGAATCGGACGGCCACTCTCCAGTTCCTTGTCGTCTTTGAACGTTCGAATCTCTTTAGCCTCTAGATCCTTGTACAGAAAGCTAACGAACTTCCTGCGAGTATCTGCGCCTCTGAAGCTTAGAAAGACGTCGAACCTCTTAGGAGTGAATGAGGCAGAAGAGGAAGAAGACAGTGATGACCTGGATTCGAATAGTCGCAGTGAAGTTTTAACTTTTGTCTTAACGCACGATAGTTTTCTCAAGATTCTATTCATCTTTAAATTCTTTATAGGCTTTTGAGTTTGGGAGAATTTAGTAGTCTATAGCCAACATGAGTTAGTTTTATAGAGGAAAAGATTACACACTTAGTTAACGCATAACGGTAATGAAATTACCAGTTAATTTCCAAGAAATATTATACAAACCATTGTGTTTATCTATCTGTATGTATTTTTCATTAGGATATAATTATAAAATATTTTTTTTTTCTTTCATTTGTTCGCTAGATACTCCCATTTTTATGTGAAGCGTTCAATGAAAATGAACTGATATATCAGATGGTTAGAATAAATAATGTTTATATGTATATGTTTGAAACTGTTTTGTTTAATATTGCAGTAAAATATAACGATCTGGTGATCAAATTTTTTGGTTAAGTAGTTCGACTTATAGGAAATCAATATCTTATTATTCTATTTAAGTAGTTCGACTTATAGGAAATCAATATCTTACGTCTTCTGATTTTCATTCTATAAAATGTTTATCAGTTTTGGTCAAGCCGCCCTCCTTAGCTAATAAGAAGTTGAATTTAGCTTTCTGTGGTGTAGACTGCTTCAAACATTTCACCGAAAATAGTTCTTCTATATTATATCTTGTTATGTTTATTTTGGTAATTATTATAAATCGAACAGACTTAAAAAAAATTATGTACCTCGTGTTTATAATCTATATTTTATTTGTTTCTTATGCATAAATGCATTTATCTCCCTCCTAAATGAATTAAAAGAAGAAAATAAGATCATATGGTTAAGAATTGCAAGGATTGGTCTTTGACTCTTTGGAGATGTTGATGATTTTTTTTTTGCAAGAATACGTCTTGCAATATGCAGAGATTTTAAAATCTAAATAGTTTTAAAACTATAGTGAACGTTTATAAAACTATAAATTTAGCATAGCCGCTCTTTTAATAAATTTATTTTAAACCCAAAAGTAAAAAAAAAAAAAAAGACCATTATACAGCCTACTATAATTTAGAAGGCATGGTCTTTAACGTACTGCTGGACTTACCGTACGCCCTTCTAGTTCTAGACACCGTGAAATGGACGCTTAAAAAAGGTAAAACCCGTGTTAATTATTCTTATAAATTGCCACATAATTGTTCTACGTGTTAATTATTCTTATAAATTGCCACATAATTGTTCTACCTTTAGAGACATGTTTTTTTGACAAATGGTGTTCGATTAGAATGCAAGAAAATACTACAAACTATGACTTTATGGCTATACAGTTTTATAAAGAGAAAACAAAGAGAAAGGAATTAAACAAATGCAAAAAAGCTTAATGTTTATCTTATCTATTAAAATAGAAATTATGATTCCTTTCATGTATGATATTTCATTTTGGGTCATTTCTTAGAAAATCTTCACATTTGATTATCTTATCATTTAATTTTATAAGAAATACCATCACAAGTATATCTTACTAATATCTTAATAAGATCAACAATATACTATTTTTAAAGAGAATCTCAAAATTTTTTACTGTTAATATGTGCTAAATTCAAAAATTTGTATTCAAGACCAATCAATTAAATATACCAACTAATTTATAAAGAATATTACTTACATATTAGTCTAATAATTATAACAAGATATATAATTATTTCGTAGGCCATTAACTATTTCAAGCTCATGTCATTAACTATATTTTGTTTCTTCATATGATATGCAATCATAATATATGATTGTGTACACTATTCTTAGTATTATGTTATGCAACCATAACATATTATTATTGTTATTATTTTAATGATGTCAAAAAAGTATCACAACATGTGATTGTTCTTTCATATTATGAACAATATTTATTAGATTAATAACATTATAAAACATATAATAGAATTTTTTTATAATCACACAACTAAATTTGAAATATATGTAATACTATTTATTTAATAATTATAATCTATCAGACCAGACATATTTTAAACCCTGGCTTTTAAATTTATTGATTTTACCAATACTATATTTGTAAATCATAAAATTATAATTATATTATAACAAAAAGATCTTAAAATTTCTAAGAATATTCTACTTTTTAAACAAAAAATTAAACTAACCACAAAATTAATAAATCTTAAAATCCTAAAGATCACTTATATCTCATTTTAGTATAGCTTGCAAAAACTATAAATACTTGCAAAGAAATATTTTAAAAATGATTAGAAAAAGTAATGAATACCATGTCTTTCTAATCTAAGTTATTGTTAAAACTAACCAATTATCATCACAAATAATATCTAGAATGTACAACGCATATGCAAAAACGCCTGCAAGTTCTCTCTAAAGCGTTGTTCAAACGTTAAATCTAAATTGAAAAATAACGTGACATATAAAATAAACTGTTTTCTATATAAAAGATACAAAATATAGCATATTTTGTCTGTGAAACAAATGTATTTACAAATATAGATGTACTAATATATATTATCAACTAAATGACACTACATTTTTTCTTACTTTGACATTTAGATTTGCTTACATAAATTAAGATTTTTTTTAAAAAATTTTGTATTTTGTCTAACCAAAAACATCATAAAATTAATAAATTTGCATTGAAAATTGAAATTTTCATCTAATTTGCAGTGAAAACATTCTTTAAAATGCCATATATTAAAAAAACAAAGTGAATATGTTCTACAAACAAAAACATTCAAAAAATTTTCACTTTGTATAGAATTATCAAATTACAAGTTACTTACCTACATATCAATTTGATTGTTTCACCTTTCAAAACATAAATACACAACCAACATAACTTACAATCCTTCATTTCAATTTGAAAAAACACCTTCGCAGCTGCGTGGATCAAACTCTAGTCCATTTTAAAACACAACCATAACTGAAGGCAAGAAGCGGGAGATAAACTAAATATCTTTAACGGCAATTAATCACATATTTTGTCACTAAAATCAAGTTTTAGCAGTGTTTTGAAAGTTGGACCGGACCGGTCGGTCAGAACATGACTCACCTTTATAACCAGTTCTAGGTCATGCTAAAAACCTGATTTGAGTTAAACTGGCAAACCCGGTCAAAAACTTGGTAAAACCGGTGATTGGTTCAATATGAAAACTTGTTTAAAAAAAAATAAAGTTCAAGTAAAAATAAAAATAAAAAACTGTAAATTTTAAAAAGACTTTATGAAAATTCATACTTTTTTAATATCTATTTAAGTAAATTAAATTTTATTAAATTTTGTATATTTTAAAGTTTTCATTTTATTTTCATATAATATTTAGATTTTAACAATGATATAAACTTTTATAAAAATAATGTCATAGTTATGCATATATATATATATATACATATATAGTTATTTTGTCTAAAATTAGATTAAAAGTTAAAATCCGATTGAATCGGTTGGACCGGTCCGATCATTAATCCAGCTACAAGTCGAGTTAGTGCCTGGTCCGATTTTCAAAATATTAAAATTTTAAGCACAAAAATATTAAACCAATCACATTAAAACACTGAGGAGTTTTTCGAAATTGTTTTTTTTTAACGTCTGATTAATTATGCTATTACAACGATGAGAAATATTACATAGACGATTCTACAGCCGACAATTTTACCATCATATGAGAATGCACGTCTGATTGCATCGTTCTGAGCCGCCCTATGAGTTCCGTGTTCGATGATACGCCATTGCAACATGCTGAAGACCTATTGTAACTTTTTTTCTCCATGATCTGTATAATTTGTGTTTTCTGGGGTTTGAACCCCAGACCTCCTGGTGTAGAAGCATTAATGAACCCTTAGTCAAACCACTGGATTAAGGGTTTCCACAGTTTTTCGAAATTGTTTGAAAGCTTCTTTCTTTCAATATTAAATAAATTAAATTAATATTATATAGCTAAAATATTTGGTTGATAATTCTACCGGTAATGATGTTGTCAAGAGCTTTTTAGAGATACGTTTACGAGCCATCCTAAAGTTGAAAGTTGAAACACGTATTCTTTTTCACAAAAATCTTGGAATGGTATGTTGTCAATATAGAGATGTCAGAAGCATACATTCCAAAGTAATAATATATATAGTTTATCTCAAACGTATCCAACGTCATAGATACTGGAGATCTTGATACTTTGATCGTACTTTGAAATAAATATAATACGCTTGCTAAATATATGTGAAATCATCGTCGAAATTTAATAACATATTCTTACGATCTTGTCGGTACAGCCTAATCTGGCAACGTAAGTAACGTATGCTACTATACTTTGCCGAGTCATAGATTCGTCGACAGTACGTCCGGGCTACGGTATTTTGTTTTACTAAACAAAAGACTTCTTTATTTCTTATACGGCATAGTATTTTGTGTTCTCAATTAATTAATGAAGTCAGAGGTATCTTAATTTTATATTCCCTCCTTTCCAAAAATATCCAAATTTTAGAAAAAAATACATGTTTTGTTAATTTCGAAAAACATAATTGTGTTTATTAAAATTTTATTGGTTAAAAGTTGTGGAAAATAGTTGATAACGGAAAATAATGCATTGGTAACTAAAATATGATATATTTTCTTAATAAGTGTGAAAAATCTAAAATATAGATCTTTCTGAAACGAAGAGAATAAGAAGAAATAGTCGTAGGCTGAACATTATTCATCTGATCGAGTTTTCCGGTTGGAAGGTCGATATAGTTGTACATTGTTTATGTGGTTTTTTCTTATTCTGATTTTGTAGATGGAATACATTTTCAAAGCCAAAGTTATTAAAAAAAAAAGAATCGTACTATTATGAATTTATGGGCTTTGTTAAGGTTAGTAATGTGTAAGTTCAGATTATATATTCCCATATTGGGCCAACTAATGAGTGGTTTAAGCCAACAATTCTCTTAGAAATGCATACATCAGAAGACGAATCAAGATCCAACGAATGAATGATAAAAACAAAAGGGCCATTCTTAATTTTAAATTTTTTGATGATTTACCAAGTACAGTTTCTTTCATTTTATGTCTGTAAAGTTCTGCAAATGTTCAAAAAGAGAGCCCAAAACTTGGATAAAAGTATTAAAGTTTTTGAATTTGTTAAGCGGGCAATAGATGAGTAAAATAGAAAAAAGAAGATCCATGTCATTGTACTTTACAACAGTTCATGTTTCCTATAAACTTTATTTACTCGAATGATCATCACGACGTGACAATCACACCATTCCAATAATCAAAATTAAGGAGCTAGCTAACCTTTGACATTTTATGATTAGGGAGACAATAATCTCATCTACAACACTACCCTCTTATTGATACATTTTCTAATTCGTTACTTGACTTTGAGACCCTACAATATTCTGCCATTCATTCATAAATCAGTTTTAAATTATTAGTAATAGAACCCTAACTAAAAAATACTTTATTACCTGGAATAAGCTATCAAGTAGACAAATATAGAAATGGTAGTTTGTTCTTCAGATATAAACTTTTATTTAATGTAGTTGTACCCGCTTCAGTAATAAAGCACAAATAACATAGTGCAACTAAAACTTATTAAATCAAGAAAATTTGTACCCTCTACACCCCAAACCTATCCTATTTAACTACATACCCTATTTCCCCTCCTTTTCCCACCCGGCCACCCCCCAATCATAAACATTTCCCCCCTTCTATGGTATTGCCCTACTTTTAGGGTATTCACCTAATTTGCTCTTAAATCAAAAGGCTATTTTGATATAAGAAAAAAAATTCCAGTAGCATATGATCTAGCAACAATTAACAGTTTTAATTATCAACCAACATGATACTATGATGCTGTCGGTTCAAATTATTTTCCACAATATCTTTAAATGTATGTCATAATAACTGAATAATTATTAGATGTGGACCATTCATAACATGTTTCATTCTTTTGACCCTAACCAGAAAAAAAAAAATCAATTTATTTTAATTTCAAGGTTCAGGTATTTATATGCATAAGTAAAAGTTTACGAGTAAGAATAATTTTATATTAACTTGTAAAAAATAGTATTCCAAATAATTTATTTTAATTTTAAGGTTTATGTATTTATATGGCTAATAAACTAAAATATTACTAAAAATAAATATTTTATTAACTTAAACATTATTGTTTACTTATGAAAAATACTATCCATTCCAATCACAGTTGATTCAGTTTTGTTTTTAGAAATCAAAATACTATTCTAATTGTACGTAGTGTAACTGTTTAATAATAGTAAATTGTATACTCCCTATTAATATTTATGTTTTCTGTTTGGAAAAAATAGCGCGTCAGTGTTCATCCCCTTCTCTATCTAAAAAGAGATAACAGTTGACAAGTAATCTCTTCCCTCAAGCTTTCTCTCTCTATCTCTGCCAATTAAAGCTTCTCTCTTTCCTCCGTTAGACCCGCTCTCTCTCCCAACTTTCTTCTTCGTCTTCAACACAGGACCCACCTCATCTGCGTGTTCTCTCTTTCTTCACGATGACCTCGAAGAACAACGGCTTGTCGGCCGCGCTCGTCTCGAATCTCCAGGACGTGCTTTCCAAGAGAAAAGGAGGAAGCGATGGATCCGCGGAGGAGGAGATGGATGAGTCAAGACCCATCGTTTTAGTCACGAATGGAGATGGGATTGATTCGATTGGGCTCGTCTCTCTCGTCGAGGCTTTGGTTAAGGAAGGGCTCTACAATGTCCATGTCTGTGCTCCTCAAACGTGAGGAGGATTTGGTTTTATGATTTGTTCATTTTTTCTTGTTAAAGTTTCCAACTTTGGGTGACCCACAAGGGATGTGAATGTGGCAGGGATAAATCGGTTTCTTCTCATTCCATGACTCCTGGCGAAACCATTGCTGCGAGTTCTGCTGATATCAAAGGTGCCACCGCCTTTGAAGTTTCAGGTATTTGCTGATTTTGATTGAATGATCATTACTACATCTATAAGCTAGCTGAAAGTTGAAGTCTTTTTGTTGTTGGAATAGTCTTTTGCATCTTAGTTCAGATAGGCTTTGAGATTATTCTTGTTTCTGTGTCTCAGGGACTACTGTGGACTGCATCTCATTAGGATTATCTGGAGCGCTTTTCGCTTGGTCTAAACCAATACTGGTTACCATTTTGTAAACGTCTCATAGTATAATGGTGTTATGGTATCTTGTAATTTCTGTATTCTTTATTTGTTTTTTTCTTCAGGTAATTAGTGGAATCAATCAGGGATCAAGCTGTGGGCATCAAATGTACGTGCTTTTGTCTTTTTATATACCTTGTTTGTCCATCTGCTACGTGTTTCCTGATGTGATAATTCTCCAGGTTCTATTCCGGTGGTGTGGCTGGAGCCAGGGAAGCCTTGATTTCTGGAGTACCGTCTTTGTCTATATCACTGAACTGGTGAGTATATCATAGGAATGTATCAAATAACTAGTGAGTATATTAGCATTAGACGTTTTGGGTTTAAATGTTTTCTTATCTATTACAGGAAGAAAGATGAAAGCAAAGAAAGTGACTTTAAGGATGCTGTTGGTGTCTGTTTACCTTTGATAACCGCCACAATTAGAGACATTGAGAAAGGAGTTTTCCCCAAAGATTGCTCTCTCAACATAGAAATCCCAACATCACCCTCATCAAACAAGGTTTGCATTTTTGACTCAAGAGATTGATTTCTGGTCTGAGTTATGTATGTTAAGAACACAGTCTATGCTTGCATTGGTTACCATGTTCTTTGATGTTGTGAATTTAGAGCCTTATTGGCAAATGGTTTCTTGAATAGGGTTTTAAGGTAACAAAACAAAGCATGTGGAGGCAGAGTCCTAGCTGGCAAGCTGTTTCAGCTAACCGTCACCCTGGTGCTGGGAATTTCATGTCCAACCAACAAAGCCTAGGAGCTCAACTTGCTCAACTTGGCAGAGATGCCTCAGCTGCTGTGAGTTAACTCTCCCCTATTCAAAAGTTTTAGATCTCAACTTTGTTTTCACAAGGTCCAAGATTAGTTAATTAGATACTGAGATTAAGATATCTGGTGATCTCAGGGAGCGGCTCGTCGCTTCACCACACAGAAGAAGAGTATTGTGGAGATTGAATCGGTTGGTGTTGCTGCCAAAACTGATAGCCGTGTTAAGAAATACTTCCGCCTAGAGGTAAAGAAGAAATTTGAGACGTTCTCTTCACAAATCCTTTGGATATTGATAGTATGTACCATTGTGTTTGAGATCCTGAGTCCTGACTATGTTAATATGCAGTTTGTGGCTAAAGAACAAGAACATACGGATGAAGATTTGGATATCAAGGCTCTAGAAGATGGTTTTGTAAGTTGGCATGATCACACGCTCTTCTCTGGTCTGGAATCTAAGCTACTTTACTAAACCTTTTTTTGTAATGACAGGTTTCTGTGACTCCATTGTCGCTACTTCCAAAGATGGATTCAGAAACTCAAGCCGCAGCATCAGAATGGATCTCCAAAGCCCTTAATGCTGATCAATGAAAAAGGTCCTTCTAGTAAATTATGTTACATGATTTGGCCAAACAAATCTGGTAACTAGATTCAGCATGTGTTTGTCGTTTTAACCCTTTTGTTTATTCTATTTATTCGATTTCCCTCGTGGCTTGCTTCTGTTGGCTTGTTTGTTTGTCAGTAGCTGTTTTGGAACACTTGCCTTTGTAATTGAAAAGGGTCGGTCTACTTTTATTATCTTCTAAATTCGTAGAAACTTTGTATTAATATTTGTTTTTTGTATACCTTTTGATTGAGAAGAACGGTCCCAAATCCCCTGGATGACACTATTGCTTCAGCTGAGATATGTATCATTAGCTATCTTTGAGTTTTGCCTCATAAAGGAGGTAGTGAGATTTCTAATGTGAAGCATGTTGTTATTGCATTGAATTTATTTTTCAATATCCTACAAGTGTGACCCACCTTTTTTTCATAGCTTCCATCAAATCTTTACATAATCATAGGGACAATAAGTCTTTGCTTGTTAGTTTTATTGACCGCTGAACAATACTTATGTAAGCATCGCTTTGAGGGCTATGGACATGTTGTCAAAGCAACATGTGATATGAAGGTGAATACTCTCCTTCATCTGCTACTATGTATCGCTTTGATTTAATTTGAAGGTATTCAGATGCTTCTACGTAGCTACACACCTCTTGGATGCCATTATTACCTTGTGATGCATCGAGCCTCTGCAATGTACTTCTCCAAGTTTCTTCGTCCTTACCACATAAGAAGGAACCGAGTAGTTTGAGGGCCAGAGGGAGATGCCCTGCTAAATGAACAGCACGAACGGTCACCTGCTCGAAACTAAAACGAGGGTAATCCTGCTTGAAAGCGAACTGAGAGAAGATGTGAAGAGCTTCATCATCATATCTCAGGAAACCCATCTCGTAAACATGTTTTACACCGCACGAGACAAGTGAACTCTTGTTTTTGGATGTGATCATGATTACTCTACTTCCGGGACCAAGCCAATGTGAGACCTTCACGATATCCTTGAGTTGTTCACTGTCACGGACGTCATCAACGACAAGCAGGATGTTTCGGTTCACGAGACTAGGCTTAATGTCATCATCAAAGCTGTCTCTGGCACTCCTCGTCCTTGTGAGATGGTCTAGTAAACTTGGCTAAATGCGGTTTTGATGACCGTTTAAGAAGCAATGATGTTGAAAGTGTCTTGAGATGTCATCAAAAACACATTCAGCTAGAGTCGTTTTACCAACTCCTTCCATACCACAAATGCCGATGGTAAGGACTTGGTTTCTAGAATCCAAATCCCACAATCCATAGACGGCTTTCTTGTGACGGTCCATGCCTAAAAGATCTTCTCTCATTCCTCTGCATGCTTGGACGCTCGGAAAGGAGCTCAAGGAAAGCCGCAAAATGCTGGTCGAAGTCGAAACCTGTAGGTAGCTGCTGAAGGGGACAGGCCTCAATCATCATCTGAGATGGTGTGATGTTCTGCGACATAGCAGAATAAATGCGGATGATTAGATCATCGAGCATCCTGGAATCATCCTCACTGTCATGTCATGAACACACACAGGTTCAGTAACCGGGTTTCGGTGACAGATAACTAAACCGGACGTTAACCAAAAGCGCTTATTACGAAACAAAAACATGATTTGTCTCTGTGATTATTATTACCAGTGGAGCGAACATAAAGGTACCAAGTCGCTTAGTCGGGATAGTTCCTACTATCAATTCATGACTGGTATGATGGTGAAAGTCGAATCCAAACCTTTAGTCGAGTACGTCCAAGCACCAGACGGAAGAGGCGTAGTTCTCCGATATCACAACGACGGCCATAGCTGACTCCTCGATAGCCTAGCGAGGCTTCTTCATCAGACATTCTTCTTCCCTCTCCGGTCTGCTGGTTTTGGTCTCTGTAAGTTCTAATTCCCTTTTGATGTAACGAGCGGTAGAGATGGCTGACGAAAGTCCTACCCGTATCTTCCTTTCTAAAACTCAAGAACACATCATACTTCTTTGATGACGAGGAGGAAGAAGAAGAATCCATGGTTTTTTTTTAGTGCAGAGATGGAACCCAAAAATAAATAAATGAGATGGATAATGAAATAATTTATAATATGGACAGGATGCCAGTGTGAAACAGTAGACTTTTCTTGGGCCCCATGTCTTGAGATATTTTGTTTCTTATCTTTCGCCTTGCTCTCATTGTTGATCCATAGAGACCTATGGCTTCTTTGTCTCGTGTCTGGAAGTACGATGTGTTCCTTACTTTCAGGGGAGAAGACACCCGCAAGAACATTGTTAGCCATTTGCACAAAGAACTTGTCAACAAGGGCATTGTTACCTTTAAAGCTGATCAACGGCTTGAGATTGGCGACTCCATTTCTGAAGAAATCAGGAGAGCCATCCAAGATTCAAGATTCGCTCTTGGACGAACTCCTTTTAATCATGGATCTTTGCTTGAAGAAGGAGATGAAAGTAGTCCCCATTTTCTATGGAGTTGATCCTTCTTGCGTCAGGAATCAGATTGGGAGTTTCTCTTTGGACAAGCACCACGGTTCAGACAAGGTCACAAACTGGAGGCAAGCTCTCACCCAGATTGCCAGCATAGCAGGCAAGGATTCTGCAGTTTGGTAAGTCTCCTTCACCACCATCAACACATATTTTAACAAAAACAAATCTGCCATATCTATGGAAATGTTCAGAGATTTTTTTTCAGATGCTAGTGAGGACGAGGCCACAATGATTGAAGAGATTGTTGAAGGCATTTCAAACCAATTGTTAGCTATGAAGCAAGTAGATTTCAGCAATATTGTAGGGATTAACATTCACATGGAGCGACTGAGTCCTCTACTGAGTATGGAGTCTGGCAATGAGGTTCGTATGATAGGCCTATGGGGGATGGGAGGCATTGGTAAGACCACCATTGCCAAGTGTCTCTTTGACTGGTTTTCGCGGGGATTCCCAGCCCGTTGTTTCCTAGAAAACGTTTCAAAGATTCATAGAACGCATGGTTTCTCGTATCTAACAACAAGGTTTCTTTCAACCACACTCGGTCTCTCTGAGAAGAAGATGAATTTCCCGGGCGCAGAACTTGGACCCCATGAGTTAAAAGCAAGGCTAGAAAACCGTAAAGTCTTTCTTGTCCTTGACAATGCGGATGACATGAAACAGATGCATGCTCTTGCTCAAGATTCGAGCTGGTTTGGTCCAGGCAGTCGAATAATCATTACAACACGGGACAAAGGCTTGCTCAGCTCATACGGAGTAAGAACTATATATGAAGTTAAGTGTTTGGACACTGATGACTCTCTTCAGATATTTAACCGGATAGCATTTGAAGGAGGACTTCCTCCTCCTTCTGACTGCTACAATCAATTGTCAGTCCGAGCATCTAGGCTTGCTCAAGGTCTTCCACCAGCCATTGAAGCATACAGTTTGTTCTTCCGAAGGCTTAGATCTTCGGAAGAATGGGAAGACGCATTTTGAAGATTTGAAAGAACTCCTCATACAAACGTAGTAGAGGTCTTGAAAATTAGCTACGACGGCTTGGAGGAAGCAGATAAGAGAGTGTTTCTTCATGTAGCATGCCTCTTTAGTGGAGAACTTCTCCAACGTGCCATTACCCTTCTCAATGATGATGAACTACAAGGTTGTCTGGGAGTAAGAATTTTTTCCGAGAAGTCTCTCATTGAGATAACAGATGATGGGTATATAAAGATGCATTTCTTGGTAGAACAAACTGCAAGAGAGATTGAGTGTCAAGAATCATCAGTGCAGAGACCCCTGGGGGGGACGAAGAGTTGTGTTGGATCCTACTAAAGTTTATGAAGTGCTGAGACGTAACAGGGTAAGTAAGCCTCTACAGTAGGCCTGCTGCCGGTAGTTTGGTTTGACCAAAATCTTGTCGAATTAAACCGAAAAAGTTTGATTTGGTTTTCAGGTAGTTTGGTTTTTATTTTTTTACCGAAAATAACCAAAGTTTTTAGTTTCTGTTATAATTTTAGAAGATTGAAGACTGAATAGTTCTGTATATTTCATTAATGAATAAGACATCCCTTATATAAGGGTTACAAGATAGAGATAAAAGGAAAGAGTACAAATCATAATCCAACTAGATTTAGGATAACTACTAAATACATAAATGGAAAGATTACATATATAAGGAAAAAGAAATAAGGTTTTCTTTTCTCGAAAGCCTGTGGCCGTCTCTCTCTCTTCTAAGGCATGCGGTCGCCTCTCTCTCCTCTCTCTAGGATTTCGGCTATGTCTCTTTCTTCTAAGGTTTGGACCGGTTATGGACATTCATCATTTGATTTATAACAGTTTCAATTATATTTCAGTTAATAGTTGGGTTACTTCGATTCGAAATTTAGTCAACAAATTTTATCTGTTTTCGAAAAACCGAACTAATTTATTACCAAACCGAAAACCAGATTTTTTTTTTAATAAACCTACCTTTGGTTTCGGCGAGTTCGGTTATAAACCGCAGGGTTATAAACCGCAGGCCTAGTCTACAGTATCTGTAACATATGTTGCTGTTGTATAAATGCAAACTTAACTTTCTCAGTGTCAACACCACAGGACAACCAATCAGTGGCATGCATGGCTCTACACAATGTACACATGTGCGAGATGCCAGAAGAGTTGTATCTCGATGGGTATGCGAAAAACGACCACAATAATCTTAAGTTCCTCAAGGTTCACAGGCACTCGGACCACGTTGATCCCATGCTGCATTTCATGAGACGATACATATTTACTTTCGGTGAGGCTTAGGTTACTACACTGGGATGCGTTTCCTTTGACAGACTTTCCTCCCCGGTTCCTTCCACTAGGTCTTGTTGAAGTCAGTTTACGTTACAGCAATCTCACAAGCTTGATGAAAGGAACCAAGGTAAACACTCTTCAATGTGCAGTGATTACTACCACATTTTAACTAACAATTTGCTTATTCCTTGTTGGTTTATCTTATCCCCAGTGGTTACTACACTTGAGAAGACTAGACTTGACAGGGTCTAAGAATCTTGAACAGCTTCCAGATCTTTCGCATGCGGTGAATTTGGAAGAAGTGATAACTCAAGGCTGCAAGAGGCTCAAGAGGATTCAGAGTCCATTAGTAACCTTACTAGCCTGACAATGCTTGATGTCACAGACTGTGATGAGCTTACTAGTAACTACCACATCACCATAAAGGAATTCACTGGGCGTTCTTGGCAGATTGTTTTGTATTTCTCAAGTAATGAAGTGGAAATGAGGTCCACTACATATCTATCCATTGGAGGAAACATACAAATTCAGATGGTGGGGCTTGCCGGCAACGTGGATCACCTTTGTTTTAGTTCTGAGAAACAAGCACCTCATGTACTGATAAGGATGGACCAGCAACCACTTCTGTTTTACGATCATAAACGGAGGACAAAGAAAGTAGAGCAGCAGAGGCATCGACCCAATAGGTCAGAGTTCCACGGTTTTAATGCCATGGAGATCACCAGGTTCAACTACAAGAGTGATGCTGCTGCTGCAAGTTTCCTCTGTCATAGCCTTTACATGTTCCCCTGCTTGAAAGAGTTAAATCTATTCAACTTAAACATTAAAGTGATCCCAGATGATGTAAGCTCCTTACAACTCCTAGAGAAGCTGGACTGGAACGGCAACGATTTCGAGACTTTACCAGAGACCATGAATCAACTTCTGAGGCTGAAACACGTCAGCCTTTGTAACTGCAGAAGACTTAAAGCGTTTCCGGAACTAGTTCTGTTGGAGACTATCAAACTCTCTGGCTGTATGAGTCTCCAGTCATTGTTGGAAACTTCTCATGTTGAACCAGGTCTGGGCAGATACCAGTGGCTTGAGCTTTGGGTTGACGGCTGCACTAAGATTCAGTCAATATCAGACCAGCTTAGACATCTTATCAAGCTATCGTATTTAGATCTTAGTAGCCATGAGTTTGAGACATTGCCGTCAAGTATCACAGAACTTTCCTATTTGGGAACTCTCTGCATTAATAAGTGTACGAAACTCAAATCGGTGCAAGGAGTTCCATTGTCCCTCAAGTATCTCTACGCACATGGATGTGAGTCCTTGGAAACTGTTTCCCTTCCTTTGGACCATTCTATAAAGCACCTTGATCTTAGTCCTTGGAGGCACATCGACCAAATCTTTTTGAGTAAGCTTATAGAGAACATGATGATCCTCAGTTACAAATTTTAGTTATCAAAGCAACATGTGATATGAAGCTGAATTATCGTCTGCTCTGACATATTGTTCCGATTCTGTTTGACGTCTTGGAATGTATTCACCTGCCACGATGTAGTTTGCTATCCGGCGGCTACCTTTATCTTGTGATGCTTCAAGCTTGTGCAATGTTGTTTTCCAACTATCCAAGTCTTTTATCATATAAGTATGAACCGAGTACTTTGACGGCCAGAGGAAGACGTCCAGCAAAGTGGACCGCACGAATGGAGAACCCCTCAAAACCAACAAGAGGGTAAGGCATCTTTTTTTTTGAAAAAAGGGGGTAAGGCATCTTGAAAGCACAAAGAGAGAAAAGTTGAAGAGCTTCCGCGTATCTCAGAGACTCCATCTTGTAGATATATTCTACTCCACAGGATTTAAGCTTATTGTCAGCACAAGATGTCATGATAACTCTGCTTCCTGGACTGAGCCAACGGGAAAACTTCATGGCATCCTTAAGTTTTTCATGATTCTCATCATGAACACCATCAATAACAAGCAAGACGTGACGGTTTACAAGAAATGGTTTGATGGCATCAAAGATGTTATCAGAACTCGTTTTGCTAATAAGATGTTGTAGCAAACTTGGTGAGATGCGGTTTTGATAGATGTTATCGACATTGCTTAGGAAGCAGTGGTGTTGAAAGCGGCTTGAGATGTCGTTGAAAACACATTCTACGAAATCAAATTGTTATGAAATAATAAAATAATAATTATATATTAAATAACTAAATTTATATATAATAACACAATTCTCATATTTAGAAATATAGAAAAAAAGATCAAATTGTTTATTTTTAAATTTACTATTTTAATTAATTTATAGAAATTATTTATAGACAACATAAATAACCGTAGAAATATGTGGGCAAAATTGTTTTAGAAAAAATTCATTAAATTTCTAATCTTATTTTTTTGTATTTATGATACTTTTATATTAAATACTGTAGTATGTTTCAAATATTAATTTTGAAATATTTTGTAAAATAGAAAATTTTAATTGCAGATTTATGTAACTTTCTTTATATGTATGCTTTTGTTAATAATATTCTTTGCCATTACCATTCGGATCCTCGATGTCTAAATTTTACGTGTGCAGTATTGCAAAAAATACGAACAAACAAAAAAGTTTATTCTAATCCTTGACATTTGCGGTTTTGATTCAAATACATCCTGATCTTCAAGAATAACTAATGAAATACGCCCCCACTTATATTATCAACCACTACCCAATTTTTATATAGTGTGGTAAAGCACTGTTGAGTACGTTCATTCATTGTTATTACTAGGCATTTTGTGTAATCGTTTTATTAATAAAATAAAAATGTGAATCTTTATCTTTTTAATTTTTTTTATCTTTTTAAAACAGAAATATACATAAAACTTCAAATAAGCTTCCAAAACACAAAACCAAAATAAGAACAAAATAATTACAAAATAAATAAAAATAAAAGTTTATGATTAACTTAGAAAACAATTTAAGAAAAGTGAATACTCTTCGAATAATGATAAATTTTCTTGGTTTACTCAAAAGTACATACATAAACTTATCTTCTAATTTCATAAGTTGTAATTTTAATGAAAATAGATAATAGTAATTTATTATTATAATGGATCTATAGATTTACGATTGATGTTAAATCTATTAGGGCATCTTCAATAATGACACCATATTTGGTGTTGAAATTACACAAAATTTAATGTTTTGGTGTCATAATTTTTTTGTCATCTCTAGTAATGACACCAAATTTTACATCAAATGTAATATTATATATTATTTAATGTTTATAGCTTTATTTTTTTTTATATTTTATCATAATTAATTTATGATTAATTATATAAAGTATAGATAAACATAATGATTCTGTTCTCCCCAGTGCTAAAGAAGACAATCACGTGTATTTTTTTTCTCTATGTTATACACTTAGGTATTAGTTTTCATAAATTATCAAATTTTACACAACTTGCAAAGATAAAGCTAATCGTATGTTTTGTGTATGCATTACTATTATCAAAAGATTCAAAAAATAAAATAATTAGGAAAACACGTGTTCATTTAATTTTTTTTAACAATGTTTATTATAATTAATTCATGATTTAACTAATTATATAAAATATAAATAAACATAATTATTCATTAGGGTATAAACGATATTAACCACTCTAACTTTTAATATAGATATAATATGCATTTTGGTTGTTGTTTTGTTAATATTAGTCACAACTATTTAATTTATTTATTGATACAACAACATATAAATAAAATTTATATATTTACTCAAAATATTATATTAATGTATTGTAATAAATATTTATTAGGTCTGGACACATTTGCGTGAAACTAAAAACACTGCACAGTAGCAAACCATATTATCTTAATATTTCATCTGAACTATATATAATTATTTATAAATTATAAATTATAAATTGTGAACCAAGTGAAATACTCAAAATTATATGAAAACTGAATAATAATTGTGATTTAGTGTCCTAACAATTTTTATCTTATCAAAAATAAATAAATATATTATGATATTATACTAAATAAGCAAATTTAGTTTATAATTATATTAATATTTATTTTATATTACATTTTCTATAAATACTGTATTATTTTTATCCCGCACTGTTTATTTTACCAAATCTACTGTTACCGGACTCAAAAATGGAAAATACTATCCGGAAGCTGAGTCCCTAATTATAAATAATTTTGTTCGTAAATTTACCGATTGCGGGAACAAAACCTAGGGTCGGCCTTCCTGTCCACGTGCTCCAGTGCACTCCTCCAGCGAGTCACGTTCTCCGGAGTTTCTCGCTCTTCATGCCTCCTCAGGTCGTCGGCGAATTTACCATTTGATCTTGTCAAATCCCCCGGATCCACCTCGT
The DNA here is from genome assembly GCF_020379485.1 of Brassica napus. NCBI lineage: Eukaryota > Viridiplantae > Streptophyta > Magnoliopsida > Brassicales > Brassicaceae > Brassica > Brassica napus. Next base: position 23,630,612 of record NC_063445.1, on the reverse strand, counting down.
AGAAGACTGTACTGATGGTCTTTGGGTCACGTCTAAACAGCGAATGCTCAACGATCTACGCGAGTACGTTCAAGCACCGTACGGAAGATGCGTAGTTCTCCGATATCACAACAACGATAACATCTACTTGGTAGATAGCCATAGCCACCTTAGAGGGCATCCTTCTGTCTCTCGCCTGCTGGTCTTCGTCTATGTAAGTACGAATCCGTCTTTTATCCAACTAACGGCAGAGATGGCTGACAAAAGTCCTACCGGTGTCCTCCTTGTTAAAACTCAGGAACACTGAGTACGGAATCTCCATTGATTTTTAGATAGTGTAGATATTGTTTGTACAGGATTCGGTTGATTAGAATGATGAACTTAGGAATGGGGTGACTAAAGACGCTTTTATTAGAATCAAACAAGAGGTTATAAGATTGACGGGAAATAAGGAGACAAGATCAAAGGTTTAAGCAACAGGATCAAAGAGATGATTCGGAAACCCTAGATCTAGCCGCTTAGTGTGTGTCTGTTCCTCTCGTTCTTGTCTTCTCATCCCCTCTTATAATGCCTTTGTCCTTGATGTCCTAATAGCGTCGTCCTTTGGGCGTTGTCATGAAAGGCCGAGTACACGGGCCTCAGTATTGTTCTCTCTAAGCCGGGTACATTTAATCGACTTAGTTAATCGGCTAAAAGTACTCTGGGGTCGAGCCGACGTCTTTAGCCGCTAAGCCGACTAAACTCAGCCGAGCTTGCCAGGCTAGGGCCTGTTATTTGATGGGCCTTGTGGAGGGATGTAATCCATCTCCTACAATAAGTCCCCCCCAGTTCACTTGTGAGCGGCTTATCGGTCTCAGTGAATTTGTGGGTCAGGTTCGTTCGTATAACATGTCCTAATGTAGGCGACAGCTCGTCTCGCCGGTATTTGATTTTAGTCGCGCGCTGCATCTAGTCGCTCCAAGCTGCGACTTTCGTGATGCATTGTGTTTTGCCCCCATTTCTGTTGTGATAGCATGTTTTACTCGGGAGGTGAACTTCTCGAACTAAGAGCTCGGGTGGTTTTTTGACAGTTAACTCTGGTGAACCGGTTCGGATCGAAACCGGGGATTGATTTCGGTTGAATTTCCCGATTGTAAACCGGTTCAAGCGAGAAACTGAACCGTCACGAGTAAGATTTTGGGCATTTAGGCGGCCTTTGAAGCCCATTTAGGCCTTTGTAGACCTAATGATTACGCTTCGGAGAGTGTGCCCTCGTTTTTGCTATAAATAGGCGTCTCTCCTTTGCTTTCGTCATTCTTCTCTGCAGACTCAGGTATTCCACTTTCTCTCCCTTCTCTCTACTTTTATTTTCTCTCTCTAGATAAGCCTTCTGTAGTATAGAGTTTTCCGCTTAGGACCTAGCTGGTTTAGTCGTCCCCCCGAGTAGAAAGGATATGGCTTCAGGGAATCGATTATCGCGTGAGGAAAAAAGAAAGGATATTGCTGCCTCGTCGAGCCCGGCTAGGGATGCGGACGGCGGTCCGTTGGATGAGTTCGACATAATCTATCGTGACGCTCTGCGGGATACGGAGAACATGAGTCTTTCCCAGCGTCTTTTGGTCGCTGACGCCCACAAGCAATTTCACGAAGAAGCCGAAGAGAACGCTGAGGGTGAGGGTGGAGAGGCAAGTGGCTCTGAAGCGCCTAGCCAAGCCGTAAGGCCCAGAAGGCGGGCTCAACGGGGGATCAGTCAGACCGTCTTCCCACACCAAGGAGTATCCGCTTCGACGAGATAGACTGCCGTCCTGTGGTATACCATCCTGGTGGGATCTTCGAAGAACTACCTTCGCTCCCTCCCGAAGTGTTACGTGATCCGCGAGTTCAATCGTGGGGAAACGTGTTCAGTTCCTATTCTTCCGACGAGACCGTGAAGAATTTGCTAAGGGAGAATGGTGGCGCCGGCGTCACTTACCTCATTCCGTCTACCGAGCAGCGCCCATGGTCACCACCAGTCGGTTACCAATGCGTATACGAGTCCTACTTCAAGGATCAGACTAAGCTCTGGTTCCCAATCCCCAGATTGATCACGTCTTACGCGTTTCGTCGGGACATCGCCATATCTCAGCTGCTGAACGGGTCGCTGCGCATAGCCGTCATGCTAATGGTTATGGCCGCGGAGATGGATGTTTCGATGAGCGTGAGAGTGTTCGAAGAACTGACTTTCACGAAGACGGAGCCAAACGGGATCTTTTCAGTAAAGATGCGAGCGAGTTACAATGTCTTGACGGGTCACCCAAACAAGACGCAGGATTGGCAACAAGCATACTTCTACGTCAAATCTGATGAGCACGCCTTCGAGGAGCCGCCGGGGGACGATTATCGCGTTTTATGGAATCAGCAACTCGGTAGAGATTTGTCTGTTTGCTCGTACTCTGGTTGATGGTTCTAACGCTTCCCTTTTCTTTTGCAGTTCGTCATCCTAATACGATCGCCTATCCTGAAAAGTTCTTTGAAAGCGCCCAATTGATCGCGACACACAGTCATCTTCGTTGGCCAGATCTAACTCGGGAGTGGATACGTCGTCAGCAAGCTAGGATTGCTAGAGGTAAAGTTGCTGTTCACCTTAGGGAGATACTTTGAGCCTTTTCGTTGCTCTCATGTCGGATTTCTTTTTGCTTTTACAGTTGACTGGGAATCGAGACTTCCTTGTGTACACGCAAATCACGCCTCTCCTTGTTTACTCGGAAACAACAAAAGCTTCTCAACAAGGCCAAAGAGATGGAGGGAATTCCTGACTTGAGTGCCCTGCTAAAAGGGAAGCTTCAAATGCTCTCATCGAAGTCGTCCTCTGCCATTGCCTCAGAGGTCAGGTATGTTCCCACAGATGGAGATGTGAACTCTGAGCCGCCAGCTCAGAGTTCCCAGAAGAAGAAGGCCAGTAAAGCCAAGAAAAGGAGTGTTCCTTTGGAGGAGGCCCCATCCTCCACTGATGCCTATGAAGTCGCGGCTAAAAAGAAGAAGAAGAAGAAGGACAACAAGAAAAGGTCTCGTGAGGAGGCTTCTGTTGAGCCTCTGGAGACCTCAACAGCCGCAGGGGATGATGATGCGGGAAAACACGATCCAACTGATTCTACTCGGGGATCGTCTGAAGAACGTCCCAAGAAGAAGTCGAAGAAGACGACCGCAGAGGATGATGGGACTCCTGCTCCTGAGGTCCCTTCTAAGAGCGGAGGACAGGCTACTGAAACCGGAGATGGTCCTCGGGATGAATCTCCGTTGAGTAAGGGAGCCCTTTCTCCTTCCGCGAGGAAGAAGGGTGTTGAAAGTGGAGGTTCGCTTCCGCAGAAGGCGGGAAAAGGATTTTCGGATCGCGTAGAGTTCTTGTACGACGAGACGACTCCGTTGGTACTAAATCCGCTTCGATGCGCGGAACTAACCCGTCAGATCCGTGGTGGGACAAAAGAGTTGCCACCGATCGATGACTTGTACTTTAAGAAGGAGTACATTGATGCGGCTATGGCGAGCAAACGGGTAACTTCGCCTTCCCTTGTTTCCCCTTTTCCTTTCTCATAAAATTTCTAAGTCTTTATTGTTTTATGCAGTGCGACGGGAGTATGAACTATCTCGTCAAGAAGTACGATAGTACTCTAAAGCAGACGATGATCCAGCTGGGCGCGTCGGAAAAACTTGCGCGAACCCGGCTAGGCGTGATAGAGAGGTTGCGCGCGGAGAACAAGAAGGCTAGCGACAAAGAAACCAAAGAGAAGGAAGTCCTCCGGGTCAAATTTGCATAGCTAGAAGACAAGTTAAAGTCTGATCGTCTTGCAAAAAGGAATGCTCTGCGCGAGAAGGCTCGTTTAGAGCGGTTGGTCGCTTCTCTTGAGAAGGAGAAAGCCGAGTTAGAGGGGGAGAGGGATGCCGTCGTTGGAACGCTGGTCAAGGAGAGGGAACGCTTGAGAAACTCTAGGATTCAGGAGGTCACTCGCGAAAGGGTCAAAGTCCAGACAGCTATGGCAGACAAGTCTACTCGCTGCTTTGGTCGAGTAAAGGACTATCTGGACCGTCTTAACGTGTTGGAGAAAGCCAAGAGTTTATATGGGTAAGCTTCAGGAACCAAGAAGTGTCTTGAGGTGATAAGAGATAGAGGGACGGAGATCCCGCAGGAAATGATAGACATCTTCTCGGAGCAAGAGAAGTTGCACGAGGCCGAGGTCGCTAAACATCGCCTCGATCCGTTCTCAGAAGCAGATTTCGCCCTCTCTCCACTCAACCTCCCTTCTCGGTTCATAAGCGAGGAATTGATGGGAACGCTTGATCCGTACGGATCGAATGTTGGTCTGATTGGCCATGAATCGGCTTCCCAACTGATTACTTCTCGTGAGGCCGCCGAAGATCCGACTGACGAGCCAATGATTGATATTACTTCTGCTTTGTCAAAGCGCATCACCGTCCCTGAAGGAACTGCGGTCGAGGAGTGTCCTGACAAGAACGATCCCGAGGTAGGCGGCAACGCGATTCAAGAGGAAACAGGGGACGTAGCCGCTGAAGATCCGGTCTTGGTTTCCTCTTCTGAAGAACGGGAAGACGACGAGGGGGGCGACTAGGAGGAGAACAGGTCGTCTCCGGCGCTTATCGAAGAAGCGGCTCTGAACCCGTCAGCCTCGGACCCTCCTGCGCAGATTGAAGGCCTCAACGCTCAAGTCGCTGAAGAAACCGTGGAGTAGCTTGTCCCGGTTGTGTCGAACAAGGACGACCACGACACGGTCGCTTGATCTTTTCCTTGTTGTATTTATTATTCGGATGCTATCATTCGTGGTCTTGATATACCTTGTTGTTGTATTTTTATGACTCTCTCTTTGTGTTTCTTATCGGTATTTGCAACTTTTTCTAAGTAAGTTTCAGTTATCTGTAGTGTTTCACGGTGTTCTCGTTTTGAAACATTAGACTCCTGATCCTTAGTCTTTTGCAAAATAGATAATTGAGAATAAACCGCTAATGGGTGTTATTCAGCTGTTGTCGTGTTTCGATTGAAGTTACGTCTAAGTAAGTCATTCAATTTCGAAGACAAAGAGCTGAATATAAGAGTGGAAGGTTCTTCCGTCCGTTTCCTCAGTGACAATTAAGTAACCGGGTAGCTAACCGTTACGTTCCAGTCGAGAAAAGGCAAAGATTCACTCTATTTAGTCGGTTCAATGCTTTGAGCATAGGTGATTCGCGACTGTTGGGTCCCGAAGCTAAGTGTCTGATCAGGACATAGCAGCAGGCAAAGGAACGTGAGTGTCCGCGTGTCCTCTGCTGGAGGCACGGGAACCGTTGGATATGAAAGTCATTATTTACTCGATTGAGGCCTAGATAAGGTTTTGACTTTGGTTTTGTTATAGCTGGACCTGTTTAAGGCTGCCTACGTACCTCGGTTGAGGATCAAGCCATTCGTAGTTTGTGTTTTCCCGAGTAAAAGTGGCCGTTGTTGGCGCATTTACTCGGCCGAGTAGAAGTGACCACGGGGGTGCATCCACTCAGGTTTTTTTTTTTTTTTTTTTTTTTGCGCCTACGGTTAGAAGCGTCGTAGATGCATTGAGTTCCATGATCGAGGGACTTCTTCGCCACGTGAAGTTTGAAGTCGGTATACTCCAGGTTTGACGACTTTGATGATTTTGTAAGGTCCCTCCCACCTGGCGCCGAGTTTACCGGCGTTTAGCTCCTTAGTGTTTTCAAACACTTTACGCATGACGAGGTCACCGAGTTCCAGAGGTCGGGCACGTACCCTTTTGTTGTAGTAACTCTCGATCTGGTGTTGATAGTTCTGGATGCGCAGCAGAGCTTGATCTCGTCGTTCTTCTATCTCATCAAGGGCGTCGAGTAGCATTGCCTTGTTGATTTTGACGTATTGAGGCATCTTGGAGCGTCGGAGGCTTGAAAAGTTGACTTCAGCGGGAGCCATGGCTTCTACGCCGTAGGCGAGGGAGAAAGGTGTCGATTTAGTCGATCCTCGCGGCTTTGTGCGATGGCGCCATAGGACTCCGTCGAGCTCGTCAGCCCAGTGACCCTTTTTCAGGTCCAGACGCTTTTTAATGCCATCGATGATGAGTTTATTGGAGGATTCTGCCTGGCCATTGCCTTGCGGGTAACGAGGAGTGGAGGGGCTTAGTCGAATGTTCCATTTGCCACAGAACTCCTTGAAGTTGCCTGACATGAACTGCGATCCGTTATCGGTAACGATCTCATAAGGCAAGCCGTGGCGGAAAATAATTTTTTTCCAGACGAAACCGCGGACTTCTTTGTCTGTGACTTGAGCGTATGCTTCAGCTTCGATCCATTTGGTGAAGTAGTCGGTGAGGACGAGGATGAAGCGTCTTTGGCGGGAACAGGGAAGTGGTCCTATGATGTCCATTGCCCATCGCATGAACGGGTATGGGGCGGTGGTTGTTCGCAACATTTCGGTTGGACAATGGATGCTAGGTGCGTGACGTTGGCACTTGTCGCAGCTTCTCGCGTAAGACTCGCAGTTTGCGTTCATTGTTGGCCAGAAGAATCCCAAGCTCCTTACTTTGATCGCAAATGCACGTCCGCCCGAATGATTTCCGCCAGCGCCTTCGTGCGTCTCTGCCATGACCCTTGCTGTCTCGTCGCCATGGATGCATTTTAGGAGCACTTTACTCGCGGTCCATCGGTGTAGTTCATCGTCAAGAACGACGTAATGGGCGCTGCGTGTTTTTAGTCGGCGAGCTGCCCATTTTTCTGTTGGGAGTTCTCCCTTTGAGAGGTAGTCGATGAACTCAGTTCTCCAATCTGGACCAAATCCGTCGTCGTCTGGAGTAGCGGGTTCGATGACCGGGGCAACGAGGGTTTTGTCGGTTGGTTTATCGATGCTTGGTTTCTCGATACGATGTATCGGGATGGTTCGTTTAACTTGATCACGAAGCTTGCTGCCGAGGGCCGCGAGGGCGTCGGCGCAGACATTTTCGCCTCTGGGAACTTTGATGAGTTCGAAGAACTCGAACTCTGCTGCCAGGCTTTGCACTATTTTGAGATAGGCGTCCATTCGGTCGTTGCGGGCATCGTAGTCGCCGCTGAATTGACTGGCGACTAACTGGGAGTCGCAATAGGCGCTTAGTCATTTAGCTTTTACGGCTTTTGCTAAGCGCAGTCCAGCGATTAGAGATTCGTACTCTGCTTCGTTGTTTGATGCGGGAAAGCCAAAACTGAAAGACTGCCTGATTAGTTCGCCGGTCGGGGACTGTAGTTGGACTCCGGCACCCGCTCCCTTGTTGGTCGACGATCCATCGACGTGCAGCGTCCAGTTTGAGCTTGGGAGTGTGAGATCTTGCTCCAATTATGGGTCCAACTCGACCAGGAAGTCCGCAAGGACTTGAGATTTCGTCGCTGTGCGGTTCTTGTAGGTGATATCGAGCTCGCCGAATTCGATGGCCCACTTCGTGAGTCTGCCCGATCTGTTGGTGTTTTGGAGTATCGTTCGGAGAGGCTGGTCAGTCAGTACCTCCACTGAATGTGACTGGAAATATGGTCGAAGCTTTCTCGCTGCTTCGACGACTGCTAAAGCCATCTTCTCCAGGGTTGGGTATCGCGTCTCTGGTCCGGTCATGCGCCTGCTCATGTAGAAGATGGGCTTTTGTTCGCCGCGGTCTTCCTTTATCAAAACGCTGCTGACTGCAGCTTGTGACACTGCGACATAAAGAGATAGGACATCATCGACGTCCGGCTTAGCGAGTACTGGAGGTGTTGTCAGGTACTGCTTGAGTTGGGTAAATGCATCCTCGCACTTCTCGTCCCAAATGAACCTCTTGTTTCCTCGTAAGAGATCGTAAAAGGGCAGGCACTTGTCGGTGGATCTGGAGATGAAACTATTTAGAGCAGCTATCCTGCCCGTGAGCCGTTGTACTTCTCTACTATTTTTTGGACTCGGGAGGTTCAGGACAGCGGATATTTGCTTCGGGTTTGCCTCGATTCCTCGCGGTGTGACTATGTAGCCGAGGAACTCGCCTGAAGAGACTCCGAACGTGCATTTTGCTGGGTTCAGCTTCATGCTGTATTTGTTGAGAGTTTCAAAGCATTCTTGCAGATGACGGAGGTGGTCAGTGGCATGGAGCGACTTAACCAGCATGTCATCGATGTACACTTCCATGGTGATGCCCAGCTTGTCTGCGAACATCTTGTTCACAAGTCGTTGATAGGTTGCTCCGGCGTTCTTCAAACCGAACGGCATGACCTTATAGCAGTAGGTTCCCCTGTCTGTGATGAAGACCGTCTTCTCGCGATCATCCGGGTGCATCATTATTTGATTGTATCCAGAGAAGGCATCCATGAAGGTTAGCATCTCGTTTCCAGCCGTAGACTCGACTAAACGGTCGATGTTGGGAAGAGGGTAACTATCCTTTGGGCAGGCTTTATTCAGATCGGTGAAGTCGACGCAGACGCGCCACTTGCCATTTTTGTTTTTAACGACTACTGGATTTGCCAACCATTCGGGGTAGCAGACCTCAGCGATTAAATTTGCGCCGAGTAGCTTGTCAACTTCTTCGTTTACGGCCTTCGACCTGTCAGGGCCGAGCTTACGTCGCTTTTGGCGGATAGGTTTGAATGTTGGGTCGACGTTTAGTTCGTGAGTCGTTATAGTCGGGTCAATGCCCTTCATGTCTGCCATAGACCAAGCGAATGTAGACACGTTCTTCCTGAGGAAATCCAGAATTGACTGCTACATTTCCTCAGAAAGGTATGCACCAACCCTGACGGTTCGACTTTGATCGGCGTCGTCAATAGGTAACTCGAGAACCTCGCTTTCCTGGGAACAGACTTTTGAGGTTGGAGGAGACACAGAATTAACGGGTAGAGATGACCGTTGGAGTTTGACTGTTGCGACTAGGAGATCCCTAGCGGCCTTTTGATCCCCTCGCAACGTTTTTATCCTTCCGTCCGTACCAGGGAATTTGACGCACTGGTGGTAGGTGGAAGGAACGGCTTGCATCGAGTGTAGCCAAGGGGTGCCGAGTATAGCGTGATACGGAGCTTTTGTGCTTACAACGGCAAACTTAACCGTTCGAGTAACGCCACACGCGCGTACCGGGAGGCGGATCGTTCCCAAGATAGTTTCGTAAGATCCATTGAATCCGGTTAACGTTATGGAGGATGCTTTTATGTCGTCAAGATCAACTCCCATCTTCTGCAGAGTTCCTCGGTAGATGAGGTCGACGGAACTTCCGGTGTCAATGAGGATCTTGGTGACATCATACTCTCCAATTCCAAGGACGATGAGAAGAGGATCATTATGGGGAGCGTGAACTCCTTCAGCGTCGTCCGGTGAGAAGGTTATCGGAGGATGACTTGTCGGTTTAGTCGGCCACTTCTGGGAAGTTGCGACTTGTCGACGATAGTCTTTTACAGAACGGACAGAGTCTCCGCTAGGAGGGGAGCCTCCCATGATGACATTCAACGACTGTCCCGTTTGTACTCGCTTAGAGTCTAGCAAGGTGCGGAGGTCTGTGGATATGCTAGTGTCATGCGCTGGAGGTTGAGAATGACCTTTAGCTCGCTCCAACTGTCGTTGTAAGTCCGTTGGTTTTGAACGGTTGAGCTGTATGCGAAGGTCGCATGCGCCAGCGTTGAGTTTATCTCAGAGGTCGCTAATTGGCCCTTTGTTGTTGTTAGCATCGCTTGTCGAGATACGTCGAGACTTCCGTGTATCCAGCATCGTCCGGAGATCTCTGTGCTTGGGACTGCTATCATTTTCGGACTCGAACTTCCGTTTCAGGACGTCTCTCAGATCTCCGAGTACAGGCGCATCGTCGTTATCGTCGTCGGACGACAAAGATTGCTGAGAGAGTATAACCTCGATGCGTCTGCGATTAGCAGGATGCTCTTCGTCGGCTGATGAGTCTCCCTCACCTTTATCCTTCGGGGTTTCCTCCTCGTCGTCTCGTCGTTGAGCGTCGTTTTGTCGATCTTTGCCGGTGGCTTTGCGCTGGGCTCTTCTTTCCTTGTTCTTGCTCCAGCTCTTGCCATTCTTTGGTTTAGCTTTCAAGGGTTCGAACTTAAATTCACCGCTCGCAAGGGACGAGAGATAATGCGCATAGAGTGATTTGCATTCTGTCGTATCGTGCCCCTTGACATCGTGATACTTACAGTGTTTGGTGAGATCGACGGTTCTGGAAGGTCCTGCCGCTGATCCTGCTGCTGTTGTAGTTTGGGTCGAGCAAACGGCGTCGACTAGTTTGTCGGACGAATCGAGCTCCCTTACCCACTTGTTCCATCCCTCTCCGCGGACTACGAGAGTTGAAACCGGCACGTTGTTCTCGTTGACGACATACATGTATCCGTCTTTGCGGCCGTTTTTGTCGGTTGGAGCATGCTGGCGCGGTTCTTGTCGCGTGTTGGCGTTTTTAGCCGCTGGAGCTTTTGGTGCGTTCATCTTGCTGAGAATGGCGTTAGTATCTTCTTCCATTCGGATGAAATTGTCAGATCGCGCGATAGCGTCCTGGAGCGACGTAGTTGGGTTTTGGTATAAATCCTCTCGGAATTTAGAACGAACCCACAACGTGTTCCGCAAGGCGTCAATGGCGATACCGTCTGGAATTTCAATCCTCGAGACTGCGGCTTTGAACTTCTCCATGTAGTCGCGAAGGCTCTGGTCTTTGGTTTGGTTGAGGTTCCACAAGCTAGAGGCAGTAGCGCTGCGCTTGGTGAACATAATGTAAGTCTTGAGAAAAGCTGCTGACAAGTCGCGGAAGCTTCCGATGGAGTTTTCTTCTAACTGGGAAAACCAGGTTAGGGCTTGCTCGTGGAGAGTTTCGACGAACAGTTGGCAGTAGCCTGTGTCCCTTTCTTCGTCTGGGAGTCGAGCCCGTGCCATCGCAATGTTGAAAGCTGTCATGTGTTCCACTGGGTCTCCGCCGGGTTTGTACTCGGGTAGGCGCAGTTTTTCTATCTTTCCGAGTTGGACACTGGTCAGAGCGCTAGTAAACGGAGTGCGTGATGTTGCGGCGAGGACGCTCTCGATTTGCGGGGCCGCGCTGGTTACTTGATGGATCTTCTCGCTCATTTGTTGGAAGCTGAGTTTGAGCTCGGCGAGCTCGCGTATGGTTGCGAGATCAGAACCTACTAGGGGGTGGTCAGCGAGAAGGGTTTTGTTAGGCTCGGAGTCGTCTGAGATATGGTCGCCTCCGGTCGCCGTCGGGTTGGTGTTAAAGAGGCGACGGCGTATCTGCTGGGGACGGCTTGTTTGGCCGTCGGGAGCTGTGAGGGCCGCGACCAGAGCAGCTAACTGGTCGTTGGTCGTCTTTTGGACTTCGTCTTGATGAGCAAGTCGAGCCATGATAGAGCTCATGAAATCTGCGGCGATGGGCGGCGCGGCTTCGGGCGTTGGGGTTGGTTCACCGCCCGGAGCGCCGAAGGTGGCGTCGTTTTGAACCATGTAGATCTAGAACGTTACTTTAGTCAGCCCCACGGTGGGCGCCAATTGTTTGTACATGATTCGGTTGATTAGAATGATGAACTTAGGAATGGGGTGACTAAAGACGCTTTTATTAGAATCAAACAAGAGGTTACAAGATTGACGGGAAATAAGGAGACAAGATCAAAGGTTTAAGCAACAGGATCAAAGAGATGATTAGGAAACCCTAGATCTAGCCACTTAGTGTGTGTCTGTTCCTCTCGTTCTTGTCTTCTCATCCCCTCTTATAATGCCTTTGTCCTTGATGCCCTAGTAGCGTCGTCCTTTGGGCCTTGTCATGAAAGGCCGAGTACACGGGCCTCGGTACTGTTCTCTCTAAGCCGGGTACATTTAATCGGCTTAGTTAATCGGCTAAAAGTACTCTGGGGTCGAGCCGACGTCTTTAGCCGCTAAGCCGACTAAACTCAGCCGAGCTTGCCGGGCTAGGGCCTGTTATTTGATGAGCCTTGTGGAGGGATGTAATCCATCTCCTACTGATATGATCGATGCCTCATTTTTGAGAGATGGAGGAGCCAGTCAATGATGCAGGTTATAGAGAGAGATGATTACATTTCAAAAGTCAACTGATTTAAAAAAAATTAATATTGACGACGTGCAAGTGAGTCCTTGTGATGCCTTTCAACTTTCAAAGTTCTTATCTAACCATGGATTCGACATTATTATATAGGGCAACGTGCAAGTATGTAACTACATGATTGCTTGTGTGGTCTTATTGAACAAGATATCATTGTATATTTATATGGACAACGTGCAAGTGTGTAACTACAGGTGGCTTCTGTGGTCTTATTGAACCATTGATTTGTTGTTACTAGATCTTGCGATTTTCTTCACAGAGACCTATGGCTTCCTCTTCTTTGTCTCGTACCTGGAAGTACGATGTGTTCCTCAGTTTCCGGGGAGAGGATACCCGCAAGAACTTTGTCAGCCATTTGCAAAAAGAACTTGTCAACAAGGGCATTGTTACCTTCAAAGATGACAAAAGGCTTGAGATTAGCGACTTCATCTCCGCAGAACTCAGCACAGCCATCAAAGAATCCAGATTCGCTCTTGTGATTCTATCAAAGAACTCCTTTTAATCATGGATCTTTGCTTGAAGAAGGAGATGAAAGTCTTCCCCGTTTTCTATGGAGTTGATCCATCTCATGTGAGACATCAAACTGGGAGTTTCACATTGGACAAGTACCAAGTCCCAGAAATGGCTAACAAGTTGGAGAAATGGGTAGAAGCTCTTACGCAGATCGCCAGCATAGTAGGCAAGAATACTGCAACGTGGTAAGTTTTCACTACCAACATATATATGATGGTTCGTAAGTGTACCATTATAATATCTCTGGAAACGTTCATAATTGTTCTGCAACTTTTCCATATGATAGTGAAAACGAGGCCTTGATGATTGAAGATATTGTGGAAGGCATTTCAACCAGTAATTTTCAGTGATCTTGTTGTTGGAATGGACGATCACATGGAACGACTGAATCCTCTGTTGAGTATGGAATCTGAAGATGAGGTTCGTATGATAGGAATCTGGGGAATGGGAGGTATTGGCAAAACTACCATCGCAAGGTGTCTCTTTGACCGGTTTTCAAGGATATTTCCATCTTGTTGTTTTCTTGAAAACGTTTTGAAGATCTGTAGAGAGCATGGCGTCTCGTATGTACGGAAAAAGTTTCTTTCAACCACACTCTGTCTCTCTGAGAAGTCGAGCGTAGAACTTGGACCCCAGGAGATTAAGGCAAGGTTTGAAAATCGTAGTCTTTGTTGTCCTTGATAATGTGGATGACATCAAACAGGTGCATGCCCTCTCTAACTACTACCGCTGGTTTGGCCCAGGCAGCCGAATCATCATAACAACCCGGGACAGGGACTTGCTTAATTCATGCAGAGTAAGAATTGTATATGAAGTTAAGTGTTTGGATGCTGATGCTGCTCTTAAGATATTTAACCAGTTCGCTTTTGAAGAAGGGTTTCCTCCTTCTGAAATTTATGAAAAATTCTCAATCCGAGCGTCTTGGCTTTTGCTCAAGGTCTGCCGACCGCAATTGAAGCTTACGGTTTACATTTCCGAGGATTGACATCTTTGAAGGAATGGGACGATGCGTTATGTAGACTTATAAGAGCTCCTAGTGAAAATGTCATGGAGATCTTGAAGATTAGCTACAATGGCTTAGAGGAAGCAGATAAAATTGTTTTTCTTCATGTTGTGTGCCTCTTTAATGAAGAACCTCTCCGGCGTGCCACTACCCTTCTCGATGATGGGGAGCTACAGCCTACAGGGTTTTCTGGGAGTAAAAAAGTTGGCTGAGAAGTCGCTCATTGAAATAACAACTGGTGAGCATATAAAGATCCATTCTTTAGTAGTCCAAACCGCAAAAGCAATTGTGAATAAAGAATCCGACCAGAGGCCCAGCGGACGAAGAGTTTTGTGGGATTCTTTTGAATTTTTTACAATGCTTAATTCTGGACGTTATGCGATAAGAGTCTTACCGTAAGACCTTACAGTATCTGTAACATATATTTTTGTCCTTTGGTGGTTGCTGCTCTAAGCTTGTTTGTATGCTAACGTACTTTTGTCATTCTAACCCCGCAGAGAAACGAACCAACGGAATGCATGGCGCTACACATGTGTGATATGGTTCGTGCGTTGCGTCTGGGTGGGTATCCAAAATACCACCACGACACTCTCAAATTCCCAAGGTATACAAGCACTTGGACCATACAGAGACCAAGCTGCATTTCAGTAGTAACGATGCATATCTACTTTCATCGAGGCTAAGGTTACTACATTGGGACTCATTTCCCCTGACCACTTTCTCTCGCCGATTCCGTCCGGTAGACCTTGTTGAAGTCATTTTACATCGGAGCAATCTGAGGAGCTTCTGGAAAGAAACCGTGGTAAGAGCTCTTACAGATCAATGCCTATTCCATGCATCTTGTGGTTCTGTACACTTACGAATTCCCTATACTTTGTTGAATTATGCTCAGGGGATACCAAACTTGAGAAGACTGGACTTGTTAGGCTCTGAGATGCTGGAGCAACTTCCAGATCTTTCAATGGCAGTTAATTTAAAGGAACTAATAACCCAAGGCTGCAAGAGGCTGACACAGTCCATCAGTAACCTTACTAGGCTGACAAAGCTTGATGTCTCATACTGCGATAAGCTCAATAGTTACCACATCACTATAAGAGAATTGACAGGGCGCTGCCGTCATATTGCTTTGTATTTCTCGGGTAAAAAAGTAAAAATGGAGTCCATTGAAAATCTATCCTTTGAAAATCTATCCATTGGAGGTAACAAACATATTCAGATGTTGTGGCTTGATGGCAAAGCAGATCACCTCTGTTTTGGAACTGAGCAACAAGCACCTGATGAATTGACAAATAGGTAGCATCAACAACCACTTCATGACAAACAAATGTTCCGTGGTCTTGGATTGCCTATGTCAGAGTTTGAAGATTTTGAATCGATGAAGAGTGATGGTGCAACGCCAGAGTTCCACGGATTTGATTCAATAGATATCATCAGGTTCAACTACAAGAGTGATGGTGCAAATTTTCTCTGTCTTAGCCTTTCCATGTTCCCCTGCTTGAAAGAGTTTAATCTAATCAACTTAAACATCCAAGTTATCCCGGATGATGTAAGCGCCTTGAAATCCCTAGAGAAGCTGGACTGGAGCGGCAACCATTTCGAGACTTTGCCAGAAACCATGAATCAACTTCTTAAGACGCCAGCCTTTGTAACTGCAGAAGGCTTAAAGAGTTACCAGAATTAGTTCAGTTGGAGACAGTCAAGCTCTCTGGCTGTATGAACCTCCAATCATTGTTCAAAAGATCTCATGCTGAACAAGATTTGGGCAGGTGGCTATTGCGTGAGCTTTGGGTTGACAACTGCAACATTCAATCCATTTCAGATCAGCTCGGGCATTTTATAAACCTATCATATGTAGATCTTAGCAGCAATGACTTTGAGGCATTGCCATCTAGCATCTGAGACCTTTCCTCTCTGAGAACTCTCTGCCTGAATAAGTGCAATAAACTCAAATCGATAGAAGGGTTCCCATTGTGCCTCAAGTATCTTTACGCACATGGCTGTGAATCCCTGGAAACTATTTCGTTTCCTTTGAACCATTCGATAAAACACCTTGATCTTAGCTATTGTTGATAATTTGTGGGATTATGAGAGCTTCTAAGTGTTTTAACCGTGATGAAGCACACGAACAAAGTAAAAAAAAGGAGTGAAGTAACCGTAAGTATTTGAGAGAGAAGAGAAATTTGAGAATTTAAGAGAATGAGAGGATTTGTGAGATTGAGAGAATGAAAGAAATGTTTGTATTGAATTGTGTGTTTAATTGTGTAACATACATGGTGTATTTAAAGGAAACAAAAGCAATAAGCACTCAATGGTGGAAGAATAAATAACTAGTAGTGGACTAGCCACTCCTCCCCATTTGGTAAGTGATATGGCCACTCCTCCCACTTCCTCCACTAACTAGTAGTGGACTAGCCACTCCTCCCCATTTGGTAAGTGATATGGCCACTTCTCCCACTTCCTCCACTACTTCCCTTTGTTTAATTCTTCATGTCAACACTCCCCCTCAAGCTTGACAGTAGTGAGTGTCAAGCTTGGAAAGCCATGAAGTATTCCCTCATTAAAACCTTTTCTTGGAAAAACCACTTGGGATAAAAACCAAGCAAAGGAAAAAGAGTAGAATACTCCACGGTGAGGAGATCATTGACATGGAAGGTTTATGAGTCCAAGTCTTGGAAGAATGGACTCACAAACTTTGCTACTGGCCGCCTTGGTGAAGATGTCAGCCAGCTGATCCGCACTTCTTGTATAACATGGGAGAATCACTTGCTGCTCTACTGCTTGTCTGACCTTGTGGCAGTCTACTTCTATGTGCTTTGTCCTTTCATGAAAGACTGAGTTGGATGCAATGTGTATTGCGGCTTGGTTGTCACAGTGCATGGTCATGGGAGAGGTGATCTCAATTCCCAAGTCGCCTAAAAGCCCCTTTATCCAGATAAGCTCACTGGTTAGCTTCCTCATTGATCTGTACTCTGCTTCTGCGCTTGAACAAGATACTACTTTCTGTTTCTTGCTCTTCCAAGTGACAAGATTCCCTCCAATGAATGTACAATAACCGGTGGTTGACCTTCTGTCTACTCTATCTCCAGCCCAATCTGCATCACAGTATCCTATCACCTCAGTGTTCTTGTTGCAAGCCATCCATACACCTTGTCCTGGCGCTTCTCTTAAGTATCTTAGAATCCTCTCCACCATGTTCCAGTGATGAACCTTGGGAGTTTGCATGTGCTGGCTCACTTGATTAACTGCGAAACACACATCTGGCCGAGTGATGGTTAGATAGATCAGCTTCCCAACCATCCGTCTATACTGCTTGACATCTTCAAATGGAGTGTCTTCATACTCCCCCTCTCGCAATACCTTGTAACCTTCTTCAAGTGGTGTCTTGGCATGTCTTCCTCCAAGATCTCCTGCCTCCTTTAATATGTCCAGGGTATACTTTCTTTGGGACATGAATAATCCTTCCTTTGATCTGCACATCTCAATGCCAAGGAAGTACTTCAGTTCTCCCAGGTCTTTGATGTCAAATGCGGCCTTGAGAAATGTCTTGGTTAAACTGATCCCCTCCTTGTCACTACCCGTGATGATGATGTCATCCACATAGACTAGAATTACCGTAATTCCTTGCTTGCTGGTGAGAGTGAAGAGTGTGTGATCCGCTTGAGACTTCACAAATCCCCTTCCATTCAATGTAGTGCTTAGCTTGTGGTACCAAGCTCTTGGTGATTGCTTCAAGCCATAGATTGCCTTTCTGAGTCTAAGGACATTCCCTGGTTTCACCATTTCTTCCATCCCCGGAGGTGGTTTCATATACACTTCATCTTCTAGTTCTCCTTGCAGGAAAGCATTCTTCACATCCATTTGCCAAAGGTCCCATTCTAGGTTCACTGCTAATGAGAGTAGAATCCGGATTGTATGAAGCTTGGCCACTGGTGCAAAGGTGTCTAGATAGTCCTCTCCATACACTTGTGTGTATCCTCTTGCCACCAGTCTGGTCTTCTTTCTTTCTGGCTTCCCATTTGCAAGATACTTAATGGTATGTATGAGTCTGCTGGTCACGGCTTTCTTCCCTTTTGGAAGTTCTGTCTCATACCAGGTGTTGTTCTTCTCCATGGCCCTCATTTCATCATCCACCGATTTCCTCCATTCATCATCTTCCATAGCTTCTGCATATGTTCTTGGTATCCATTCCAGGTCCAATGAACTCATAAAGACTTGATGTTCTTCTGGATAGTGAGCTAGGGAGCATAATCCACTTTCTGGATGTGCCACAGCTTGAGCATTGTAGTAAACAAAATCATTTTTAACCCAATCTGAGGCTGGTCTTCTGATCCTTGTACTTCTCCTTAGGACTTGTGTCTGCTCAGGTTCATTACTGCTGCTTGGTTCTCCTTCTTGAGCTTCAGTGTCTGGTTGTCCCATCTCATCTTGATCATGAGATAATACTGGGTTTTCTTCAGGTTGAGCTTGCGCCGGTTGATCTTCATTCCCCCCTTCATGGTCAGGATGAGAGTCTTCAGTGTTATGAACCATGGTCTCTTTATAAGGAGTAGTGTCCCGGCCTTTCTCTGGTTCCTTTTCTAGGTTAATGCCGAGTCTTTCCATAAGAATCTTCAGGTTGTTAGCTCTGTCCGAGGCAGAATGAGATAGATCTTTGAGTTCCTCCCAACTCTTCTCATCATAATAGGCCTTGGATTCCATGAACTTAACATCTCTGGATACTAGGACTCTCCTTGTCTCTGGTACATAGCATTTGTACCCCTTTTGGTGCGTAGAGTATCCAATGAACATTGCCTTTGTGCTCTTTGCCTCCAGTTTGTTTCTTAGTTCTCCTGGAATCAAAACAAAGCACACACACCCAAACACACGCAAATGATCAATTGATGGTCTAGATTTGTTTAGTACCTCATATGGGGTGGCATCAAAGAGGACTCTTGTAGGTGTGCGGTTGATTAGGTAGGTGGCTGTGACTACTGCATCCCCCCAAAACCGCTTGGGTACATTTGTATGGAACATCATACTCCTTGCCACTTCCATCAAGTGTCTATTCTTTCTTTCAGCCACACCATTTTGTTGGGGTGTGTAAGGACAGCTGGTTTGTTGAATGATTCCATGTGAGGCTAGATGTTGTTTGAAGGCTGTGCTAGTATATTCACCACCATTATCTGATCTAAGAATTTTAATCTTAACATTGAAATGGTTAGTAATATAGTTCTGAAAATTTTTAAATGCTTCTAGCACCCTATCCTTAGATTGCAACAAAGTGATCCATGTGTATTTAGATTTTTCATCAATGAATGTCACAAAATATTTATGTTGTTCTCTAGATACACATGGAGCAGTCCACACATCAGAGTGAATCAAATCAAAGCAGTTTTCATATTGGGTTTTTGATTTAGGAAACACAGTTCTGCAATGTTTTCCTAATATACACGCTTCACACTCATTTTTAAAAGAAATACTAGGCAACAGGATGTTCAAGGCACGAGAATGGGGATGTCCTAGTCTAGCATGCCAGATTTCATCTTTAGGGAATTCAGAAACAGAATGAAACACACACGATAATTGAGATACAGGTCTTGTGTCCTCAAGTAAGTACAAGTCTCCCTTGGTAACACCTTTGCCAAGCAACTTACTAGAATCAATATCCTGAAAGTATACACTGTTAGGCGTGAAAGTAACTTGACAATTGAGATCATTAGTTACTTTTTTAACAGACAGTAGGTTTGAGGCAAATGTAGGCATATAGAAAGCTTTAGATTCTTTATCAAACAATCTAAGTTCACCTACACCTTTTATTGGAATTTTATCTCCATTTGCTATCATCACATTTCCTAAAGCCGGTTCTATGTTCTTAATCAGTTCTAAATCACTTATCATGTGATGAGAAGCACCAGAGTCTATAACTAAGGGCTTAGCCGATTTAAAATTATTCATAGAACCATTTGCATTGTGAGAAGCATTAAGGGAGATACCAAGAGTTTTAGATATACCAGATTCCTTGAGAGCCTTGATGAGAGCGGTTAAGTCAGACTTCTTGATGGTCTCATCTAGATTGGCTCTTGGCGTGGCATAGCCTGATGTGGAGGCAGTAGCTCTTCCCACACCTAGGTTGCTTATACCCATGGTGATTGGTGTTGTTGGCTCAGCACCATCAGTTGAGAAGTTGGCTCTTGCATCTTGGTATTGAGGGCGGTTGTCCCTAAATTTGTTGGGCTTGAGGTGCGGATGTAGTATCCAGCATTTGTCCTTCATGTGGCCCTTCTTCTTGCAGTGATCGCAGGTCAAGTTTTTCTTCTCATCTAGCTTGTAAGCTGCCTTGTTTGACACGGCTCGTTCAGCTTGATGTGCCATGTTTAAGTCTCCCTTGCCTCCAAATAAGCCCACAGAGCCTTCTTCCTTCTGAATTTGAGCGCATACTTCATCCAGGTCAGGTAACTTGTCAGCTCTCAGGATGTGCTTGATTAAGCTCCCATAAGATGGATTAAGCGTGAGCAGTAGTCCAAACACTCTGTCCTCTTCACGCCTGGTTAAGAGAGTGGCGGGGTCGGTAGTATGTGGTCTGAGTAGTTCCATCTCTGCCCAAAGAGACCGGAACTTGCCAAAGTGAGGCTGGAACTCCATATCTCCTTGGTTGAGGGTATTGATAGCTCTTTTTACTTCAAAGACCCTTGTAAGGTTGGAGGTATTTCCATACACTTTGTAGAGTGTATCCCACAGCTGCTTGGTAGTTTCACAGTAGGAGTAAGACTCCATGATGGCGGGTTCTAGGGAGCTAAGGAGCACTGTGAGAACCATGAGATCTTCCTGAGCCCATTTGTCTTCATCAGTAGCTACCACAATCTCCTGTCCATCTTCTCCTTGGGTGGTTTGTTTTGGAGCTGCTTCTGCTGAGACATGACTCCACAAACCCTTTCCTCCAAGGGCAATCTTCACCATCCTGGCCCACAAGAGGTAGTTAATCCCCTTCAGGGTCACAGGTATGCTGATGCGGTTGTTGTTATTGTTGTTGTTGTTCTCCATCTTGGGGATTTACTTGGTCAGAGGTAGAGTTTAAGAACTAGAAACAGAGTTTTGATTTTGCGGAATTTAGAAAGGTTTCAAGATTGTTGCTGCTCTGATACCATGATAATTTGTGGGATTATGAGAGCTTCTAAGTGTTTTAACCGTGATGAAGCACACGAACAAAGTAAAAAAAAAGGAGTGAAGTAACCGTAAGTATTTGAGAGAGAAGAGAAATTTGAGAATTTAAGAGAATGAGAGGATTTGTGAGATTGAGAGAATGAAAGAAATGTTTGTATTGAATTGTGTGTTTAATTGTGTAACATACATGGTGTATTTAAAGGAAACAAAAGCAATAAGCACTCAATGGTGGAAGAATAAATAACTAGTAGTGGACTAGCCACTCCTCCCCATTTGGTAAGTGATATGGCCACTCCTCCCACTTCCTCCACTAACTAGTAGTGGACTAGCCACTCCTCCCCATTTGGTAAGTGATATGGACAATTCTCCCACTTCCTCCACTACTTCCCTTTGTTTAATTCTTCATGTCAACAATTGTTTCTGCTTAAAACAGGATGAACATCTGATCACTGATAAGTTCGTAACTTGGAACTCTCGTATCAACACAATCAATCTCGAATACGTAAAGAACTCTCGATCTTATTGAAACCCAAACCAACGTTTACAAATGAAAGGGTAAAAGGATAAGCTGAATAAGTGAATCTCAGATCATGATCTCATGGCGATCCGTGTCTGAAGATTCAATCACGATCTCATGGCGATCGTGATGAAGGGAGACTCATGGCGTCTCACACTTGCAACATCATTCAGCATGAAGAACTCGTAACACGGAGGACTACGTTATATAGAAGACAAAAGCTTCAACGGCAAAGCCTCCAACAGAGACCGTCTCTTTGCCTCTCCCTGCCACGTCACTTTATAGTCAATGGCCATGTTGACTTCTTCTTCTGGAACGTCTAAGGTATGGAACCTATCAATACCCGCCCCTTTCAGATGCAGCTTGTCCTCAAGCTGAGAACTTAGAAGTCGCTGTAGTAGTGGCGTCATGATCAACAAAGAATAAACCCAACAAACATCTTTACTTTTCAAGCTCATTAGATGCATCTCCCATGCTGTAACTATTCGAAAAGCACAAGGAATGCAGTCTCTGAATGATAATGGATCTGCACTTCAACAAGAAGATTTAAGTCATCCCCACTTTCTATAGGATCCCTCTCACGTGAGGCATCGGACCGGACCGGGAGTTTCACATTGGGCAAGTACCTAGCTAACAAGGTCACCACTCGGAGAGAAGCTCTTACCCAGATCGCCAGCATAACTGGCAAGGATACTGTAACTTGGTAAGTATTTATCACCATCAACCTATTTAACAAAAAAAAAAAAAAACCATGATTTCTTCAGAAATGTATACTCAATTCATATGGTGTAAGAACTGTATATGAAGTTAAGTGTTTGTACACTGATGATTCTCTTAGATATTTAACCAGTTAGCGTTTGAAGGAGGAGTTCCTCCTTCTGACTGTTATGGATAACTTGTCACTCCGAGCATCTAAACTTCGACATTTAAGCATACGGTTTATTCTTCTGAAGGCTAAAGATAAGAGAGTGGGAAGACGCATTATGCAGATTCGAAAGAACTCCTCATACAAACGTAGCGGAGATCTTGAATATTATCTAGGACGTCTTGGACGAAGCAGATAAGAGAGTCTTTCTTCGTGTAGCATGCCTCTTTAGTGGAGAACTTCTCCAACGTGCCATTACCCTTCTCGTTGATGGTGAAATACAGGGTTGTTTGGGACTAAGAAGTCTGGCTGAGAAGTTAATTATTGAAATAACAGATGGTTGGTATATAAAGGTGCAGTATTCGGCAAGATAAATTTCTGCGTCAAGGATCCGTGCGGAGGCCTCAGAGACTAAGATTTTTGTGGGACCCTAGTGAAATTCATGAAGTGCTGAGACTTAACAGGGTAAGCTCCCTATAACATATGTATATATGCCAACTAAACATTTTCTTTGTTAATACCACAGTACGACTAATCAGTGGGATGCATGGCTCTACACGTGCAAGATGCCTGTTGAGTTATATCTAGATGGGTATGCGGAAATTAACTTACAACAATCTCAAATTCCTCAAGGTTTACAGGCACTTTGAGCATATCGAGTCCATGCTGTATTTGAAGAATGAAGATACATAATTACCTTCATCCAGACTCATGTTACTACTACATTGGGATATGTTTCCCTTGACAGCATTGACTCGCCAATTCTATCCACAAAGTCTTGTCGATGTCATTTCACGTCACAGCAATCTCACAAGCGTGGAAAGGAACCATGGTAAAAGCTTTACAATGATTCTTCTGATGTAATTTTTACTACTACTACTACTACTACTACAACATTTTAACTGTTTCCCTATTCCTTGTTAAATTATGCTCAGTGGTTAGCAGACTTGACAGGCTCTGGAGATCTGGAACTACTTCCAGATCTTTCAGATGCAGTGAATTTAGAGGAATCGATGACTCAAGGCTGCAAGAGGCTGGAATATACCAGATTCGGAGAACTTAGCAGCCATGAGTTTGAGACATTGCCCTCAAGTATCAGGGGACTTTCCTCTCTGGGAACTCCCTACCTCCATAAGTGCAAGAAACTCAAATCGGTAGGAGTTCATTGCCCCTCAAGTATCTCTACGCACATGGCTCTGAATCCCTGGAAACTGTTTCTCCTCTTTGGAATTGGATCATTGTATAAAACACCTTGATATTAGGCATTGCTTCTGTTTAAATCAAGATAAGCATTTGATCACTCAGTTTCTTAAGACAAAGAGGTATGTTTTTAACTTCTTCTACATTTGCTCAACGACCATGAACTTGATCATTCTTTTTCTTCTTTTGACGAATAGGAGTCGCTGAGATATGTTTGCTCTCCTGGAACCGAGGTGCCAAGTGATCCGGAGACTGGGACGTACATAGCAATTGAAACACCTCAAATTTTGACACCCCCCATAGTTATGGCTTTTGATGCGTTTGTCTTGCTTGAGGCCACTTCATATGCTGTTCTCGCCGTTTTTGTATAACTGGATTTGGGAAGTTGACAGGATCATTCGGTTGGAACTTAAACCTCATTTCTTTCCTTCTCAAGATGAGAGTAGTTTTCAAGAAGCTGTTGAATCAGATCACCTGGTCATCTTCCGGGCGTCAAAAAACACTAGGACTGCTTCAAATCCGATCTGCGAATCTCAGAGTAGTTTAAGTGTTCCCCCGCGGAGATATAATCGTGTGGAACTCGGTTGATTCTGGAAGGTGAACAAGCAGACCTGGAGAAGAAGACTTCTCAGCTTCCTTTTCTTGTTGAGTGAAAGTGCTCCAGTTCACTCAGCAATCTTTACTTGGTTGTGTGCTTCGGACACAAATAGCTTAGGCAAGAGACTGGGACAATAGAAGTTCACAAGAACTTGTCTTCAGGGTTTTGATTGGTTCACATCACATCTTCTTCTGTTATAACTTCCGAATTTATGGTGACATTGACACAACACAAGTCACAAGGCATGTGAAACAGAATGCGCAAGAATCAACTCAGCCTTTGCTCTTTCGTGGTTTCTTTGTTTGTTATTATAGCTGTTTGAGAAGCATATATGTTTGTAACTAGGGAAAGAAAACGGTCAGGGTCTTAATTCCACTACTACCCTCCCCTGTTTGTTACAAGTTCTTGAAAAGCATAAACCTGTTTATACAGTGTTCATAAACCGTAAATGGTTTATTTATAGGATTTCGACATGATATAAGTACACAAAACAATGTGAGTAGAACTGTTTCTTTGTGCATTTTCAACCATGACAAATTACACCAAATTTGGTGTTTTGGTGTGATATTTTTTTTGTCATCTCCAACCATGACACCAAATATTACACCAAAAATAATATTATATATTATTAATATTTTTCAGTTTCAATAATTTTATTATTTATAATTGATAAATAATTATTTATTTCACTTAGATACTATATTTGTTAAAATTTTGTAATTTTACATTTATATAATTAATTTATATTTATATTTTTGGTTTAACAATATTGTAATTTTATGTATTTATTGTATATAAATATTAAAAACAAACTACTCCCTCCGTTTCAAAAATATGTATATTTTAGGTTTTTCACATTTATTAAGAAAACATATCAAAAGTTACAAAAAAAAAAAACATATCAAATTTTAGTTACTAATACATTATTTTCCGTTATCAACTATTCCCCACAACTTTTAACCAATAAAATATTTATAAACACCATTATGTTTTTTGAAGTTTACAATTTGCAATTAATTTATGCATTGAAAATGTAAAACATATATAGATCTTTTGAAACGGAGGTAGTATTAATTATGAAAAACACATAACAATAATATATTTATTTTATGTTTTGAGTGTTTATTCCACATTTAATATGCATTTTAATCTTATCCCACCTATGTTATTAATTTTTATATTTTATAAACTACTAATTAAAAATCTATAGTATTAAAAATAAAATATAAATTTCTATGATATTTTATTTTTAATAATATAAAATATTACAATTTAGTGATTTCTTACTTGAACAAAATAAAAATATTTAATTATGTAAAAATAATTAAAAATAAAAATAATACAGTATATTTATGTTTAGTTTTATATTTGAACTAGTTAATAATAATAATTGAACTATATTATTAAATGAAACATAATAAAATATGATATTAAATATTTGGTGTGATGAATAGTGTTACACTAAATTTGGTGTAACACTATTCATTCTACACCAAATTTAGTGAGATATTGTAATTTTTAGTGTTTCATTAAAGATGAATTTACACCAAATTTGGTGTTTTGGTGTGCCATTGAAGCTGGCCTTAGACACTAGTAGAGATAGATAAAATCTGAATCTTGGAATGGATTGGATTCATAGATATTGAAAGAGAATAGTTTGATTTGGCAAATCATTAGCAGTGCTCTGCTTTTTATTTGAAAAGATTTATCAGATTGTGGTTCTGTATGTGTGTTGCGTTTTCATGAACTTTGTGCTTCCTTAGTTTACGGTAAAGATGTAGACACATAGACTTTAGACAGCCAAAAGAGTTTTGCTCACACTGGAAAAGTTTAAATACATCATGACAATTCAACCAACACTCATTGAAATTTTTATTCACAGTTACCGCCTTGAAAGTGAATATAACATCTCCACGGAAGCTTTGCTTAAAAAAAAACATCTCCACGGAAGCAATCTTGTAGAGTGATTCATTCACCTACTCATTACTTAAGAGGCAAGATAAAATGAAGGATGTGGTCTTTCTCAATTGCTCTTTTCATGACATAAGAATATCTATATCCCTACTCTATTTTAGTAAAGTATTCTTCAACCCCATTTTATATTCAACTCCAAAATAGAGTGATGGCTAAGATTTATGGAGTAATTTTGCCTATCACTCCATTTTGAGTTGAATTTTTATTTATTTATGAAATGATCATTTTAATATTAAATATTTTTATTTTACAGTTAAATAATATTTAAAATAATATTTAAAATAATACAATAATATGAAAATAAATACAATACTCCGTAAAATATTATTTAATAATTTTCATAAAAGATGCATAAACTAATAAAAATCAAAACTAAACATAAATAACTTATAATATAATGTATTATAATATAAAAAAGTGATTTAATAATTCTGTAAACTGTTTTTGGAATCGGTGAAGTATCGTTCAAACGGAATACATGAGTTTGTTTATCTTGTGGGTCAACATTTCGATTGATAACATTTGTACTTGTTAAGCTTAATATGTGGACAAACATTTGGATCAAGTACATAATTTAAATTACAAAAAAAAATATTTGTTATCTTCTTTATGTTCTTTTAATGCATAATTTTGTTTTTAAATTAGGAAAATTGCATTTGATGAAAATTACACCAATTGAAGTTAGAAGAAAAGCTCTAACTGTACTTTTATTAATAAATATTTAATTTAAATAAAATATATTTTATGAAAGTTTTGTAAATATAAAATAGTTGGGTTAATTGTTAAATTTTTATAAGTTGAGGTACTACTAATAATTATTAACTAAATAAAAAGAGAATCATTTATGATTTTTTTTTTAGAGTAAAAAATAAAATAATAAATTACACTATTTTGAAAAAAAAAATTAGAGTAATACATTGAACATTCTCAAATACTAAATTAAAGTCCTCTTGGTCTCATTTGATTTTTGACCAAAGAAAAGGTAATTAACTTTTGATTTTGGTCCCTAGGGGATGATGACCACTCCTCCGGTACCCATGTGTCCGAATTCTCATGGATCGATTAAGGGCTCAAAAGCCTATAAACATATAAATCAAAATCCTAATTAATTGTTTAAACACAAAGAAAGAAAACAAGATGTAACAGTTATTATGTTTTGGTTGTTCCAAGTATAATGGATGCATATGACTATGCTTGACTTGCACTAAAGCTTTCTTTCATTGCAAAAAAAGGTTAGGTACTTGATTAAGAGCCCAGCCTAAGTTTTAGTATAATAAAATCCTTATTCCATTCTCATTTTACATGCCTACACTTTCTTTAAACTGCTATACAATATTAAAATAATGGTTGCAACAAAGTCTATAACTTGTAGATCAAAACTGAAATCTGATTCCAAATTAACTTATTCTAAAGAGCGTGTTAATTACGAGATAAGAAGAGGGTGGGAGATGACTAAACAATAAGTAATGACCCAAATGCAGTCAAGGACGGTTCACACAAGTTTAAGAGCTTCATAGTCTCCAAACGACAACACACTTTGAACAAAAAAGCTAATTACAGATTAATATAAGTAACTTAGCTAACGTGGCCAAGATAGCTAATACTTTTTGGCTTCGCAATTAAACTAGATTAGATTAATTAGGAAGACATGATACAGCCAAGAAACTTAGTTATATTCGAAAACTTAAGATGGGAGAAAAGTTATACAGTATAGTACATTATCATTTGCCTTTTAAGGTTAAGATTTTAGTATTTTCTCAATTTTTATTTATAGGGAATTTAGGAATCTGAAATGTCAAATAATAAAATGAACAAAAAGTCATTTGTCTATTAATTTTGTGGGGGCAAATGATTCTAGAAAGTGGGATAGGCAGAGAGACTTTATTCTGTGTGTTTGGGTAAAAGTGAAACAATTAAATAATTAAGCGCTCTGAAATGAATAATTAAACCACTTAACGACAATAATGAACCACAAGGAGTGGTAATGGTGGCCATGGCGATGGTGGTTTCCTAGAGAGAGAGAGAGAGAGAGAGAGAAGAAGACCAAGAACCAGAAAAAGAATCACACAAGTCCAACACGACACACACACACTCTGATTCACCGAGTTTCCATATAAAGAGACAAGAACCGTTTACTTCGGACAAGGAGACATGCAAAACTAATCTGGTGTCCTGTCTTCTTCACCGGCGGTCCATCTAATTCTCAAAAAAGGGTTTCTCTTCACTCCACCTATCTCCTTCTGCATCTCTAGTCCCTTGTTCGATCAGCTTAGATGTTTAATCTCTCCCAAGTCTTGCCCTTTTCGTTGTTCGAACTCTGGTTTATCTCTCTCGTTGCGTGTGATTGATCTTGTTTACTGATTTGCTAATCTTTTCTTCTCAAGTCAACGCTTTTTGCCCAAAACTATATAAAGTTAGGAACTTTCAATCTCAATTTGTTTCTATTTCTAGGTTTTTGATTTTTTTCAATGGATCTTGTTTTGTGTATTAAAAAGTTTTAATCTTTGGATCATGGTTGAATGATATAGGTTTTCTTCATCTTGTTAGACGTTATGCATCAGATGAATAAGAAAGATTCAACTTTGCCGTACCTGAACACTAGCATCTCATGGGGAGTGGTTCCAGCTGAACCCCTAAGCATGAAAGTGGTTGATGCAAGGCCTAAACATACCACAAAGCAAATCAGTTTCCAGGACCAGGATTCATCTTCAACTCAGTCCACTGGTCAGTCTTACACTGATATTGCTAGTAGTGGTGATGATGATAATCCTTCCAGACAAATCTCTTTTTCAACAAAATCAGGTCAGTTTCTTACACTAGGTTCTTATTCAGTTCTGTTGTTTATGATTGTCTTCCTATTCCAATTGAGGAGATGAGGTTCTTGCTTGATGCTTTGACTTGATCTTGATTGCTGGTATGTGTTCATTTGCCATAAGAATGTTAGCTTCTCTCTTACTTTCTATGATGTTTGATTAGGATCTGAAGAAACCCAGCATAAGGGATTTGCAACTCATCCTAAACCAGGCTCCATGACCGGACTCCCTAGTATACACTTTGCTCCAACGCAGGCTAATTTCTCTTTTCACTATGCTGATCCACAATTTGGTGGTTTATTAGCTGCAACTTATCTTCCACAGGCACCAGTAAGTGTATGCAATGAATCAGTTTCATTATTCCTTGCCAAGACATAATTTTCATGAGATCTCAAGTCTCTTCACTCTCTTTTGCAGGCATGCAATCACCAAATGGTGGGTATGGTTCCTGGTCGAGTTCCACTACCAGTGGAGATCACTGAGACTGAGCCAGTCTTTGTCAATGCGAAGCAGTATCACGCAATCATGAGGAGACGGCAGCAACGTGCCAAGCTTGAGGCTCAGAACAAACTAATCAAAGCGAGGAAGGTAACAATATTTTATCAACACAACAAACAAAAGCTTCTCATTTGCTCATCTCTGTCTTTTTCTTACTGCAACAGCCGTATCTTCATGAGTCTCGACATGTTCATGCTCTTAAAAGGCCAAGAGGATCCGGTGGAAGATTCCTAAACACCAAAAAACTTCTTCAAGAATCTGAACAGGCTGCTGCTAAAGAACAAGAAGAAAGCAAAAAGGCAAACATGTCTAGATTTGAAGCTCATATGCTGCAGCACAGCAAAGACCGTAGCTCAACCACCTCTGGCTCAGACATCACATCTGTATCCGACGGCGCTGATGTCTTTGGACACACTGAATTCCAGTTTTCAGGTTTCCCAATCCCAACTCAGACTAACCGAGCCATGCTTGTTCATGATCAGTCCAATGACATGCATGGAGGTGGGGACTTGCACCATTTCTCTGTCCATATCTGAGACATTGGATCATTTGGTGCTGTTTCCATGTTCCCACCAAACGGGGGAAGTCATCCTTGGCTACTACTACTAGTTCTGTTACTTGCTACTGTTTTCGTTTCACTTTATGTATGTATGTGTTAGACATCACAACAACAACCAAAATCTTCACTTTGGAACACACTTTTTCACTTATGTGTAAACTACTAGTTTGATTTTCTTATAAACTTTTAATTGCTTTATGTAATGAAGAAGTCTCTGGATTATGTATGAACTAGTAGGAAAACTTTTCTGCTATTTAAATTATCTTTAAAAAATCGTAATAGTTTTATATTTTGGTTAATAATAATTGAACTTATTTAAACACATTTTTTGGAGCTGCATACCACCTAGAAATATCATATCTGATTCATCAGTTTTATGTGTGTTTATTTTGTAATTAAGTCTTCTTAAAATAAATTTACTTAAAATTAATGTAATAAAAACTATGAAACTAAACATGTATATAAAACAGTTATTTTTTTATAATAGACTTACAAAAGTTTTTAAAATCCTCTAATACACTCTTTTATAAGAAAACATGTAAAATAATTATTTAAAAATTATTAAAATAAGTGTAATAATAAATGTGTGTGAAATTTGTTTCTATTTAGAGGAAGAACTGGACAGAAGGAGAAGGAGAAGGAAAAGAAGTTGACAGAAGGAGAATGAAGATATGAAGAAGAGAGTAAAATCTAGGTTTAAAAAAAGTAAAATAAATAAGATTAAAAGGTAAATAGAAAATAAAACAGTTTCTGATCGTGATTTTATCTTAAACATAGTGGTGATATTGTGAGAAAATTTAGGAATTTAAGTATTTGTAGTTTTTTAAATCGGGACCAGAACTTTTTTTTCTTACATGAGCATTATTTTTTTGTAAATAAATTTCATGTGTCAATATTTGATTTGATAGGTGACTTGTGTTTTAGTATACAATAGATATGATAAATAAACACAGATTCTGCTTCCACTCCATTAGCAAGTGCGAAGAGACATTAGGATTCTTGGATATGTTACAATTTAGTTGACAATGTTTGAGATATATATATTTTTAATGAACAATCTAGTTTATATATAAGATCATTTCTTATTCTGTATACAGTTCCTTTAATTAAGAATATATGTAGGTTGAAATATTCTACTATGAGTCTCATTTCATCACTTAAGAGTTAAGATACTTGAAAATAATACCATCTCTTCAACACTTTCATGAATAAAATATCAAAGCCGTCTCTACAAATTATTTCCTATTCAAGAAAGAATAAACTACTTTGATAAGGTAAGAAGAAACGTAAGATTCTGCTCCAAAATACATTTGACTTATGTGACAGATACACATTTGTGTTCCTCAAAAGCTAACAAATGAACCATTTTACTTGGATAAAAAAATTAAAAACAAAAGACAGCATTTTCAATTATATAGTCACCAATCAAACCTGTAAGCAAGTGATTCATGAATTCTTAGCCAAAACAAATCTTGTCATGTGTCTGTTTATTGATGTAAGAGTATGTATGCCATATGATGCCCATTTACCAAATGTAAGTCTTGCAGGCCATACCGGTCTAATACCACGGTCATAGTGAACCAATCCAATTCAATCCCAAACCGGAAAATAACATTTTTCTTTTATTTAGAAACAGCTGAATTAGAGCAAGTCCAACGGGAATCCTTAGCAAAAAATCCTTAGCAAAAAAATATTATGATAATATGTGGGGCCCACAAAATTTAAGAGTTTGTGTCAAATTAATCTTTAGTTAAGGATCAGACTTGTTACTGTGCGCGGGTCCCACCGCCACGTGGGATCCCGCGATTGGCTCTTTCCTTTCTTTTTTTTTTAGCTAAAAAAAGAAGAAAAATAATAAAATAATTTAAAAACCTTACCTCGGTTATCAAGCCAAGAGTAACAGCGTTGCGGATGGTCTTAACACACTCCTAACATCTTATGACTGGAAACAAAAGAGAAAGCAGAACAGCAAGACAACAACATTCTACATGGTTTTCTCAGCTGTTAACACTATGATTTAGAGCAAAACCCGTCATGGTTCTTAGCAGAAAGCCGTTTCAAGAACTCGTAGGTAGTGATCATAGTGGTTGCAGACATTGACACTGAAGCACATCTTGGTCCCAATCCTCTGTAACAAGATGTCCATCCACCTTCCTTAACCAAGTTTCTTATACTCGGTCCACGCCTCCAGTTGTTGTTGTTATTACTAATAACTACTACTATCTTCCCCATCAAGAACCTGCAACCTCGTCTTGATAGTGTCCAGTGGCATTGTGATCAAAGCAGAAACACTCCCAGCAATCGCAGCATTAACTCCTTGAATAGCCATAACCATTTTAGAGTCTGGTTTAACCATGTTACCATTATCTTCTTTTTTCTTACAAACATAACACACCCAACTCCACCCCAGACCCTCTGTACAACCCTTTAACTCCATCAGCTCCAACATATTTAGGAAAGATCAAAACTTTCTATAAAGGGAAAGAAAATTTAAAACGGAAAAGGAAAGGGTTTCAGAAGGAGATCAGTATCATCAAACCAAGAGACGATGGCATTTTTTTTTTGCGCTTGAAACGATCAGGAAGAAGACTATTCGGATCTAACATCTTTGAACGATTCGAAAACAGAACAGATTGATCATCGTAGAAGATAATCTCACCAAGAAATTCGTATCCTTTGCCGGAAAGAGAGTAAAGAGATAAACATACTAATATGATTTCTCTATTATTGTGGGACTAGATATAATGTAACATTTACTAGTTAGATTGGGAACTTCTTATTTTGTATATATAGTTATATACTCATCAGCATATTGTATCAATAAACATACGATTTCACAATATGTTTCATCGCATCAGAGCTAAGATCTTACAAACTATGACCTAATATTTTTTTCTCAAACATATACTTCTAAACTACTATTATGTCTGACGATAATCGTCCACGGTCAATCCTACTACTATTACGGTGACTACACCTGCTATCAATGCTCCGTTGCCATACTACCTTAATCCCTCGGATAATCCGGGGGGCCTTATCACATCTGTTATGCTCAATAGCGAAAACTATTCGGAATGATCGACAGAACTCCGAAACTCGCTTCAGGCGAAGCAGAAAACCGGCTTCATTGACAGGACGGTACCAAAACCTCTGAGCCGGATCTCTCTCGATGGTTAGCTGTGAATTCGATAATTGTTGGATTGATCAAAACATCAATAGATGCAAAGGTTCGTTTGTTCTTGAAGCTAATAAACTTTGGGAAACTCTCCGCTTCCGCTTCTCTCTTAAGAATGGGACAAGAGTGCATCAACTTCAAGATGCAATCACCAACTGCAAGCAAGATGGACAATATGTCCTTGAATATTATGGCCGAATGACGAAGTTATGGGAAGAGATACAGAATCTTAAGACATCTCGACCTTGTACCTGCGACGCAGCTGCCGATATCGAGAAGGAACAAGAAGATTCTCGTGTTCATAAATTCCTATTTGGTCTTGATGATGCGAGATTCTCCTCAATACGTTCTCGTGTTACTGATGAAGAAGCTACCAGATATAAATATATATATTTCAGAGAGAGAGAGAAGAGAGTAATGTCAAGAGAGCACGACAATGCGCGACCTTTTTACAGTTTATACTGTTATCGAGCTAGTACAGACTAGGGTTCCGTTTTATTTTTGTAGATAAACACGAAATTGAGATTCCGGTATAGCTATCACCTAGTATCTAACTGGCTTATATATTCCAGTTCGTTTAACTGAATCGCACGGAAGTTATTGGTTACTAGGCCTAACCGAAGAAAATTAGTAGGTTTTCGATTCCATGTGTTGTTTGGATACGGATAAAAAAATATTACATGATTTTTTCCTAAGGCATTCCTCTTGCATCATGGGACAGAAAATGATCACCATGTTCTAACTTTTTTAACTTTAATTTAAGATCTTTTAAATCACCCATTTTTTTTAAGGAAGGTCTGCATAAAAGCAGACGCTAGCAGGTAAAATGTGTCAATCACGACTAAGGATAAATACAAAAGAGAAACTGGCAAAATGATGTACTATAGGATCAACGGGAGAGAGATGAATTAGGTAATTAGTCAAAATGAACGGCTGAGATAATCCTTCATACCAAACTGAGGAGAGAGAAAATGGATCACCCGCTTTGGTGATATGAATTAAGATGGGATTGGTGTCCATATCGTTGGGACTATTGGGCGGAGTTTGGAAGGAAAGTAGCAGCAGGCAGCAGCAGAAGAGTTAGTGTGTGTAAGAGAAGAGATTAAGCACGTGACCTCTTCTTGTGCACGATTCTTTATCACAGTTTCCACCCTCGCTCGAGTACTTTTATTTTTTACCTAGAGATGCTAAATTTCATGAACAGTGGTAAAATCATCTTGAAAACATATACATGATAAACCACCAAACACTAGTTCAGTGGATTTTATGATTTTCAAGTAATGTCACAACACGATACAAGGACAAAAAATGATATACAAGAACATTTCCCACCTTATTAGCCAGCCCACCACAATGTTTGTATATGTAAGAAGTAAGATCCATTTTCGTTGGTTCGAAACATTCTCCATGTGTACTTAAACCCAAAACCTGCGTCTGTATTGTAAGTCCAGTCTTAACCCGTCTCTACAATGAAGATGTGAAAGCAACTTTGATTGAAAAACGTACCTTAAACACCCATTAGAGATGCAGTAGCTAAGGAAATGGCTGTGGACTACTCATTCTAGCGAGCCAAGATAAACCACATAGAACAGATTGAAGAGTCAAATAAGTAGATTCACAGACTAAACAAGAACCAATCCAATATTATATTATTATCCGAGTTTTTTAGCAAAGCAAACAAAGAAAGACGCGAGTTACATAACAAAGCACACGAGAAAAAGAACCCTAATGGTTAATCAGGCCACTATCAAAAGCTCAAAATCACAGCAAAAATTACATCGTTTATATTGTAACTTGTAAGCTAATTTCACATGACTTGTTCATTTACTGTATCTTTGACCCAATCCGTATTACAAGATTCTGTGGAGAAAACGACAACCTGCATAGTGTTTTTTATTGAAAAGGAAAAGGTGCCATCACTATCAATTTTGATAATTGATCATACCATAGGTACACTTCAAAATTATATCATTAATGCTTTCTATGCTTTTAATATACAAATCACAGGCACACACTATTGATTCTTGAATCTGGATTATGACATACAAACCATTACACTCACAATCTTATCTTCATATATAATTACTTGATTAAGAAGGCACGAACTCACAATAATTCTTGTATTCATGAGGATGTCTTCAATTTTTCTCATAAGAGTATAATCCTCTAATGAGGAATGTGCTTAACCATTGATGAACTAACTAATCATCTTATAAAATATAAATCAGTATTTTACTCAATATTATTTTATAAATATGCATCATGATAGATGAATAAGATCGTACCATTTTTAAACGTTAGTGTTTTTCTGATCTGTAACAATCTAATTCTCATATATAATATGATTCATGAATGTTTAAAGATTAATTTGTGTTTAGTGCCTGTTACAATACAAAAGGTACCACGTAACGTTTAAAAAAATCAGTAATCATGTTTTCTCAAAAAAAAATCAGTAATCATGTACATAAAAAAAACATCTGAATAATTGATTTTCTAGAATTTGGAATGATAAGGGCACGTCCAACGGGAAGATTATAATGGGTTCTTAAAGCCAAAATATATAAAAATAATGATAAAACAAAAAAAAAAAAGTAAGAGGCGATTTTAAAAATAGGCCAGTAAGAGCACCATTAAACTTTTTTTTTTAATGTCTGATTAATTATGCTATTACAACGATGAGAAATATTACATAGACGATTCTACAGCCGACAATTCTACCATCATATGAGAATGCACGTGTGACTGTATCGCTCCGAGCCGCCTTATGAGATCCATGTTCGATGATACGTCCTTGCACCATGCTGAATACCTCTTGTAACCCTTTTTCTCCATGATCTGCATAATTTGCGTTTTCTGAGGTTTGAATCCCAGACCTTCTGGTGTAAAAGCATTAATGAACTCTTAGTCAAACCACTAGACTAAAAGGGCTTTCCACCATTAACCCTTAATTTTTAATTTTTATTTTTTTGGTTTTTTCTCTGATTAAAAAAAAATTAAAAATGAACCAATCTCGGGTATCCACGTGTCAGTGGGATCCGCGAAACAGTACAAGAATACTAAATCTGGTATTTTTGGCACCCTTTCTTTCTTTTTATGGTGGACCCCACCACTAAGCACTCCTTTAAGAAGCGCCTCTAATACTCATTTTGCCATTTGTCAATCTTTGACTGGTTTGCTATTTTAAACTAAAAGAAAATTTGACAAAAAAGTTATGGATGAATAAAATTATTATTATTATTAGGATAAGAGACCGTCTTTTAGATGTTGTCCATTGAGGGTGCTCTAAAGCATTTAAGACCATGATTAACCCGGAGTTCTTAGAGTGGTGTTCTTAACTTCCGCTAAGAACCCGCATCCTAAAAACCCCGGGTTAATCATACTCTAAGTATAGTTGAATAGTGATATATTTAATACTTTATGTTTATAAGTAAAATAGTTTCTGACCACTAAAGTGTCAACATTCTTCTCTCCAATCAGTTTCAGTGTCTCTGTACTTTACTGTCTACACTCTCTTTTATCATGGCTTTTTTTTTAACACGAGAATTAATTAATTAGACCTCCAACCAAAACTACTTGGGGAAAGCAGAGTACATAGCAGATTTGGCTAAAGTATCAGCCATAGAGTTTTTTTATCGCGGAATGAAACTAAAAGAAATGCGAGAAAAACGATAAGATAGAGCCTCGATGTCCCGAATGATTCCGTAGATATCCGCCGAGTGATACTTCGAGGAGAGGGCATTGATGAGTGCCGGGCAGTCTGACTTGATGCAGATTAAAGTGATTCCAGCGTCGACGGCGTGGAGGAGGGCTGACTGGATGACGAGTGCTTCAGCCATCAGAGGTGATGAGATGAATTCAAACATACAGGTGCCTTGTAGAGTGATAGTCTTCTCAGGTGTTAGGATATACCAGCCACACCCTGCTCTGTTCGTGGACGAGTGCCAGGCTGCGTCAGTGAAGCAGGCCGGTTCAGTGGTGATCGTGAGTGTCGGTGGTAATCGAGGATTCCGTGCGATAGGAGGATCAAGGCCTGGTAGTTGCGCTGCATTCCATTCCCGGGCGTTAGCAATGGCTTTGGAGAGAATATCAGTAGGTTCAAAATTCCTGTTCTCGAAGATAAGGTAGTTCCTTGCTGTCCAAATTGCCCAGCAAATCAATGGGAAGATCGTTTCTTTGATTCCTAATGGCGGAAGGTTGATGTAGTTCGCTGACTCCAGAAAAATTGTTGCAAGAGTAGATGTATCTGTCAGTATGAACTCGTTTCTCCAGATACTTGTTGACCAGATTCGACGTGTGAACGCACAGTGGAGGAAGATGTGATCCGCCGTCTCTAGTTCACCACATCGTCTAGAAGAAATGTTGGTAAGCATTCCCCGTTTTGCTAGATTTTCTCCCAGCGGCAGGGCTCCACGGAATATCTTCCATAAGAATAGATGAAGCTTTGGGGAGGTCTTGCAGGTCCAGATGCCTTTGTTTAACGCGTGCTCCGTAGTTCGTTGAGCTTCAGTGGCTTCGTTGTCCTCAACCTGGATCATAAAGGCTGCTACGAAGTACCCAGACTTAACCGAGTATACTCCTATCTTTGAAGCTAGCCACGCATAAGAATCAGGTGCTCCCGTAATACTTGGTCTGATACAGAGGATCTCAGGAAGAAGATGTGGCATAATGCTTGTTATTTGGTTGATATTCCATTCTCCACTTCCTCTGCAGATGAGATCAGATACAAACAAATCTTGGTCGCTTTCTTTTACTGGTCCAAACGGGACAGTAGGGTGATCAAGTCTTAGCCAAGGGTCCTTCCAGACCCGTGTTCCATCCCCATTCCCTATGACCTTACCCAGTCGGGTAACCAATAGATCTCTACCCGCAATGATACTCCTCCATCCGTGCGACATTGTCTTTGTTTCAGAAACCTGGAGGAAAGAAGCCTTAGTACAGTATTTTCCTCTTAGTATGCGGGACAGCAGGCAGTCGGGTTTTGTGATGATCTGCCAAGCTTGTTTGGCCAGCAGTGCCTTGTTGAAGGCCTGAATATCTCTAATACCTAACCCTCCGTGAGCTTTAGGCTTGATAAGCTTCTCCCAAGCCACCCAGCACATTTCTTTCTCCTCCGGTGACGAATCCCACCAAAATCTCGTTAGAGCGGATTGGATTCGATCGCATAAGCTCATAGGAAGGAGGAAGCACGTCATAGAGAAAGAAGGAACCACTGTAAGTACAGACTTCAACATAACCAGTTTGCCAGCGCTTGATAGGCGACATGTAGCCCAAGAAGCCGCTTTGCTTCTGATACGGTCGACAATTCCGGTAAAAAGGTCCCTTTTTCGCCGACCGAAGTGTTCCGAGAGACCCAAATACTTGCCCGTTCCTCCTTCTTTTTCAATCCCGAGGTGTATTTTAACACGTTGCCGTATTACCTGCGGGGTCTTGGCTGAGAAGGTGATGGAAGATTTCGTAGCATTGATCAATTGGCCCGACGCCATCTTGTATTGTTCAAGGATATGCATCAGTGCCGAGCAGCTCTCTTCATCTGTATTGAGGAAGAACATGGTATCATCCGCAAACAAGAGATGATTCAGTCGGGGGGCTGGTATAGCAACTCTGAGACCGGCTAGATGACCGCTTCTTTGAGCT
Source organism: Brassica napus (assembly GCF_020379485.1). Classification (NCBI taxonomy): domain Eukaryota; kingdom Viridiplantae; phylum Streptophyta; class Magnoliopsida; order Brassicales; family Brassicaceae; genus Brassica; species Brassica napus. The sequence goes on along the minus strand of NC_063445.1, from coordinate 23,592,127 downwards.
CGTTTGCACAAACCGGAAAGGACCTCTCCACAAAGAATGAAGAGATACAGGGATAGCGGGTCGCCTTGTCGAATGCCTCTTGACGGTATCACTCTTCCATGAATAGAGTCGTTAACTAGGAAGGAGTATGTCACTGATGTAACGCATTGCATGATTAAGGCGACCAGATGAGACGCAAACCCGAATCTTAGTAGCACCGTCTTGATGAAATTCCACTCTAACCGATCATAAGCTTTACTCATATCAGTCTTGACCGCCATAGAGCAATTCACCACAGCCTCGGAGTTTTTAAGAGTATGGAGGATCTCATGAGTAATGAGTACATTGTCGGAGATAGCTCGACCGGGTACAAAGGCTGATTGCGTTTCCGAGATGATTCCTTGAAGGGTAGCTTTGATACGGAGTGAAATAATATTGGTGATGACTTTGTATGTGATGTTACACAGCGCTATTGGCCGGTAGTCAGCTACACTCTTCGCATTTGTGATCTTCGGTATCAGTCTAATATAGGTGACGTTTGTTGTTGGTGGCATAACCCCTGTCCTGAAGAAAGCGTGCACCTTCGTAATCAGTGACTGTCCGATTGTGTTCCAATTTGAATGGAATAAGCTCGCAGAGAATCCATCCGGTCCTGGAGCCTTGTCCGGATGGATTAAGAAGAGGGCGTGTTTGATCTCGTCAGCCTCTGGAGTTGTACCGAGGCTCTGATTCACTTCACCTGAGAGGCTCGGTTTGAGTGCTGAGTGCACAATGTCCTTCGTCAAGTCTGAGGTCCCGCCATGGTTTTCTGAAGTGAACATGGCATTGAAATAAGAAGAAATCTGGTCTGCAATTTGATCCTCTTCGAAGAAAGCCTTTCCCTCTGAATCCTCTATGACTGACATCCTGTTGCGTGCTCTGCATCCCTTGGCCATCGCATGGAAGAACCCCGAATTTTTATCCCCTGCAGAGAGCCACATAATTCTACTGCATTGCCGCCAAAATTCTTCTTCATCTCTGTATGCAATGTGAAGCTTGGCGTTAAGAGATCCCTGGGGGTCGATCATGGTCGTTTCTAGGCTCAGCTTTAACTGATTTATAGCTTCTTTGCTGTTGAAAGACTGTTCTCTGGACCACGTTGCGATAGCTTTGCGGCATCGCGAAAGCTTCGCGTCCATGGTTAGGTTGGGATCAGCATTCCAGACTTCGGCAATTAGATTTCTAACCTCAGCGTTATCTTTCAATCTGCGGTCATACCTGAATAGCCGGTTCTTGCGTCGCTTTGCTGAGTCAAAGACCGTGATCACTGGTCTGTGGTCTGACGTATCAAAATTCAGGTAATGGCATCTGCCCGTAGGAAAACAGTCTGACCATGCTGGGTTAACTAGGACCCTGTCGAGCCGACAGAATACAAGGTGAGTTCGTCGACGCCCTCTCCACGATAAAGAGATGCCCGTGTGTTTGAGGTCGAATAGGTCGCAATTGGAAAGCATATTCCGAAAGGCTCCAAACGAGCCTTTTGCTCTCTCCGGTCCGCCAGATTTCTCGCTGTTGTCTATGATCTCGTTAAAATCTCCGGCTAATATCCATGCAAAGTTTCGTGATAGGGAGAGTGATATAAGGAGGTCCCATACCATAAACCGGTGTTGTGTTTCAGGATCTCCATAAACAAAGGTTGCAAACAAAGATGACCCTTTATGATTAATGATAGTATCTATTACATTCTTGGATGAATAGAGAATCTGTAAATCTATGTCTTGCTTCCAAAAGAGGGCAAGTCCGCCACTATTCGGCCTCTCCGGGGGAACCAAATATCTATGCATTGCCCCAAGGAAGTCAAGCTCTTGCAGTACGAAGGCATCTGGATTCTTTATTTCCATGAGGAAGATTATATCAAGGGAAGCTTGTTGATTAAGCTCCTTGATCCGCTGAACTGTCGTGGGGTTCCCCAGTCCACGACAGTTCCAGCTTAGCATTGCTAAGGAAGATCGCGATTTCGCAGATGAAAATCCATCTGCGGTTTCGCTACTGGCGGGATCAGTGTAATTGGCGGAGCTGTGGAGGCGGTAGTTCTTCTCTGCTTCCTTGCGGGTTTTGGTGCTTGGGCTTTGGAAGTTCCCGGCGAGGTTTGTAGCTGGTTCAGATTTCTTTTTTTGGATCCCATACCAGCATAGACTTTTGGACTGAGCCTAACATGGGTACGAGACGCTCCCGACCTAGCCGGCCTGCCTCTTCTTCTTACTGGGTTTACACCCCCATTACTGGGACTTGTTGTCTGAGAAAAAGTGGCCGTATCCTGGTGGTTAGTAGGTGCTGGGGATGCGAGAGCCGCGTTGGTTGAAGCTTGGATAATATTTGCTGCGGTTTCTTCCACTGTACCGTCCAGTTCGGTTTGCAGCACCCGTTGTTGTCTAGCTGCCCTCTCTGTTGGGTCGTCGACGTTCAGATACTGTAGAGTAACTTCTCTCAGCTCTTCCATCACCTTTTCTCTAGATGGAATGTTCGGGGGCGTCAAGACATTATTCGCGACCAGGACCTGTTCTGAATGTTGTCTGGAGGCGCCCTTTTGTGATCGTTGAGCTGTTGCTTCATGATCTGGAACTGATGGTTTTGTTCTCCATTGGGGGTGAGATGATCAGATGTTTGTTGCTCCGACTGTAATTGCGTTTGCTATCCTTCATTGAGTGGTGGGAAGTCCGTCCTGTCTAAATTACGTCCTAAAGAGGGCCTGGGTGAGTGGCTACTCCTTCGTTGCGAGGTTGCTTCCTGATCCGCTAGTGTGGATTTGGCTTTCCACTGAAGTCTCGGGGAGTTACGACGGTTGTCTCTATCCTCCTGTTGATGCTCTCCTCCATTTTGATGCAAACGGCGCCTTGAGTATGGTGGGGAGTAGTAAGCATGTTCTCTCTGCTCATCTGGGGGCGCAGAGATCTCATTTGCTGCAGTCTGAATAGCAGGTTGAGCTGGGTGGGCTAACTTATTCCTCGGTCCCGTTGGGCGAGGTGCAGCTGCTGAGATTCTCTCACCAAATGGTCTCCCATGACGGTCGTATCTTTGTTGAAACGGTCGATTCTGCGGCATAATGTGCTCCCTAGACTCCCGCAGGGGGGAGCGCCTGGCGGTTAGAGATTCCGTTCGTTGCATAGGAGCTACACCATTATCAGTATGAGTGTTTGCGGCATCACTTGGTTTCTCAGGGCACTGGGATTGTAGGTGGGAGAAACGAAAGCAGTAGGTGCAGTGGTTTCCCAATCTCTCATACTCCAGGGTGATTATACTTTCTTCGCCAGTATCGAAATCCAGAGTGGGTTCCATTGCCAAAGGTTTCAGGCCATCCACAATAACCCTGACGCGTGCTGAGGACCGTGTGACGGCATAGCTCTCAAGTTCTCCAAGTTCCAGGCCAATGTTTCTGACCACTTTCTCATGCCAGTAATGCAAAGGGATGCCTCTGATATTTATCCAGAACGGTATCTGAGATGGGAAAGTTGGTGAGATGATTGGTTCCCATCGTTGGACGATGAGCATCCATCGTCCAAATTGATAGGGTCTGTTACGCAAGACCTCCTGAATGTCTTCCTCCGCCTCAAAACGAAACTGAAAGCAGTCTCTTCCTAGGTCAGAGCCGAATGATGGATCGACGTCCCATTTCTTAGCCAAATAAGGTAAGACCGAACTCATCTTTTGTTCCCTAGGGTTAGTGAGACGTCGACCAGTGTGAGTAAGTTGTCTTTGATGAGTTCTGATTCTCTGGGGAGCTGTTGGGTTTCCTGTGATGGTTTTACCCTTTTCCTCAGCCGTAAAGCGTCTAGCCATTGCAAACTAGGGATGCAAAGGGAGACAGAGACAGGCCTGTGGGAAGTGTTGATGTTGTCTTTCGTACGGTGCACGGTAGTAGGTTTTGAGGTGACTATCAGGTTGCCAAAGTATAGATGTTGGAACTTAGAAGCGAGGTAAAGCAGAGTATGAAGTAGGTGCAAAGTCAAGGTTTAGATTTAGAGGAGTGACAGTCGACTCTAAGCCCTCTCTAACAGTCCTGGAGGGAGGTTAGATCATCTTGGGGGGGGGGGGTAGGAAGCCAAGGCTGGTGTTTAAGACACTTGGTGGGGAAGGCAGATGCCTTGCCGGCCATTGCCGGCGAAACGGTGAGGAAGAATTACAACCAGTGGTATTGCAAATTTTGAAAAGTTTTCTAAAAGGTGAAAGAAACCAAGTTGGTGAAAAAATCAGAGGGAAAAGTGATACGAAAACATTACCAAAAGGGGAAGCAAACCGGGTAGTTGCAAACCGTGGGTGGTGAAACCGGGTTTACTCAGAATGTCTCGATAAGTGCGCCAGAGAGAGTTTGGCTGACTTAAAGAAAGAAAATTAGAACCGACAAATCATGGAATATTCTAAAGGTCCAAAACCATTTCATTTTTCTTGAAGCAATCATGGCTTACTTCTCTCTTCTCCACTCCGCCACCTACTTTCCTTCCCACTCTAAAACCTCCTTCAAACCTCACTCCACCGCCTCATCCACCGTCCGATGCACCTCCCAAACCACTCCCTCTCCCGCTGCTCCGCCGCAGAAACACCGCCGCTCCGATGAGAACATCCGCGACGAGGCTCGCCGCCGTCCTCAGCTCCAAAACCTCTCCGCACGCTACGTCCCCTTCGACGCTCCGCCGCTCTCCACTGAGTCCTACTCCCTCGACGAGATCGTCTACCGCTCCCAATCCGGCGGCCTCCTCGACGTCGAGCACGACTTCGCTGCCCTGAAACGCTACGACGGGGCATTCTGGCGTAACCTTTTCGACTCACGCGTCGGTAAAACCACTTGGCCGTACGGATCAGGCGTCTGGTCAAAGAAAGAGTGGGTTCTTCCCGAGATCAACGACGACGACATCGTTTCCGCCTTTGAAGGAAACTCAAACCTTTTCTGGGCCGAGAGGTTCGGGAAACAGTACCTTCAGATGAATGATCTCTGGGTGAAACACTGTGGTATCAGCCACACGGGCTCGTTCAAAGATCTTGGCATGACTGTTCTTGTGTCTCAGGTTAACTAAAAATACATTTTATATATTAAAATATTAATTATATTTAATTATGAAATATCATAATATTTTTTTAATATTATTTATAAATTAAAATACCCAAAATTTAAATTATCTGATTTTTTAATCCAAAAAACTCAAACTATCTAATATTTTCTTCGAAAATTTGAATTAGTCAAAATTATCCAAAACAACAACCAAACTAGAACCAAATTAGATTTCTTGGAACCTAACCGATTTCCAACTTTTTTATCGAACCGAACCAAAAATCAAATTAACCGAACATAATCTTAGCATGAAGGTTCTTGTTCTTTTACTGAAAAGAAAATATTGGATAATTTGAGTTTTTGGGATAAAATATAACTCATGATTTGAAATATTTTGGATGGTTCTTGTTTCTCAGGTGAACCGTCTCCGGAAAATGAACAAACCAGTCGTCGGGGTCGGTTGTGCCTCCACCGGAGATACATCCGCCGCGCTCTCCGCATACTGCGCCGCCGCAGGAATCCCCTCCATCGTCTTCTTACCGGCGGACAAAATCTCCACGGCTCAGCTCGTGCAACCTATCGCAAACGGAGCGTTTGTGCTAAGCATCGACACTGACTTCGACGGGTGCATGCATCTGATACGAGAAGTCACGGCGGAGCTCCCTATCTACCTAGCCAACTCTCTCAATAGCCTCCGTCTCGAAGGTCAAAAGACGGCGGCCATTGAGATCTTGCAGCAGTTCAACTGGGAAGTTCCAGACTGGGTCATCGTCCCTGGAGGGAACCTCGGTAACATCTACGCGTTTTACAAAGGGTTCCACATGTGTAAAGAGCTAGGGCTTGTTGATAGGATCCCTAGGCTTGTGTGTGCTCAAGCTGCTAACGCAAACCCACTTTACTTGCACTACAAGTCAGGGTTTGATCAAGACTTTAACCCAATGAAAGCAGACACAACGTTTGCTTCCGCTATCCAGATAGGTGATCCCGTCTCGATAGATAGAGCTGTGTATGCTTTGAAAAAGTCTAATGGGATTGTTGAGGAAGCTACTGAGGAGGAGTTGATGGACGCAACGGCTCTTGCTGATTCTACAGGTATGTTTATATGTCCACACACTGGTGTTGCGTTGACGGCTCTGATGAAGCTGAGGAAAGCTGGAGTTATAGAAGCTAATGACCGGACGGCGGTGGTGAGTACAGCTCATGGGTTGAAGTTTACGCAGAGTAAGATCGATTATCATTCCAAGAGCATACAAGAGATGGCTTGTAGGTTGGCCAACCCACCGGTTAAGGTTAAGGCAGAGTTTGGTTCGGTTATGGATGTTCTTAAGGAGTATCTTAAGAACAATGAATCTAAATGTTGATTAAAATATGTTTTGTTAAAGTGTGTTTCTTCCGGAACAATTCTTGTCTCTAGGGCATATTTATGTCCCTATGAAATTTGCTTGCTTAATTAGAGGAACTTGATGAAAATAACTTAACTAGTAAAAATTGTTGCATTGTATCACAAGTTTAAAACAAGTTTTTAAGGAGAGTTTAACAACACCACATAGCTAGAGCAGTGCTTGTCTACTCTTAATAGTTCTAATATGATTCTTTCATAAATAGCTAGCTAGAGAAGAGCTTTATTACTTGCAGATAATCTTCTGCCACCAACAAAACCTTAACAGCGACCACAACGCCCCAGACCGCCACAACGACCACCTGCAAAACGACCTCCCAAAGGCCAACGGCCACTATAGCTAACAACACCAATCTTCATATCTCCTTTAGCCATTCTCTGCTCAACTTTTTCACCTTGATCACTTTTCCCATCATCTGATGAATCCGAACTAGTAGCCAAAGTTTCCTTCTCATCCTCTGATTCAAAGGAAGAAGAAACTTTAGCAGCCACCTTGACACTTGCAACAGATTTCTCCTCAGAATCCTCATTCCTCAGAGGAACTGATCTCTGCTTTGGCCTTTAAAGACTTCTTGACATGAACTCTCTTACCCTTCACTGAGATCAATAGATCCACCTTTGTCGCCAACATATCAAATTTTGATTCAATCCGTTGAAGACGATCAGCCAATCCTTCCATCGTCTCAGTCCCCTCTTTCTTCTGCTTCTTCAGATTTGTTTTGGTCTCCAAATCATCATCTTCAGGTTCTCTCTTACTGTATGAATCCGACAAACGACACCGCCGGGATTCACATCCCTCATAACGACCCCCTTCTTGTCGATCTAGGGTTTTAGTCTCTCCTTATCTCTCTTTGCTTTGTACCTCTCCGGCTAGCTCCCTGAGCACCGGCTTGTCTCCTTAACTCTTTGTCACTCTTGTAACCTCTTGGTCAGATCTAATAAAACGTCTTTATTCATCCCACTTTCGAGTTCTTTCAACCTAGTCGACTGAACTCGTACAAACAATTGGCGCCCACCGTGGGGCAGAATAAAGTAACGTTCTAGATCTATATGGCTCAAGACGATGCCACCTTCGGCACTTCAGGCGGAGAACCAACTCCTACACCTGAAGCCGCGCCGCCTCTCCCCGCAGATTTCATGAGCTCCGTCATGGCTCGATTCGCTCGACAAGACGAAGTTCAAAAAACAACCAACGAACAGCTAGCTGCTTTAGTCGCAGCACTCACTGCTCCTGACAGCCAAACAAGCCGTCCCCAACTGATACGTCGTCGCCTCTTCAATACAAACCCTATGGCGACGGGCGGCGACCACGTCTCAGATGATTCGGAGCCTAACGAACTCCTCCCCGCTGACGCTCCCCAGATAGGACCAGATCTCGCGACCATACGCGAGATCGCCGAGCTCAAACTCAGCTTTCATTAAATGAGCTCGAATATCCATCAAGCTACTAGTGCAGCTCCGCAAATCAAGAGCGTACTCGCCACAACCTCACGAACCCCTTTTACCAGCGCACTAACCAACGTGCAACTCAGAAAGATAGAGAAGTTGCGCCTACCGGAGTACAAACCCGGCGGAGACCCCGTCGAACACATGACAGCTTTCAATATCACGATGGCACGGGCTCGTCTCTCCGATGAAGAAAGGGACGCTGGCTACTGTCAACTGTTCATCAAGACTCTCCACGAGCAGGCCATGACCTGGTTCTCTCAACTCGAGGAGAACTCGATCAGTAGTTTCCGCGACCTATCAGCGGCATTCCTCAAGACATACATTATGTTCACAAAGCGCACCGCAACTGCTTCTAGTCTATGGAACCTGTCCCAAACTAAAGATCAGAGCCTCCGCGACTACATGGAAAAGTTCAAAGCAGTAGTCTCAAGGATCGCGATCCCAGATGACATTGCCATCGATGCCCTGATGAACACCTTGTGGTTCCGCTCCAAGTTCCGTGAGGACTTAAACCAGAACCCAACCACCTCGCTTCAAGACGCTATCGCTCGCTCTCACAACTTCATCCGAATGGAAGAGGATACAAATGCGATCATCAGTAAGATGAACGCGGCAAAAACTCCAGCGACTAAAACCGTCAGCACTCGGGCTGAACCGCGTCAGCATGCCCCTAACGACAAAAACAACCGCAAAGATGGCTTTATGTACATCGTCAACGAGAACAATGTACCAATTTTGACCATGGTGGTCCGAGGCGAGGAATGGAACAAGTGAGTCAGAGAGCTTGACTCGCCTGACGAACCAACTAATGCTGTCTGCGCAACCTAATCCGACCTAACAACGGGTCCTTCCAGAACCATCGACCTCACCAAGCATTGCAAATATCACGACGTTAAAGGACATGACACGACGGAGTGTAAATCACTCTATGCACACTATCTCTCATTTCTCGCCAGCGGCGACTTCAAATTCGAGCCTCTAAAAGCTAAGCCCAAAAACATCAAAAGTTGGAGCAAAAATAAAGAAAGAAGAGCCCAGCGCAAGGCGACCGGCAAAGGCCGACAAAACGAAACGCAGCAGCAAGACGAAGATAAGGCTCCAAAGGATGACGCTAAAGACGACTCTTCTGCTAACGAAGAACAGTCGACTAACCGTAGGCGAATAGAAGTTATACAATCTCAACAAACCCTATCGTCAGACGACGAGAACGATGACGCACCTGCACCCGGAGATTTGAGAGATGTCCTCAAGCGAAAGCTCGAGCCCGAGGACGGTAACAGTTCCGATGATACTGATCTTCGGCTAACGCTGAACGCACGAAAGTCCCAACGCGTCCTGACCAGTGGTCCTGTCCTCAAAGAGCGTCCGAAACGTTCTGGCAGCGATCTTCGAGACAAACTCAACGCCAACATGTACGATCTACGCGTTCTCCTCAACCGCTCGAAGCCCACAGATCTTCGGCGACAGTTGGAACGAACTAAGACGCCAGGCAATTCTAGGCTGCCGTAAAACGACGACGATGCACCCACTGACTTTAGCGCCTTCTTAAACTCCAAGCGAGTAAATTCAAGACCACGACTAAACGTCATTATGGGCGACTCTCCTCCCTGCGGTAATTCTGTCCGCTCTGTCAAGGATTACCGCCGGCGGGCCGCGACCTCGCAGAAGTGGCCAACTAGGTCACGAAATGAAGAATTCAAGAAATATATTTCTTAGATTCTTGAGACTTAAGAAAAATCAACATAGAAATCAAATGGAAAATAAACATCAAAAAAAGTTTATTGGTCAAAGATTGTATTACATGTATGATTACAAGTGTAAAGTAAATCTAAGAATCTATAAACTCTTTGTAAGAAGTGTTCTAAGTCTAAAATGGAGAAGAGAGGATCCTTTGATAAATAGATGTGTGTCTCTATTTATACAAGTAAGAAGGTAGGGCTTCATAGTAAAATGAGCCTAATTAATTGTCTAATGGCTTTGAGGGAGGATGTAAATCCACCACCAACAGTAAGCCCCCCCCCCCCCCCCCAAGTTCGTAGAGAGAGATGAAGTTGATCTCTATGAATTTTACGAATAGGGTTTATTAGACAAGTAACTAGACACATTCATGCCTATGACGATTTAAACGACTTTACTTTGAACTTGTGCCTAGTAAAAGGCGAGTTTGCTTTAAATTCGTGTATAGCGAAAGACAAGTTAACTGGACTCACGCTGAGACAAAGGCGAGTTTACTGAGAACTCGTGCCTAGTAGAAGGAGAGTTTCTGTAAACTCATGCCTAGCCAAAGGCGAGTTTTTGTAAACTTGTGTCTAAAAATAAGCGAGTCGACTGCAAACTCGTGCCTAATAACAAGCAAGATCATGATTAGACCAATATAAACCAAAAGAAAAAAACAAGCTTTGGCTAACATTAAGCAAGCGGTGAAACTTCTTTTTACTTAATGCTCGTATGAGTTGCATACGATAGCAATAATAGATTAATTACTAAGCAATATGCAAAAGTTATGTTTGATTGCAAACGATGAAGCTTATCTTTGAAATGCTCGTATGATTGCAAAGGTTATTAGACACTTATCTTTGAAATGGATGATCATGAGCTGAGCATAAAGAGAGACCAAGCGCAACACTGTCCAGGATCAAGGACCTTCATGGTGTGCCAATGACAAGATGAAGAGTAGATTTTGGATAGGCGCTTATGAGCTCTGCAATCTAGCTCAAATCAAGATGACGAGTTGACTTGGCGATCGTTGGAGAAGCATCATTGTCCAATGACTTGAGCTGTGCCAAGATAAAGTCTCGAGCTCTGTCAAAATTAAACTCCTGTCAAAGTGATTGCTGAAGCGGAATAGACGTCTCTTTAATCACAGCTCCGAACAGACCTCTTGGAATCACGGGATCCCGAACAAACGATTCCACTTGACCAGAAAGTAATGTTACTCTCCCACCTTAGTTCTAGCTTTCCTGGACCCTCCATGTGAAGGCTGTAATAACCAGATCTAGAGCTCTCACTAGTAGCTCTAAGCATCTTAAAAGCTTTCAACTTTCGGTTCGGAAGCAAGTATCAGCAGGCGTATCAAAGCTTTTTCAAACAACCACTTCCGTCTTTCAACAAGACAAGGTTGCCATCATCATGTAGCAGAGCAGAGGAAACAGAGAACCAGTTCACCTTGCTGCTCCAGCAACCCAGATCAAACTCTCAAACGAGGTCTTCTCTAGAGCTCTCCGCAACTGGCACGAACAAGAGTCTTCTTAGAATCCATAGGTTTGCAGATTCTCGGAGTTGATTGATTCAAGGTCCCTCTTCGCTTGTTATCTCTTTCCGTTAGGAACCTTTGCAAGCAAGAGGATGAGAGGATAAGCTTGTGACGAGGTTACCAGCTTGTGACGAGATGGTTCTAGCGAGTTCAAGCCTCGAGCTTTGACGAGAAAAAGACGCATAGGAGATGAGAGCATCAAAGTCTTGATCCAAACCGGATGGGAGAACTTGCAAGGAGCTAACGGATCGAGCGAAGACTTGACCTTAGTCTCAAGCGTATCATAACGGTTCTGGTCGTCCTTCTCAATGTTTCGTACCAGAAAGTAGTGGCTCCGACGTCGTTGATCTCTGTCATCGTCTCTCTCCTGTGGCCACGAGATCCCAATGACCTTCCAAGGCTCTCTCGTCCTCGTCTTCTTCGCGACTTTCGCTTGACCTTGATCAGTCGAGAAGAGCAATCCCAGAAGCTTCACCGCGGAACGAGACTCAATCATCGAGATCGTCATCGCTGCTCCGAGACATCTCCGTGAGCCGAAGGACCCGACGGTGAGCTGAGAGTCTTGGGCTCATTGGTGGGTACATCGAAAGCAAAGCTTTCATCTTCGTTGAAGAAAGCTTCGAACTTTGACCTGTTATCGTCAATCTCTCCTGCTCCGTCGAACCAAAACCGCATCTTGGTCAAGAAACAAGACGACATTGATGAATTTTTTTTTACCCTATTTTTTCATGTTTGATATGATTTAAAGATAGTTCTCTTTGGCCTCCTCCTTCTAGCGCCAACTGTTTGAACCGAAAACGGTGTGTTTGTCAGATTCATACAATGAAGAATTCAAGAAATAGATTTCTTAGATTCTTGAGGCTTAAGAAAAATCAACATAGAAATCAAATGGAAAATGAACATCAAAAAAAGTTTATTGGTCAAAGATTGTATTACATGTATGATTACAAGTGTAAAGTAAATCTAAGAATCTATAAACTCTTTGTAAGAAGTGTTCTAAGTCTAAAATGAAGAAGAGATGATATTTTGATAAATAGATGTGTGTCTCTATTTATACATGTAAGAAGCTAGAGCTTCATAGTAAAATGAGTCTAATTAACTGTGTAATGGGCCTTGAGAGAGGATGTAAATCCACCCCCAACAATTACCTTTCTTCAAAGGCTTTGTGGCCTTAACCACGCCAGCAAGAGCTTCTTCACCTCTGGTGGCAGATTTCTTGCTGAGACTTTTCATGGAGAAAATGGAAATAGCGATTGTTTAGGTTTGAGAGACGTAAACCTTAGGCTACTGCTTAAGTTATATTTTAGGTTAAATGAAACTAATTCACAAAAATATTTACATTTTTTTTGGTTAAGCCTATGATGAGCATGGGCTTCTAAATCTAATGGGATTATAACCCGTTTTGAGATTCCGATTTAGCTGGACCAGGTCCAGGTCAAAATTGGTTCTATCTTTTAGAGGGGTCAATTTCACATATATACATATATTACATGGGTCAGTTGGTAACATTTCTCAGTTTTCTTTCCAAAATTCAAGTAAATTTTATGTTTATAAAAATTGACATGGATCATGTGACCCCCCTACCAAAGAGCTGCCTCCGCCGCTGATTACAAGAAGCAAATATATGTCCAATAGATAATTTGTTTTTTAACAAGTCCAATAGATAATTTAAATAGGTAAACGTGAAAATGTTATAAAACATTTTGAAATATAGCAAAAGAAAATTAAATCAAGACCATAATGTGATCACAATTAAATCCACCAAACATGGCAACAATTAAAACTTTGACTAATAAATATAAATATTTTTGAACAAGAAGTTTGACTGATATTTATTTTGATTTATTGTTGAACTTTGACTGATTTAATTGAAAGAAAGCGTTCATCACGGTCTCGTGGCTATAAATAGACATCACTGCATCATAAATTTAACTCATTCATAAACATAAAGAAAACGACAAATAAGAATAAAATATACAAATTTAGCAAAAAAAAAAAAAATACACAAGGAAAATGGGGAAAGTAATGAGCATGGTGTGGATAATGATGATGCTAGCCGTAATTATCATAGAAGGTGAAGCAAAATCGGAAATAGAATGCAGTAAGATCTGTCGTGACCATTGCAAGCGCTCTTCGCCAGCGTCAGAATGTGCAGCTTGTCGTACAGAATGCTACAAGTCTCCACCAGTTGCAATGAGAGGCAGGAGCCGTCGCATGGTTCCGGAAGTACACATACAACAATAGATCTAACTACAGTAACAAATAATTTTATAATAAAAATCTTTTTTTTATACATATAAATTATAGGATGACTCAAACCCGATTAATAAATAAAAATAAAATATTAACTTATTGTTACAGTATAATTTTATATATATGCATGAGACTTCAGAATATTATCGCTCTATTCATTTATGTAATTTTGAATCAAATATTTTAGTTAATTTTTTTTTAGTTCTAAGCACAATATATATTATGTTATACATAATCTTACTAAAATATATTTACATATCTAAGAAAATAACCAATCTAAATGCAAATAAGAATTTAATCAAAATTAACTATATTTAGAATAAAATATTATAGTTGAATTCAGAGAAATAGCTAGATAGATGTAATCCAATATATCCCAGTAATAAATAAATTGATTGTTGACCAAAAAAATCTAAACCGACTAGATATAAGATATCCAAATCATATGTCTGATAAAAATAATATAATATTATTAATATAAATTATACATATAAATTATAAATTGATTTAAAAATAAAAGTAAATATCAATTAATTATATAATTTTAACTTTATAAATATTTATACCCGCGCATGAGCACGCGAGAATCACCAAGTATTATATATTTATAACATATTAAAATCATATTATTATAATAAAAAATAAAAGTTATTAATTTAATATAATTAACAATAATATTATACTTATTTAGATAAAAATTATAATTTTAGTAAGATTTTTTATGAAGATGAATATTATATATATTTTTAAATATATATATTCATTCCATTTCTATATCTATGTAGATATATATTAGTGGTTAAAAACAGTTTCTGCTTTCTAAAAAAACAAATTCTGCAAAAAATAATAATTTTAAATTCTTATACATATAATTATGATACTGGTTGGTTAGTGAATATATATTATAAAGTAAATATTTATATATATTTGTAATTTTATATATATAATTATAGAAGCTAATAATGACCAGTCGACAACCAAGCAAGGACAGCCCAGTGGTCTTGAGGGAGCTTTGGCCCCAATACGGATCCAGACTCGAATCCCGCTGGCCACCGTCGATTAAAATGAGGTTAAAAAGGCGGTTCTCCAGGATGCCTTATGCGGAAGTGTACTTAGGCGCTAGTCAGTTCCTCCGAGGCGTCCGGATTACCTGGATTATCAAAAAAAAAAAATTATTGGTCGATGGTGGTGGTGCATACAGCTTATGGGTTGAATCATTCAGAGACCATACAAGATATGGCTTGTAGGTTGGCGACACCACGAGTTAAGGTTAAAGCAGAGTTTGGTTCAGTTATGGATGTTCTCAAGGAGTATCTCTAAAACGACAACCCATAAGGACGACGACCACCTCTAGTGCCAACACGGAAGCAATAAGGTGTTGGAACTCGTTTTTACGAAATGGTTTTAGACCATTTTTTGGTAAGTTTCCAAACAAAGATGTTCGTCGGAATACCCGAATATTTGACGAACACTATGAAGTAGTGTATTCATATGTCAAAAACAAAGTTCATTTGAATAAGAAATGTTGGTCCAAAGTCAATGACTTGAAAAGCGTCTAAGCTTGACTATTTGACTATATTTAAAAACTGTTATAAATCCATGATATGGATATGTGGATTGCCATTAACCATCAGGGAGGTTTACATCCGACCAGACTATCCGGTCCGTCTACACCCGTCTCCGGTTCGTCTCATCCGTCCAAGACTAGTCAAGATGAAGACTCATTCAACCGGAGCATTTATGAGCTTTGACCAAGTCTAGATATTTGTGGTCAATATGTAATAAATGTGTAGATACTCTCCTTTGTTGTAAACCCTTGGAACCTCCACTATATATTGATAGTGAGAGCTAATGAGAAAGACACAACTTTCAAAGCAACACTTCTCTCATATTTCTAACACGTTATCAGCACGATTGTGCTCTCCACCTGAGAAATCTCTCTCAGCCGGCGATCCTCTTTCCGGCCAGCTCCTCCGGTGCTCAGCCTTTGCTCCACCGGCGCTCAGCCTTCTCTCCACCAGGCCACCTCTCTCTCTCCGCCGGAAAACTCCTCTCTCTCTCAAATTCCGGCCAACTCTCTCTCTCTCTCACGGTGGTCCTCTCAGATTCTTGTGGTGAAAAAGGTAAACAAATCAAAACCTTGAAATCTATAGAACACCATTATGTCTGAAACAAATCTAGGATCTATATGAATCCATAACTTATAAACAATCTATGGATTTAAAATATTGATCTTGTTTCTATGATCCATATGATCCATATGGAACTTGATTCTAAAAGTATCTTGAATCCATAAAACTTAAAATTCTCTAAAGGTTCTATGTTTCTCTAAAAACTTATAAACTTATCAAAATACCTAAAGATCTACATGAATCTTGTTTATAAAAACTTATGAATCATAAAATTATTAGAGAAAGCTTAAACCTTTTTGATTCAATCCTTTTGTTTGGCCATTTTACCAGATGTGATAAACATAAGTGTATAATCTGGCCAAAACAAAATTCCATCAATCCCTTGCTGTGCCATTTTCGGCCAGATCTCCTAAAATCAGTCAACCCACCAATAAAATCGAAATTAAAATCATTCATTGCATATCCTTGACTATTAATATTTATTTTGTAACTATCAAAGTTTTAAAAACCTTTTATGATTTTTATAAATGCATAATCGATTTTATAAATGCATGTTTGAATTTATTAAGTGCATATCTTTGACTGAAAATTATTTCTAAAGTTTTATAAGCCATAGTCTTGATATGTCATAAGGTAAAATAAAATCTGGTTGAAATCATTTGAAATCATTTGATCATATTGTTAATTAAACCAACCATGAACAGATTTTATATCATACTGAATTTTGATCACATAGTTTGCTAGTTAAAATAAAACTTGATCTAGTTTCATCCTTGAACCTGATTCTATGAATAAATTATGAACTGATCATTTGTATGCCTGATAGTATTATTTAGTAAATCATTAGATCGAACTTGAATCAGCCATGAACTGACCTTTGCATGCATCCAACTATCATATTGTTAAAACTGAACATAGGTATCACATAATTGAAACCAAACATACATGTTCGCATAGCTTTAGCAATGATGATACTAGTGCGTCTGAAGTGGTTCATGTTGTTTGCATCTAAAATGATTCACACTGTTTGCATATAGTTAGACAAAATCGGTTTCTATTTAAAATCTAGTACATTTTCTTTATTCGAAATTATAAACCAAGTTATAACCGATTTTGAAAATCTACTTTGGTTTACAAATATCTTGAACATTATAAAAGTTATTTGTCTTGTCCATGATGCATTTTAATCCATCCGTATTGATTGACAAAATTTTTATCTTAATGCATATAAAATATTTTCTGAAAATAAAATGCATAATAAACCATCATTATTATAAATCATCAAACTCCTTGGCATATAAATTCAAATCCTGAATTATATTATGAATCCTTACTCCTTTATGGATATTTGATTCAGATGTCGAAAATCAACAACCTTGAATATGCTTCCCTCAATCTCTCCGGAGATAATTACCTCCAATGGGAGCTTGATACCAAAATCCTCTTAAGGTCCAGAAACCTTGGTGATACTATCACTGAAGGCACTGAGCCATCAGACGAGGATAATTACAAGGCACTTGTTGTCATTCGCCATCACCTTGCTGAAGGTCTCAAGGACCAGTATCTCACAATTGAGAATCCTCTGGAACTTTGGACAGAGTTGAAAACCAGATTTAATCATCAGAAAACTGTGATATTGCCAAAAGCCCTTTATGATTGGAGAAACCTGAGAATCCAAGACTATAAGTCTGTGGAAGAGTATAACTCGGCTTTGTTCAAAATAGTCTCAAAGTTGAAACTTTGTGGTGAGACTATTACTGATGCTGATATGTTGGAGAAAACATTCTCCACATTCCACACCAGCAATGTTGTGCTTCAGCAACAGTACCGAGAGAAGGGTTTCTCCACTTATGCTGCCTTAATCTCTTGTTTGTTGCTAGCTGAGCAAAACAATGAGTTGCTCATGATGAACAGTGAGCTAAGGCCTCCTGGTGCTAAAGCATTGCCTGAGGCACATGCGGCCGTAGAGCCAAAAGATGAGACTCCAAGAGAGTCATATTGTGGTCGCATGAGAGGCCGTGGTAGATGGCAAGGTCGTAACCGTGGGTTTCAACCACGTGGCCGTGGATTTCAACCACGAGACCATCTTGGTCGCAGCCGAGGCCGAGGCTATAGCCGAGGTCATCAAGCTAACCGTGGGTATAAGTCCGACTTCAAAACCCATGGCTCGAGCTCGACCAAATCTGCTTGCTATCGTTGTGGGATGACCAATCATTGGGCTAATAAATGCAAAACTCCCCAACACCTTGTTAAGCTCTACCAGGAGAGCATAAAGGGCAAGAACTCTGAGACAAATTTGGTCCATTATGATAATGAGAATGATCTGGACCATGAGGATGATCAAGCCCATGGCAGAGATGGTCATGAGGATTTTGAGACTTCAGACCTCCTTACAAGTGGCTGAATATGAAGATTTCGATATCATATTGCTTTTGTCTTTGCATTTTGAATTCTTGATTTGGCTTTATGTTCTATGACTTTGGCAATTCTATTTATGAAATAAAGTTTTTCTTACTTTATATATATGCCTTATACAAAGTCGAAATTATTAAGAACATAAAACAAAGCCATTAAAACATACTTTAAACCTTATGTAATATCTAAGGTGTTGACTCTTGTCTATTTTTCAGAAATGAAAGAAGACAAGAACCAGCTAGTAGTGGATAGTGGATCAAGTCACACTATATTAAAAGACAAAAGATATTTTGTTAACCTCATTTTAAAGAGTGCCAATATCAATACTATAGCAGGCACGGCCAGCCTTATTGAAGGCCATGGCCCGGCCCACTTAGTGATGCCTAAAGGCACGCATTTAGAAATTTCTAATGCATTATATTCTCCAAAATCAAAGAGAAATCTGTTAAGTTTCAAAGACATTCGCATGAATGATCTACATGTTGAAACTAGGGGCGAGGGAAAGAAAGAATTCCTCTTGATTTATGAAAATGCCCAAGGCCATAAGAAAGTCCTAGAGACTATCCCTGCTATATCAATAGGCCTCTATTGTGCCAATATAAAATCGAGTGAGGCTAACACTTCAATTCCTAATGAGTTCAGAGAAGCCTTTAAACAATGGCATGAAAGGCTTGGCCATCCTGGCAGATCCATGATGCGCAAAATAATCTCGAGCTCAACTGGCCATTCCTTGAAAGATAGGATAACTATCCCTATGAGCATTACATGTATTCCATGCTCACAAGGAAAATTAATAATAAGGCCATCACCTGGAAAGGTGAGTAAGGAAACATTAAATTTTCTGGAAAGAATACATGGTGATATATGTGGACCAATACACCCACCTTGTGGGACATTTCGATATTTTATGGTCCTCATTGACGCATCGACCAGATGGTCGCATGTTTGTCTATTATCATCTAGAAACTTAGCATTGGCAAGACTATTGGCACAGATCATAAGACTGCGAGCCCATTTTCCAGATTTTCCACTAAAGACTATACGTCTTGACAATGCAAGTGAATTCAGTTCCCAAGCTTTTAATGATTACTGTATGTCCATGGGGGTAAGTGTGGAACACTCCGTGGCACATGTACATACACAGAATGGATTGGCCGAATCCTTCATTAAAAGAATCCAGTTGATTGCTCGACCATTACTCATGAGGTCGAAGCTACCAGTATCAGCTTGGGGACATGCGGTATTACATGCTGCTGAATTAATACGCATAAGGCCATCCAGTGAACATAAATATTCTCCATCCCAATTACTCTCGGGTCATGAGCCAGACGTATCCCATATCAAAACATTTGGATGTTCTGTGTACGTCCCTATTGCACCACCACAGAGAACAAAAATGGGACCTCAAAGGAGGATGGGAATATATGTTGGTTTTGATTCTCCAACCATTATTAAATATCTTGAGCCTACTACTGGAGATTTATTTAAGGCCAGATATGCTGATTGTCATTTTGATGAATCAGAGTACCCAACATTAGGGGGAGAAAATAACAAGCTGGGAAAAGAAATTGTATGGAATCAAACATCCTTATCATGGCAAGATCCTCGGACTCAATCATGTGATTTAGAGGTCCAGAAAATAATTCATATGCAAAAGCTAGCTAATCAATTGCCTGATTCCTTTGCTGACCCGAAAAGAGTGACTAAGTCCTATATACCAGCTTGTAATGCACCAATAAGTATTGATGTCCAAGATGGACACAATCAAGTGGCTACAGAGTCTAAAGCACGTCTTAAGCGTGGTAGACCAATTGGTTCCAAAGATAAAAGACCTCGGAAACTAAAGAAAGGTGCAAAAGAAACCGAGGTCATAGATTGTCCAGACAAGGCCGAAATGGCCATGCCTAAGGTACCAACCAATGAGACTCGGGACGCCGAGCCTCATGGTACTGAAGGTGCTAATGATGAGATCTCAATTAATTATTTAATGTCTGGGACAAGATGGAACCGGAAAGATGTCGACATCAATGATATATTTGCATACCAAGTAGCCCTTGATGTTATGGACTTAGATGAGGATCATGAACCCACGTCTATACTAGAGTGCACTCAAAGATCAGATTGGCTCAAATGGAAAGAAGCCATAAACGTGGAGTTAGAATCTTTTAAGAAAAGGAATGTCTTTGGATCGATTATCCGGACACCTTATAATGTTAATCCAGTGGGATATAAGTGGGTATTTGTGAGGAAAAGAAATGAACATGGTGAAATTGTAAGATACAAAGCACGGCTTGTTGCACAAGGATTCTCACAAATACCAGGCATCGATTATGAGGAGACATACTCCCCTGTGGTGGATGCAACTACATTTCGATTTTTAATAAGTCTGGCCATCAAAGAAAATTTGGATATGCGGTTAATGGATGTTGTAACCGCATACCTTTATGGTCCACTGGATAACGAAATATATATGAGATTACCAGAGGGTGTTGAGCTCAAAGCTAATAAAGGTTCTCGAGAAGAACACTGCATAAGGCTGAACAAATCCTTATATGGACTTAAGCAAAGTGGTCGAATGTGGTATAATCGCTTAAGCGAATACCTTGCCAAAGTTGGCTATAAGAACGACCCTATCAGTCCATGTATCTTTATAAAGAAGTTTGCAAACAATGGATTTGTTATCATAGCAGTGTATGTTGATGATTTGAACATCATTGGAACCCCTGGGGAAATCGCCCAAACAGTTGAATATCTCAAGAAAGAGTTTGAAATGAAAGACCTAGGTAAAACTAAAGTCTGTTTGGGGTTACAACTTGAGTACATAAAAGGAGGAATCCTTGTGCATCAAAAGGCATATACTGAAAAAGTACTCAAGAGATTTAACATGGACCAGGCTCACCCATTGACCAGCCCAATGGTCGTGAGGTCCCTTGGAGTGGACACTGACCCATTCCGTCCTAAGGACGAGAATGAGAATGTCCTGGGTCCAGAAGTGCCTTACCTCAGTGCCATAGGAGCGTTACTGTATTTGGCTAGCCACACTAGACCAGATATATGTTTTGCCGTTAACCTCCTAGCCCGTTTTAGTTCATGTCCGACCCAGAGGCACTGGAATGGAATTAAACATATCCTACGTTACCTTCAAGGAACTAAGGATTTGGGTCTATTTTATACCAATGAAACCAAAGATGGTTTAGTAGGCTTTGCTGATGCAGGCTACTTATCTGATCCACACCATGCTCGGTCCCAAACCGGATATGTGTTCACTCATGGTGGTACTGCAATATCATGGCGTTCCATGAAACAAACTATAGCAGCCACATCATCAAATCACTCAGAAATCTTAGCCATGCATGAGGCAAGTCGTGAGTGTGTATGGTTGAGGTCTATGACTCAACACATCCGATCAGATAGTGGAATGGTCGAGGACAATGGTCCGACCATCATATATGAGGATAATGCAGCCTGCATTGCTCAACTCAAAGATGGGTATATCAAAGGTGACCGAACCAAACATATACTACCCAAGTTCTTCTTCACACATGAGTTGCAGAAAGCCAAGGAGGTCAGCGTCACTCAAATCCGGTCAAGTGAGAACTCAGCCGACCTCTTCACCAAGTCACTTCCCACCAGCACATTCAGGAAGCTTACGCAGCAGATTGGCATGCGAAGACTCAAGGACCTTCAGTGATGTCCAAATCAGGGGGAGTAATGTGTGTTGTACTCTTTTTCCTGTCCTTGGTTTCCCTTTTTACCACATTGGGTTTTGGGTTTTCCGGGAGAGGTTTTAATGAGGCAACGTTAGCACATTACAAGCCCGATATGGTTATGGCATCCAAGGGGGAGTGTTATAAATCCATGATATGGATATGTGGATTGCCATTAACCATCAGGGAGGTTTACATCCGACCAGACTATCCGGTCCGTCTACACCCGTCTCCGGTTCGTCTCATCCGTCCAAGACTAGTCAAGATGAAGACTCATTCAACCGGAGCATTTATGAGCTTTGACCAAGTATAGATATTTGTGGTCAATATGTAATAAATGTGTAGATACTCTCCTTTGTTGTAAACCCTTGGAACCTCCACTATATATTGATAGTGAGAGCTAATGAGAAAGACACAACTTTCAAAGCAACACTTCTCTCATATTTCTAACAAAAACTTGTAAATGTCGCACATAAAAATTAGAGGTTAGAGTCCTCTTGTTTATATATGGAGAATTAATAAACAAGGTTATAAAACCTTATGAATATTCTATGGTATAGTAGTGAAAAGATATACCCAACTAAAATTTGGATTGAGTTTAAGTTTTGGCCTATCTTAATATTATTTAATATTATAAACCAAATTTAAATCAATTGAATGATTGCTTTAAATTAAAAGAATCATACTCCCTCTGTTTTTAAAAGATGCATATTCTAGACTTTTCACATATATTAAGAAAACTAATTAAATATGCATTGTTTTTTGTGAATAACAATTTTTCATAACTTTTACCCAATAGAAATTCAATAAACACCATTAATTTTTTTGAAACTTACAATTTTTCATAAAATCATACATTGAAAAAGTAAAAAATATATCTTTTTGAAACAATTTGTTTTTCCATAACATACATCTTTTAGGAACAGAGAGAGAGAGTATATATTTTTCATTAATGTCAAAATGTTTTTGACTTTCATGGTCATGAATTCAAATTGATTATGATACAATGCCATAACGTTTTTGTTATTATTGCTTTGGAGAAGCATACATAACACACGTCTCCATATTGTAAAAAAACGAACATGAACATGAAACAACAAAAGATTCTCCTATTATGAAATAGTTATGTTTACTTTTTATTTTTTGTGTCTGAGAGTACAACACAAAATTAGGTTCGATAGATTCTGTTTTCGGTGATGGTAAACAGAAACAATGCTGCAGTTGTATCCTGGGAATCTGAGCGCTAGGAAACTGTCACACTACGGGGCGTTTAAAGATTTAAGAAAAAAGATTGATCATCTCGACTCTACAATTCTTCTTTATTCTTTTATTTCAGTATTGTAATTTTGATTTATGTTCTTATTGTTTTTTATAAATATCAGTTGTCCTATGGTAGTAAAATAAGGTTCCTACACTTTTAAATCTTTAAATATTGTTTATGCTTTGCACTGAGAATGATATTTGTAAAAAAAAATTATTTTTAAGAACAGGTTAAAGACGCCGGAATCGGATCTGTTGGATTATTTCAAAATAATCTTTCTGCGACTTGAGACAATCGGTTAATAGTATTAACCGTGTTCAGTCATATTTAGTGCTCACATCTATCTTTTTTATCCTGTCTTTGCATTCTAATTTGCAGATTTATTAACTATTTGCTTTATTCGCTTTTAGTTAATACAGGTGCTTCTTCATCGCTCTTAGTCCAGTCTCGTAATAGTATTTGACTCTTCTTTTGATTGTGTTATTTGTCAAAAGTTTGTTTGTCTGGTAGTAATTTTTCGGTTAACCGGACTAAATTCTTTGACTCTTTTGATTCCATTTCAAGCAATCTAACGTTTAAGACTTTAGAGATTCTGTTTTGGTATTTTGACTTTTGTTGTTAAATAGTTTAAAAAAATGTTTCTTTCAATGGTCAAATATGTGTAAATGCTTGAATTGGTTAAAGACAATTTATTTGCTTTAATTATTAAGAATGAGAATGACTGACATTTTTGATTTCTTGTTTCAGATTTTTTTTGGAACAACCTAATTTGATTATTAAGTGCTTGATCATGAAAAAAGAAAATTGATTCAATTTTCAAATATGGTGAAACCATAGTTTTAAATAAAATTTTGATTTTTAAGAGATCATGTTATATGAATTGAAATAGATTTGTGAATCGACGTCCCAAATTAAATTTAGGATAGGTCTATCACAGATAAATTTGTTTGCCATAGGAAATAAACTATTTGTTGATATTGATCAAAACATTTATATTTCGTTATTGCTTAAATGCAAGTTGTAAAAAGATTGACCATGAAAAAAAAAAAAAAAATTCTAAGACCAATATGATTGAAACTCACATGAGTATTGTAGTTTCTAAAGTCAATATGGTTGAGAATAATCATATAAAATTGTGTGGTTTTTTATGGCAAACATAATTTCTTGTAATGATATGTATATTTGCTAAAAAAGCAAAATATGTGTTTGGAAAAAATCCAAAACATACAAGTTAGATTTATAAATCAACTTGAGAGAACTATGAAAATAGTTGTATGTAAAATGAGAATTTCTAAGAATGAAATATATTTTTCAAAATTGCTTTATAGTCATTTAAATATAAATGATTTATAGATAAATCTTTCTAAACTCTTAAGAGATGTTGAATGCAAATATGCATATTTTTGAGTTATTTCGAGAAATGTGGGGGAAGCTTTGCTTACCATATAAAGTCGTTGGCAAGAGGCCAAATGAACTTAGTGATAGTTATCACAATATGGTTTTTTTAGAAAAAAATAGTGTCATACACTGAGTTTTGTGTATAATGGTTAATTGTATCTTAAAAAAAAAGATGAAAAAAAATCATTAGACAATTGATCTCGACTAATCTCAAGAGATTATGTTTTTTTTTTTTTGACAGCAACAAACATATATAGACTCATATAGACTCCGTAAACCAAGGCGACAACTCTGCATCCATGTGTATGACGAAAGACGACTGAATCCGAGCACTGTGTGCCAAGCGATCCGCCTTTGTGTTTTCCGTCCTGGGTACATGAACGATGCTTGAGTTGGTGAAGCTTCTTTTCAGAAGCATAATGTCTTCTAGGTAGCTTTCAAATGCTGGTCATTCCTCTGGTTCCGAAACCATCTTCACCACTTGGGAACAATCCGTTGCAAACGTCACCCAGAATTGTCTTAAATTCTTCATACATTCTATTGCCCAAATTAATGCCTCTAACTCCGCATGAAGAGGAGAGAGACATGCCCTTACATTCCTAGCCCCTAACAACCCTTCGAACCCTGGTAGTGTACTATACCATCCTTTTCCTGAAAATAAGTCCTTATCTTTCCAGGAACCATCTGTAAAACACCATCTTCCTGTAGTCCCATAAGACATTCTTATCTGTATATTTTTTTCCAATCTGGGATGAGTAATAACCTGTGCCTCCGTCCAAAGTCTAAATTCCAGTTCTGCTAAGTTTAGTGTGTCCCTCGGGTCGATGTCAAGATTACTGAACACCTTATTATTCCGGCCCTTCCATATGTACCATAATATCCATGCAAACTGATGGTTTTCCATATTTGGATTCACCCTCCAAAAAAGATGGTCCATGTTCGCAAAAAGAGATCCCATAGGGAAGAGATTTAGATTCGATGGAATCTTAGAAAGTGCCCACACTTGATGTGCCGGAGGACATTCAAATAACACGTGATTAATTGATTCCTACGGATCTCCACACCTTGCACAAAGAGTATCTCCTTGTATTCCTCTCGCCTATAATTTTTTGTTACCGCGATACAACCTGTCAAAAGCTGCCATAAGAAATGTTGTAACTTTGGGGGACACTTCACTTTCCAGCAAAATGCCTTAAGTATATCCACATTTGGTCCATAAAAGTCGGGTGGTTTTTTCTTATCAGGATATATCCTTTCTACCTGATACCCTGATTTGACAGTGT
The DNA here is from genome assembly GCF_020379485.1 of Brassica napus. Taxonomy (NCBI): domain Eukaryota; kingdom Viridiplantae; phylum Streptophyta; class Magnoliopsida; order Brassicales; family Brassicaceae; genus Brassica; species Brassica napus. The sequence goes on along the minus strand of NC_063445.1, from coordinate 23,566,575 downwards.
ATTTCCCATTAGTAGTGAAATGCCATCCACCTCTGTCTTCCATCTGATTTCTACTCAAAGGAATACTTTCGATCATTTTTGCACCTTGGGGTTCCACCAGTGTCCTGATAGCCTGTAAATGCCATGCTTGGGATTCCTGATTAATGAGAGAATCCACTGTGAGATCCGAGTAGTAATTATGAAAGTTTTTATTAGCTGGTCTTGGGCGAGTGGATGGGATCCAAGGATCATTACATACTGAGATAGATGAACATGTTCCAACCCTTTTGATTAGTCCTTTGCATACCAGAGATCTATCAGAAATAATACTCCTCCAGCCATAGGACGGGGAATATGAGCGGATCGGTTCCAGGGGTGAAGCATTCCTGAAGTACCGTCCTTTAAAAACTCTAGAGAAAAGAGTATTGGGCTTTTCAATTAGCCGCCACAATTGCTTTCCAAGCATTGCTGTGTTGAAATCAGTCAAATCCTTGAAACCTAGCCCACTATTGTCCTTATTGACACATAATTTATCCCATGATATCCTATGCATACCTCTTGTACTTCCTCCTGGACTCCACCAAAACTGGGCTCTGCACTCGTTAGTTTCTTAATTGTAGCTTTCGGTAGTCTATACACCGACATTACATGATTTGGCAAAGCCATAATCACCGATTTAATAATCACTTCTTTCCCCCCCCCCTTGGTGAAAAATCGAAGTGCCAAACCATTCACCCTTTTGTTTAGACGATCTTGTACAAAACCAAACACTTGTATCTTTGATCCTCCTAAACTCTCTGGCAATCCTAAATAAGAACACATTCCGCCGAGGTTTTGAATTCCCAAAATATCTTTCAATTCTTGACGGTTGGGCTCATCAATCTTATGGCCAAATTGAATCGAGGATTTCTGGAAATTAATTTGTTGCCCTGAAACGGCCACGTAATCCTTAAGTATCCTGAGAATAGTTTGACACTCTTCTTTGTTTACCTTAAAAAAAAACAGAAAGTCATCCGCGAATAACAAATGAGAAATTGGTGGACACACTCTTGCCACCTTCATACCAGTTAATTGTTTCATCCTTTCCGCCTTCTTGATGTTTGAGATTAAAGCCTCAGTACACATAATGAATAAGTACAGAGATAAGGGATCCCCTTGACGTAGTCCCCGCTGTGGAATTATAAGGCCATGTGGCTGCCCATTAAGAAGTACCCTATATTATACCGAATAGATACATTCTCTCATTAGTTTAATCCAATGGATATCAAATCCCATTTTGTGAAGTAGAGCTTCGATAAAATTCCATTATATCCTATCATATGCTTTACTCATATCCGTCTTAATTGCCATAAACTTATTTTGGCAAGACTTATTAGTGTGCAAACCATGAAACATTTCCTGCGCAATAAGAATATTATCCGAGATTAACCTTCCTGCCACAAATGCCGATTGTGTTTCCGAAATTAGCCGTGGAAGACAAATCTTCAATCTTTGACACACAATTTTTGATATAATCTTATAACCAACGTTACAAAGACTTATCGGCCGTAATTCCGTCATCCTTGTAGGTCTCTCTATCTTCGGAATCATACAAATATTAGTTATGTTTAACCTTGGATCCATTTCTCCTGTTACCAAAAAATTATTTACCAATTCAACCACATCCTGTTTAATGACATTCCAGGAATGCTGAAAGAAAAGAGCTGTCATAACATCTGGCCCTGGCGCTTTCTCCGGATGCATCATGAATAAAGCTTGTCGGACCTCTTCCTCCAATGCTGGTCGCAATAACATTTGACTCATCTGGGGAGAAATAGAAGGTCCTACTTCCTCTAAAAATCTGTCAAACTCCGTTGGGTTGGTCGAACTAAACAAACCCTCAAAATAATCAACGGCCACCTTCTCTACACCTCTCTCTTCTGTAACCCAATTACCTGCTTCATCATGAAGACCCACAATTTTATTCCGAATCCGACGCTGCTTTGTCAGGGCATGATAAAACTTAGTATTAAGGTCCCCAGATAAGTGCCACATATTTCTACTCTTTTGATGCCAATATTCCTCTTCATCCTTATAGGCCTCTTGTAATTTCCTAGAGATCTCAATAATATCCTCTTGTGATCTATTATTATCTGTTTGTACCTCTTCTAATGCTTGTTGAAGACTTTGGATCTTTTCCTTTTCATATGGTTGGTTATCCTTCCGCCATGAGGATATTTCATGACGATAATTATTTATTTTTGAAACAAAATCCTCCGATTGACCTCCCTGACATCCCGTCCATCCCGACACAATTGATTCCATCAAGCCTTCTTGACCTATCCACCGCTTATCAAACCTAAGCTGACCCCTTTTTCTCCGTAATAATTTATCATCCAAAAAAGCTACCACAGGTCGATGATCTGATCCCACCAGCCTCAAATATTCCGTATAAGAACATGGAAAAAGTGTATGCCATTCTTCATTTGCCAACGCTCTGTCCAATCGGCACCGTACCGTAAATGCGTCTTTCCCTTTACCTCTTCGTCCTTGCCATGACATTTTATTACCACGAGCCGGAAACTCTAGGAGTCCAGTATTTCTTTTCATATTGTTAAATGGAATAAAAGAGGTTGCACTTCTCAGAGACCCCCCATCCTTTTCATGATTCTCAGTGATCTCATTTAGATCTCCAATAATAAACCAAGGTTCAGTTCATGCTAATCCATACCGAGTCAATCGTTCTCATACCTGTTCTCTTAATTCTGGAACTGGGTCTCCATAGACAAAAGTAAGGAATACCTGTTTCCCTTTAACCATTGCTTCAATATCAATCATTCTATTGCTAGAGTATAAAATCTTAACTTGATATTCATTATTATAGAAGAGAGCTAAACCACCACTCCTCCCATTTGGGTCCACAGTAACCAAACTATCATAGCCAAAGTGATATTGAAATCCTTGAACGAATTCAAAATCCTATTTCGTCTCTGATAAAAATAAAAAATCTGGTTTATGTTTATGCCATGTTTCCCGAAGATAACTTATAGTCCAGTGACTTCCAAGTCCTCTGCAATTCCAGCTTAATATTTTCATATATAAAAGTATTTATATTGCCCATCAGAGCGGAAGGACGCAAGGGTAATGCCACCCAGCAATCCAACAAATTCCAAGACTCCACGACCACCATACCAAAACTAAAACCACACCCCGCCAGAAATCTCGTTCCCATTGCCAATTATAATTCCATTTAATCCAAAATCGTAAATTTTGTTCTCTATCTAACCATATCAACCTCAGTTTATGTTCCCATACCAATGATTTCCATGAATAATCATCCACCTTGACTGTTACCACACAAGATCTGATGATTTTGAGTCTATTCATGTTAAAAAAACCAAACCGTCCAATATTTTTGTATTTTCTCCTCGAATCTCTATATTGAAGCCAAACCTTAGCCTCATTATAGAAAATCTTATTATTTGCCATCAAAACCCGCAATATCCTAAATTGCTTTACACACTCAACAAAAGGGACAATAACGAAAGCCCCTTTATAAAATTCTGAGTTCGAAATACTCTCCTTGTAAATGTATGTATCAAGACCCTGCTTTTTAAACAAAAACCTCAATGTAAAGCTTAAATATTTTTGCCCATGTAACCACATTAGTCTGTATGGGACAGACCATACTGTACTCCTCCGCTTCCTTAGTATCCCAAACCATAGTTTCTCACTGGAAAACTTGACCTGCCATCCAATAGCTAAACTACTATACCCACTTGAAAAAGCTGCACCCATCAGAACCTCAGTAGCAGAAATCTCCTCGATACACTGATCATCCCCAAATGCCATAAGACGAGCACGCCTAACTATCCAAAAACCTATGCTGTTCCAAACACTCTCATTGTTCCACACCAAATCCAAAATAACAACACAATAAATTACTACAAGAGCCGTCACAAGACCAAGCCGCCATGAAAACCAAAAACCAATTTTATTCCAATACGTTATAGAACACTCATAAAACAAAAGAAGACCTCTCTCCCTTTTATACTTTGAAACAAATAAAATAGTAATGCTTATAAAGCTTATTTTACCAAATAAAAGACCCTCCCCATAAACCAATTCCCGATTGCAGAATCTTGAAACGAGTAACCCTTGATCCATAAACTTAGATTTTGAGATTTGTCGGTTTCGGGTTTGATGGACCCTTACTTTCCGTTGGCTTACTACTCTCTCCGTGACGAGCCCCAACCTTCGCTGCGCCCTTCTTACGTGGAGAAATGAGTGCATTAGCTATCCGCATCTTATTGCTGACTGCAGTGTTGATCGTAGGCTTGAAAAGCATCTTACGGTTTCCTTGTCTCGTCGCTAGATCCCCAGCACCCGTTCCTTTTTCATTTTCAGCTCCATCAGTCACCTGTGTCTCTTCCTCTTGCAGATAAATTCGCTCCTCCTGAGCTCGAGAAACTTGCTCTGCCTCTTCTTCGGACAGAGTCTGAAATTCATCCTCTGCCTCCATATCAACCCCTGTCTCCATCAACGTAGCATTAATAGCCTCCAACTCCAAGTCAATATCATTTTCAACCCGTCTTGTTCCTCATTGACTCCTTGAGCTTCCATTGTCTCCTTATCCTTACCAATAGAACCTAGTTGCACATCCGTTTTATCCGCCTGCGTCTTAGCCAACTCCAATTGAAATTCCACCGAAGAAAGCATCGTTTCATCCCCTCCTGTGGTCTGAACCTCTCCTTCTTCACGCACATCCATGTGTGTAACACTCGGGCCTTGATACACTCTTGGCTGTCCTGGAGAAACCCTAGTAAGGCCCTCTTGTGTACCAGACCCCCCTCTTAATTACCATTTCTCACATCTTCCCGACGGCCAGCTTTAGATCGTGAGCCTTTGCTCTCTCCTCTATAGCTCCCATGATAATTGGATGGTCTCCTATGATTCTTTTTAGCCACCTTAACCCATTTTTTATCAGGTGCTTCAGCCATCTTACCTTTACCCTTCCCGTAGTAGTCCCTCCCATCTCGTTCTTTATTTTGTTGATTCGTACTACCATTAATGACGACACCCTTGTAACTCCTTGCCCGATCATCATGTTTTGCCCCATCAGACCAACCTCCATTTCCTTCTCTACCATCACGCTTCCTCTCCGGGGTCTTCCTGGAATTCTTCTTCTCCAAGGGGAATATCTCCTCCTTATGGCAAAGACTGCCACATAGTTTACAAAAACCAAAGAGCTTCTCATACCGCAGAGAAACCGCCGCCTCTTCTCCATCATAAAACTCCCCTCCCTTGAAATCAATAGTAGTCTCAAAGCAAAGCTCCTTAAAAGCGTCAACTACCACCTGAATTCGAGAATGCTCCAAATCCACCACAACCAATCTTCCAATAGCCTCTCCAATGCTCTCAAATGTAGGCGCCGTTCTGAATTCCAGTGGAACTCCAATGATTCGAACCCAAAAACGTATCTCCGAGGGAAAAACCTTAGATTGTTTTGGTTGCCACCTATCCAAAGCAAGCATCCAATAGTCAAAGTGATACGGCTGCTGCTTCAGGACCGCATCAATGTCCTCCTCTGTTTGAAAGTCGAATTGGAACTTGCCAAACCCCAAATCCGAACCATTGACCCTTTCCTCCAATTTCCAAGATTTGTAAAAAGTGCCTTCAAATCCTGCTCCGCAGGGTTCATACATCTACCAATCAGGGTTTTTGAATAGGTCTTGATCAGCGCCGAGTTGTCGAAGTGCGCCACCGAGATCTTCAGTCTCTTGCGGGTACCCTCACCACTCCTCATCTCCTCGCCATGGCCTAGCAGTTGACTATGAGTCATAGTAACAGCAAGAGAACTCAGCGTATAAGCTCTAGCCAAAGAAGAGAAAGATAAACTTATGCAAATGATGTCCCATAGAGAAAATCCTAGCAATCCTATATATTGTCCCCAAATTTCCAAATCTTGTCTCGCAAAATAATCCTCAATAAATCCAAATCTCGAAAAATTGATACTCTTGAATCTCAGATTACCACAATACCATAACCACCATTCCTTGATGTAATCAGATCCTTGATATCCTCTGACCCCGTCAGAAGAAAGGAGAGACATACCAAGATTCAAATCCTCCATATCGCCTTCCTGTAGCCACAAATCCGTCTTGATGATGATCAGATTCGATCTTCCTTGAAATCCAATCTTTAGTTTCCTTAATCATCCCAGAATCTCTTTGACGATCCCCAAATCATACTCCAAATTGATTCGCAAATGAATCGAATGAAAGCCCCGCTTCCACCCATATTGATTCTCCACTCCAACCCAATCTCCCAAGAGAATACCTGGATCCCATCTTCGCAAAAACATCACAAACCCTAGATCGCCATTCTTGTCGCCTTTTTTTTTACTGAGAAAATATCCTCTCAAGAGATTATGTTCACTATGACGACAACCTAGGATCCTTTTATTAAAGGTGTGTCATGAGATCAAGTTGTTAATCATCTAAAGGAATAGGTAGCCTGTGAATTAAGATGAGGTTTGGCGGTAACTCTACCTAACTGACTGAAGATCCCAAGAAATAGGTTCAAGGAGACAACTAAGTCAAACTAAATCTGCCCAAAGCACTGTAAGACTTCGGTCTATACCCAGTTCATATGATGAAAAAACAGTGCTACATGTAAGGAATAGAAGATAAGCATTAGCTTTTAATGATTTGTGTCCATAGCTTTGAGATATGAATGGAGTAGTACATGATACTCCTCTAAACAAAACTAATGGCAAATCACCTTGTGAGTGTGAAATGGGACCGTTTCTAGGAGAATGAAAGAAAGACTATATTCTCCAAGTTCACTCATGATTAACCAGGACTGTTCACGGCCAAAATGAACACAATAGAGAACCTAGTTCTGTGAGAGAATGAAGCTGTGTTATAGCTATTGTCTAGGTTTACACCAAAGCCCGGGAGGTTCAAGACATCATGGCCATCCTGGCCGAGTAAATCCGATAGCTATTAATAATGATTGGTTCAATGCTGAAAAATTGCTACCAACTCATCATGCAGTGGATTTTTCGTTTGTACTCTCAAAAGTCCTTAGATCGATCGAGTCTTATCTAGGAAGTCAAGTATGTTGAGTCGTCTAATGTCTAGAGTCATTTCTATTCATGTGGGGGATTGTTGGAACTCGTTTTTACGAAATGGTTTTAGACCATTTTTCGGTAAGTTTCCAAACGAAGACGTTCGTCGGAATAACCGAATATTTAACAAACACTATGAAGTAGTGTATTCATATGTCAAAAAAAAGTTCGTTTGAATAAGAAATGTTGGTCCAAAGTCAATGACTTGGAAAGCTTGTAAGCTTGACTATGTTTAAAAACTGATAAATGTCCCACATAAAAATTAGAGGTGAGAGTTCTCTTGTTTATATATGGAGAATTAATAACAAGGTTATAAAACATTATGAATATACTATGATATAGTAGTGAAAAGATATACCCAACTAAAATTGGGATTGAGTTTAAGTTTTGGTCTATCTTAATATTATTTAATATTATAGACCAAATTTAAATCAATTGAATGATTGCTTTAAATTAAAAGAATCATATATATTTTTCATTAATGTCAGAAAACGTTTTTTGACTTTCATGGTCATGAATTCAAATGGGTTATGATAATCAATGCCATAACGTGCCATAACGTTTTTGTTATTATTGCTTTGGAGAAGCATATATAACACATGTCTCCATATTGTAAAAAAAAAACCGAACATGAACTTGAAACAAAAAAAGATTCTCCCATTATGAAATAGTTATGTTCATTTTTTATTTTTTTTGTGTCTGAGAGTACAACACAAAATTAGGTTCGATAGATTCTGTTTTTCGGTGATGGTAAACAGAAACAATACTGCAGTTGTATCCTGAGAATCTGAGCGCTATGAAACCGTCACACTACGGAGCGTTTAAAGATTTAATGAAAGAGATTGACCATCTCGACTCTGCAATTCTTTTTTATTCTTTTTTTTCGGTATTGTAATTTTGATTTATGTTCTTATTATTCTCTACAAATATCAGTTGTCATATGGTGGTAAAATAAGGTTCCTACATAAGGATCATCCCTAAAATGACAACCACCTCTAAAGCCTCTACAGGGAACGTGGCAGCGAAAAAACCCAACATTAATAGATAACCGGCATGATCGAAAGAGGTACATTCTCTTTTTCATCAGATTTATCGCTAGAATCAACACTAACGCTCCTTTTTTTGGAATACGAACTTGTAGCCAGAGTTTCCTTCTCATCTTCTGATTCGGAGGATGAAGATTCTTTAGAAGACACCTTGACACTTGCAACAGGTTTCTCTGCAGAATCCTCATCAGAAGAAAATGATTCATCCTCAGAGGAGCTGATCTCTGCCTTGGCCTTTAAAGACTTCTTGACATGAACTCTCTTACCCTTCACTGAGATCAATAGATCCACCTTTGTCTCCAAGGTATCAACTTTATATTTAATCCGCTGAAGACGATCAGTCAATCCTTTAATCGTTTCAATCACGTCTTTCTTCTACTTCTTCAGATTTGTTTTGGTCTCCAAATCTTCATCTTCAGGCTCTCTCCTAAATTTTCTAAAAGGATTTGTGGCCTTAACCACATCAGCAGGAGCTGCTTCACTTTTGGTGGCAGATTTCTTGCTGAAATTTCTCGTGGAGAAGATGAGAATAGCGATTGTTTATGTTTGAGAGACGTAAACCCTAGACAGCTGCTTAAGACCATGATTATCGGGGGTGCTTAGCCCCGCTTCTTAGGTTAATTTTGAAAAATACATAAAATTTTACCTAATAATGCAAGAGACGTCGCTTAATTAAGCGCTACAAGAGACGTCCCTTAAGGGATACGCATCATAACGGCGGCGTCTCTATCTCTCTCTCATCTCGCTTTCTCTCCCGAAAGGACGTAATCAGTCGGTTTGATTCCGAAACTCGTGATCTCTCGGAGAAGCTCTTATCAAAAATCATTACCGTATAGTCTCTTTAAGGGACTACCTTCAGAATTTTATACTATTACTTTATTTTAATATGGTGATAATAACTACTTTTAATATCTACTAGAAATTGATCCGCGCAGGTGTTTTTTTCATTTTAATATACGTAAAAGTTCTTTTTTACATCGTTAATGGTCATATTCTTAACAATAACCATATTTTCAAACGTTTATGGTTTTTTTAACAAAATAATGTTATAGTCAACATGTATGGTCTTCTTCTTCCTTTACTTCTTCTACCATTTTTTTAAATAATTTCATATTTTTTTTAAATCATATATGTGTTTTCTCTTAGTCCATAAAGCTTTGTAGTATATATATTTTAAATTATTTTTCACAAACAAAAACGTATAACACAAAATGAAGTTGCACCTTCTATTCATAAATATAGATTGAAAAGTAAACTATGATGTTATAACAAAAGTATAATTAAAATTTGAATAAAATATTATGATATAAATTTCAACTATTCATACAAAAAAAAATGTAGGGTTGGGTCATAAATCTTTTTAATTCGAAATTTTTTAGCACCCCTTAAAATAAATATTTTTTTTATATAATTTGTATTAAAATAAATTTGTTAAAAAAAAATATTATGTGATGTTATTGTTTATTCCTAGAGTTGGACATATGACCGTCTGAATATTTTTTTTTACTTTAATTTTTTTTGTACTAAATATTATATTATATATTTGTAAATTAAAATGTATTAACTAATTGTTAGTATAACATTTTAAAACATAACAATTTTATTTATTACTTTTAATAATTATATTTTTGTTATTTTAATCATTTATTATATCACAGTGTTTTATAAATTATTAGACTTATATACATGAAAATATTATACCTATACTTGATGAATAGAATATTTTATATTTTATTTATATATTATATAAATTGATTATGATATGTGGTTTTTACTTTTTATTTATTACTAATAAATATCAGAAAATATTTAATATGTTAATACAAAATATATTAGGAAATCTATTGGAAAATCATTTTTGATTAAGATTCGATTAAGAAAATCTATAATTTAAATTAGAAAAAGATAAACATACTTAAATATAGATTCAATAAATATTTCAATGACATGTCAATGTAATTAAGTGGTCAAATTAAGGAGTAATCTAATTTTGTAAAACCCCTTTTAATAGATTATATTAGATAGCTAAACCAGTAGAAATAAGACAAGTATACAATTGGTACAGTATAAAAGTGTCAGAATTTTTTTTATGAAGAAACGATGGTTATTCTTTTCACTACTTCTCTCCTACTTTTCTTTATTATATCATTTTCTTTTGTTCAGGTACTGGTTTACATACCCCCGCAGCGTGTGCTCTGAGTTATATATTAGGTTAAATGAAACTAATTCACAAAAATATTTACATTTTCTTTGTTAAGCATATGATGGGCCTGGCTTCTAATGGGATCATAACCGTTTTAATATTCGAATTCATCGGGACCGGGTTCGGGTCTTACAAGAATGTATATCATGTCCATATAGATAATTTGAAGAGGTAGTTGTTAAAAGAAAAGGATAATTTAAACATGTAAAACGTGAAAATGTTATAAATCATTTTGAAATATAGCGAAAGAAAAATAAATAAAGACCATAATGTGATAGCAATTAAATCCACCAATCATGGCAGCAACTAAAACTTTGGCTAATAGACACAAATATTTTTGAACAAGAAGTTTGACTGATTTATTTTGGTTTACTGTTGAACGTTGACTGATATTTAATTGAAAGACACCGTGACTATAAATAGAGACTACTGCATCACACACTTAAGTCATTCAGAAACATAAAGAAAAAGAAAAATAAGAAGAATATACACAAATTTAGCAACAAAAAATTACACAAGAAAAAATTACACAAGAAAAAATGGGGAAAGTAATGAGCATGGTGTGGATAATGATGATACTAGCCGTAATCGTCATAGAAGGTGAAGCAAAATCGGAAATTGAATGCAGTAAGATCTGTCGTGACCATTGCAAGCGCTCATCACCAGCGTCAGAATGTGCAGCTTGTCGTACAGTATGTTACAAGTCTCCACCAGTTGCAATGAGAAGAAGGAACCGTCGCATGGTTCCGGAAGTACACATACAACAATAGATACTACTTGTTTTTATTTAAATATATGTAACGATATATACAGATGGTGATTTATATATGTATGGATGTTGAGTCGTCCAAACCTTTTAATACTTTTAAAATCCGCGCCTTGTGCAGGATAAACATTATATATAAAAATTATTTTATGTATTATATGTTTTATATTATGAAATAATAAATATATATTGAATAATTAAAATTCAGTAACTATTTCATATATAATTAAATTGGTGCAAACATATAAATAAATTTTATTAATTGAAACAATAGTTTTTATATTTGATAGGATATATAACTAAATTTAAATGATATTAACATATATAGTATATTTTAATATTAATCTCTATTAAATGATGTTTTGTATTCATATGATTTTTCGATCATTTGTATCTTTTATAGCAAAAACTGTAAATGACTTATGACAAAAAATTTATTGTGGGATTAATAGTTTTAATAATTTATAATTTATACTTTTTTAAAAGAATCAAGCTGTCAGTGTTTGTTCAAAGTTTTTATCAAAAACAAATTGTTCAAAGGAAATTTCAAAATTAAAATATTTATGTATATTATATGGTATATAGTTTAATTTAAGACGATATATATAAATATATAAATATATATATATATATATATATATATCTTTTGATTTTAGTAATTATTAAATGAGACTTTCTAATATATGATTTTGTAACCATTTGTATCTTCTCATAACAAAAATTTTAAACAATTGATCGCAAAATTGAATACGAAGCTTTTAACGATTTTAGTAATATATAGTCGTTTTGAAAAATTCAAAATATAACATAGACAGAAAAATCTAAATTTTTATGAGATGGTTAATGTGGTTGTTTAATTTATTTTAATAGTTTAAAATTAAACAAATATGATAGAAGATACATTAATTTTTATCAAATTTTTATTATTCAAAATCATTAATTATCATATACACTTCAGCCACATTAGGCAATTTCGTAATTTTTATTTAAGGAGATAATAAAGATCATAAATAATGAATTTATTGTTAGTTTAATAAATTTTTTTTTTATATATGTAGATGAACCAATCTAATTCTCTAAAAATTCTAAGAATCATTCTAGTGATGACATGTGGCTACAAAAAAAAAGTTGTAATGCTTCTCAAATAATATATAAGGGATAAGTAACGGCTTAATAAGATGAGACTAATCAATGTTCTATCTTCTGTTTTCTTTTTCCTTTTTGTAATTTTGTCAAATATCAACATGTTCATCCTCTACCAATTCAAGTTTTGAATCCTAAGAAGTAAGAACGGTAATCAAATTTAGGGATCCTTAATCAAACAATAAATAATGTTTAGAAAAGATTTGTTTATTGAAGTGTTTAAGCTGAATGCCGAAACGGGAAAATACAAAGAAAGTGAAGTCGTCGCCAATATCAGTTTCTCTCTGTTCTTCATGTCCTTCTCTTGCTCTATTTTTATAGATTCCTCTCCATGTCGACTCCATTTTCTCTCATCATTACTTCTCTGGTTCAGAAAAGTGTTCAGTGGAGTTGTTGACATCTACGTTCGGCGCCGTAGTAGGGCACAACGCCTCTCTCTCTTTCCTGACGCTCGGTTGCGTGTGTCATGTCGTTCTGATGGGTGGGTAAGTCGACTGACTCTCTATTAGTTGGGCTCTTGCTGGATCGTCATTCCTTTTTTTTACGGCGGTTATTCTACTGGGATAAGTCAATTATCGAGCCTTGATGATAATCTGGGCCCATATCTAACAATGAAGTTAGTTGTTGTTGAAACTAATAAGGAAGAAGTAAGAGCATGATTAATGGAAAGTTATTAGGATCACGTTCTTAGCGGAATATAAGAAACCGTCTCTTAATTTTTAACTAAAAAAACAGAACTGGCTCTTAAATATAAGAACCGGTTCTTAACTTTTTTAGTTAAAAGTTAATAGACGGTTCCTTATATTACGATAAGAATCTCATCCTAAGAAATCTTATTAATCATGTTCCAAGAATCTTAAAGATTCTACAAGTTCATTCATATTGAAAACACCGAAAATATTGATTTGATAGTGTACATTTCGGTACGATATTACTGAAGCTGATCGGGTAGGTTGTCTTTTTACATTTAATTTGTATATTCAACCATTTAATTAATAATTAGGATTTATTTAGCTTTTAAAGATACAAAAATAGCTGTAAGTAACTTATTTTCAAAAGCACTATTTAAGATGTACAAAATATAACGGTAACTATATATATATATATATGTATCTTTTTAATTCTTTCAGTTACATCAGATACATAATACATATACATCAGAAAATCATAAAGACTAAATTCTATAATAAAATTTCTAAAGTCCACATTAATTAACAGACTCGTGTTAATATGCATGTGTTGCTAATGTGAAATTGAGGTATGGGCATGGTTGATTTAAACATTGCGATTATAGTTGTGAATGAATGAGTTTACATATTATATACATATATTTGCTGTTTTAAGCATTACTAAACGATTTGACAAAAAAAGGGATTAGTAAACGATGTTGACATGTACAAGTACAACAGCTAGGAACATATGTGTCAGTTAATACAACAGCGATTTAATAAAGAATTTGTTAGTATATTCAATAACATATGTGAATTTAATAACAAATTAACAATATTCAATACATTATATAATTATAAACATAACAAATTCATATTATTATAATAGTATATTGATTTTTAAGATGTAAGTTAAAACTTTTTAATGAAGAATTTGTTTTTTTTATGAAGACGAATATTATTTTTTCAAAAATATATATGTAGATATATAAATCTTAGTACATAAATAAAATTTTATGGAAGTTTTAATTTAATTTTCTTATAAATATAATTATGATATTGGTTGGTTAGTGAATATATATTATAAAATAGGTCTATTTAGGTCAATATACAAATTCTGGGCGGTAATTGCAGATGTGTGCATTTTTTTTTAAATGATTGGTGAACCAAGTCATTTATGTGATGATTTGCCAATTATGTCCTCGAGATAACACTTCTGCGTTACGTATATGTTACCTGCTACCGGGGCTGATGCCAAAAAATTTTAGTTTTATTGATACTGTAGGGAAACGTAAACTACGAATCGAAACCGGATACATTGATGGTAATTGATGATATAAGAGCTTGAAACCGGATATAGCTTTAATAATTAAAAAGAGAAGAGTTGTAAGATATTTTACAAATTGTTTGTCCGAAATGTGATTCATAGCAAGATATTTTACAAAATATTGTTCCCTGCTCTGACCGTAAGGTGAGGAGTGCTCGACGACTGAGGACCATGGTTTCCTGTTCAGCTTCAGATATCCATTAAAATACTACCGATGTTGTATGAATCTTTTGCTTCATCCGTATTTCGTCCATTAAATCCTAGAGTTATTTAACTTGATGAACATTAATCGTGAGTTGTCTAGGTAACTAAGCTTTGCTTTCACCTATCTTATCAATATCTCCGATCAGGGACAAGACTGACGGGATCCTGAAGTGACTTGGTTGTTGGGACGAAGAAGAGGTGAACCTGGAGGAATGGTAGATGTAGCATGTTGGGAGAGTGTGTCTGTTCCCTATCAAATAACGAAACTTGGATGTTAGAATTACCATATTAAAGAAGTCACGAGCTAGAGAAACTCATATATTTATGACTATGCTCCAATGATAGTAGGATTACAATTTTTTCCCCCGGTTTTAAATATTAGTAACTGGATATTTGAAAGTAGGGTGCATATCTACATTATTAAATTCTTACATCAATATCTTCACGTGCTAGCGCAGTGAGTTGATGGTAGTTTTCACCCACCCGACCACCCCTTGGTAGGGATGAATTTTCTTCAGAACAAAGGGCGATCAAAACCTGAAATCGCATTCACGAGGCAGAGTTAACCGGTTACAAATATAGGATACTGGATTAGATTACTGTTGTTAAATATATAACGAAGACTCTTACAGGGACTAGGTTTGGTGATCCGGGAGGGGTTGAGTAATGGCTTAGATTTTCCAACACATTATCGATTGTGTTTGCATTCTCATCCTCCCCTCCCCACGCAGGTTGTTTGGAAGAACCTGCCTTCGAGACATTGCCAGTAGAGGGACTGATATGATGACCCTCAAAAGCTACATCACCATTACCAGGCTCACCTCGTCCCGTAGGTTGTTTAGTAAAACCTTACTTCGACCCATTGCCAGCTGAGACGCTGATATGGTGACCCTGTGACGCAACATCAGCATTACCCGCGGCTAGGGATCCAAGAATTTCAGATTTCAATTCCTTTATCATTCCGGACACAGTGGCTAAGACGTAATCTTTGTAGTGGAGAGACGACGATGCTAACTCTTTCATGGAGGCAATGCCAGCAGAGACATTACCATCAATCCGTTTTATCTCAGGTTCGAGAAGTGCAAGCACAACTTTTGCAAGTTTGTCGTCATCAGCTCCAACACTCTGTGTTTCTTTCTGTCGGGTTTGCTTCTTCTTACCAACATTTTTTGACTCTTCACGCATCTTCTCAACATCTGATTTAGTAGCTCCCCCTTTGAACATATCCTTCGCAAACACAAAATTTTGACTAATAAGCTTCACAAGGTTTTCGACTTTTTTATCAAACACCTCGTCTGTCCAAAGCAAAACGGATTCATTGATTGGGCGTTGAGCATCTTGGGGGATAATACTGCTGACAACAACCTAGGTAACATATGAATATCCAATTCAGTCGATATTTACAGGTATAAACACGATTAATATTAAGGGATGGATTTTTTTTTCGTTCACTAAAGCATCAAAAAATGTTCAATGCGGCAAATGAGCTTACCTCAGCTTTTCTATCTACTTCCCGTGTGTGGGCAGGATTCAATGTCTTCTTCTTGGCCTTGCTAACAGGGTACTCTGTTTCATCATCTTCACTTTCCGATTCCGAAGAAGAACACGCATCTTGAACCACTTCTGTCAAAGCAGGTACAGCTTCTACAATTACAAGCTGGAGAGCTAGAGCAAAACCTTTTAACGCGATGGTATTTTGAGATAACGATATCTCATCCCTGTTTTTTATACTAGTCATCAGCATATCAAATGCAAGACGGCCCCATGGGTAAGACAAAAATTCCTCGATGTCTCCAAGAAGCTCAGCATGCTCCTTCATCATTTTCATCTTTAGATTTGTTGACAGCAGCACAGATGAAACAATAGCAAGACATGCCAATTTAATCCGGATATATGGATCTGTCCGAAGCATCTTCACCGCCCTAGATACTCGCATCTCTTCCATACTGCCAAAGAGCTCTGGCCAATAAGGTTTCTCGTTGATGTTCTTCTTCTTCTTCAACTGCTGTTTTTTCGGGAGTTCACCGCAAGGAAGTCCAGTGACAATGGCGAACTCACGCAAGGAAAACCTAATAGGTTTTCCGGCAAACCGAAACCAAGCTTCATGTTTTTTTTCCACCTTAAGTTGTCGCGATAGTAGATATCTAGCAAATCTACCAGAAAAAGCAGGTTTTTCAGCTATCTCTACGAGTTTATCGAAAGATGAATCTCTCAGATACCAGATCTCATCTTCGTTCAGAGCATTAAGGATGGTGTTGATTGATAGGGAAGACTGGGAAGTCAAAACCCTAACGCCGACTGGTTCCTCTCCATCCGCGAACATCATTTGAGGTAAATCGGCTTCGGTTTCATCTGCTATGTCTTCTGGAAAATCGACTAATTTTGAAGCGACCATTACGAAGTGGGAAGTAAGAGATTTTGCAGACAGAACTAAGAAATGAGATTTTTTTTACAAAGAGACGATATATTGGAACATAGATATATGGCAAACCTCTTTGGGTTTTTGCGGTAAACAGAAAGAGTATTTGAACATTCCCGATTCTCTGCATTATCAGTACTTTCGAGATTCTTTGCATTATTAGTACTTTCGATATGTCCAACCGTCTCGTCATTCTTTTACTTCTGACGTGTCAGTTGTCGTATTATTTGATTTTCTTATGGGTATAGGGACACTTTAGGTATTACTGAAAAATGCACAGTACCTTTACCAGTTACCTAATTTACTTCTATATATTTGCTATCCAGTGCAAAAACCCTATAAAATAAAAATTACATTCATATATTTATTATTGTTATATATGATTATACTAGCTAATGATAAGACGGTGGTGTGGGTACAACTCATGTAAAGATGTCAACATAGACCGTAATCCGCATAACACCAAATAGCCCAGTAGCAGATCTAGCCATATATATATATATATATAAACCGCAATTCACACCGGGCTGGCCCGCATGGACAAAGATAAAGTCGAGTCCGTTACGGGCTGGATTACTTGGGTGCGAGTTGGCCTACTTAATGTTTCTAAAACTAGGAGTTTTGATAGAATATAACAATTATGAATAACTTGAAACAAATATGTTTTATAAATACTTTATTATCTATAATAATAAAAACTGAACTATTTAAAATAAAAATGAATAACAACAAGAACAAACAATACAGTTATGCAAACAACATAAATTAGGTTTTATGTTTCTTTTAATAACTTAAGAACTAGGTGATGACCCGCGCCCTGCGCAGGGTGAATGGATTAAAAGAGATTATAAATTTTAATCTTTAGTTACTGAAAAGGTTAAAAGAAAAAGTGGCATATTATACATTGTATAGATTAGCAGAAGTAACGTTTGATATACATATTAATGCAAAGGAAACCAATTTGGGATTGAAAGTTAACCGGAGTTTTCAGTCAAAAAAAAGTTTACTAGAATATCCGGGTAATGATAATCTTATTATGGTCGAGAAACGGTAATTTTCCTATTATCAAAGTTGTATCGTTATATTTTATTAAAATTATACTGGTTCCGGAGTACATAAAGATTGTAAAAGAATAAAATAAATTGAAGTAAATAATATTAGTTTGGAAAGAAAAAGAGAAAAAAGTAAATAATTTGAATATACAAATTTAGTGGGATGATTATGACTCAAAATACATATGAGCCTCTTTTAATTTATCTTTTATTTTAAAAAATATATTTTTAATTTATTTTTACTCTTTTACCATAAAATCTGAAATTTAATAACAATCGCATGGAGAATAAAGCTGATACTTGAACATTTAAAAGACAATAGTAAACTTAAAATAAATAGTTGTTATCAATAAAAGGCAACAATTTTATACTGAAAAAATATAACTCCATATTAAAAAGGAATATAACTAGTGTATATTTTAGTAACAAAATGAGTTTATACACATAGACAAAATATCATAAACATACCAACACAAAACTTTGGATGAGAAAGACCACGAATGATCCAATGGAAGTTGGCTAGACAAATGTAGTTACAATCATTGATCGGTTCAATCTTGGAAACAACAGATGATTTCAGATTGTATGGTAGTGTTGAAGCATAAACGACTTCCATTATATATATGTACAATACTCTTAGGTCGTTAATGAAATAGTCAACAAAGGAATGAAAATATATATCAATAAATGAAAACTACATATATGCCATAATCTAAGCTCTCGAAACAAAGACTTTCCTATATCAATATACTAATTTCTATGCTTTTCACAGTATCACAGTGAGTGATAACATCTATATATAGGATTTCCTCTTTTGCAATAAAAAATATTCAGGAATAAAATGAAGGGAATATATTACTAATCAAACGGGCAATTGACTTGCCTATAATCAAGTTGATTGTTGCTTTGATTGACTAATAGCATCTGTAGGAATATATTACATTCAATGTATATTTAGCGTGATGATCAATTCAATATTTTAAAATTGCTTGTGGTATGAGTGGTCATAGTTACCTAAATTTTATTCATATATTTAATGTTACAATAATGACAATGATTCATAATCAATGTGTGAAATGTCAGTAGGGGATCCACACTTTGACCAGATTTAAAAATAATATGGATATTTCTCTACGAAGATTAGTGTGTAGTTTGGAAATTCAAGCATAACGATATGCATGGAATTGAAACATCTATCTTATTAAATTAGAATCATCACAACTTCTTCTAGGTGGATTTTCAAGATGGACCGCATCTATCTTAATTAAATGCCTTATATATTAGCTGTAACATGTGCGACTCATCTATAATAAATTGGACCTCATATTTTATTTAAATGCCTCATCTCTTATTTCTTAGCTGTAACATGTGCGATCTCATCCCCTATATATTATTTTTGAAATATTACAACTTCTTTTTGTAGTCATGTGTCATCACTAGGATGATTCTTAGAATTATTAGAGAAATAGGTTGGTCAATCTAATTATATAATAAGCTTTTTATTAAACTAACCATAAATTCATTATTAATTTCATTAATTATTTCCTTAAATAAAGATTACGGAATTGCCTAATGTGGATAAAGTATATATGACAATTAATGATTTTGAATAATAAAGATCTGATAGAAAATATATCTTCTATCAAATTTGTTTAATTTTAAAATATTAAAATAATTTTAAAAAAACCACAATAACCATATTATAAAAATTTAGATTTTTCTGTATATGTTATATTTTGAATTTTAAAAAACGACTATAAACTACTAAAACTGTTAAAAGTCTAACATTCAAATTTTGCGATCCATGGTTTAAAATTTTTGTTATGACAAAATACAAATGATTAAAAAATTATATAAGTAAAAGTCTAATTTAATTAATCGTTAAGATTTAAAATATATATGAATATATATCATTCTAAATTAAACTATAAACCATATTGAATAAATAAATATTTTAGTTTCAAAATTTACTTTGAATAATTTTTTTTTGATAAAAGTTTTGAACTAACATTGATAAATATTTTTAAATTATCAATTACTAAAATTATTAATCCCACAATGAAAATTTTGTTATCAGTAATTTAAAGTTTTTGCTATTAAAGATACACATGCTAAAAAAAAATATGAGTAGAAAGCATCATTTAATAGACATTAATATTAAAAATATGCTATGTATGTTAATATCATTTAAATTTAATTACATATCCTATCAAAATTTTTAAAAAAAATTGTTTGGATTAATAAAATTGATTTATACGTTCGCACCAATTTAATTATATATGTAATAGTTACTAACTTTTAATTATTCAATATATATTTATTATTTCATAATATGTAAGAACATATAATACATAAAATAATTTATATATATAATGTTTATCCCGCGCAAGGCGCGAGTCTTAATCTAGTATATTTTATTAAACGTACCATAACTTAACTTATCCTAATCTCTATGTTAATAAGTTGGATTTTGAATATAAACTCAAAGAAAATTTTACGGTTAATTCACGTCTAGGCAACAATTGTTATAACAGTTACTATTTGTTTGAACAGATGCCATAATAATATTTTGTTCACGGTTAGAACCACAGATGCCATAATAATATTTTGTTCACGGTTAGAACCATGGTTAGTAATCTCGGTTCATCTCGGTAATCACCATGGTTAGTAATTTTTTTATTTCAAACTGATCAAACACAATATTTCGCTTTGGAAGTTCATATAACTATGTTAATAATTGATATCAATATCTATATTTCCGGTAATTAAAATAACAGAAACAGAAATTTTATAACAATTAAATCTTTAGTAATCTCGGTTCATCTCGGTAATCACCATGGTTAGTAATTTTTTTTATTTCAAACTGATCAAACACAATATTTCGCTTTGGAAGTTCATATAATTATGTTATTAATTGATATCAATATCTATATTTCGGTAATTAAAATAACATGAACCCAAATTTTATAACAATTAAAATCATTTCTCGAAAATCCCTTCTCCAAGACGTATCAATCATGCCTAATATCACGATCACCATATTGCGTGATTTGCTATTTATTATAGATTAGTATATTGGCTTAGGGAATATTTGTGTAGTATATTCGTTTATGAACATCGATTAATCCTCTATAGAAAGCTCAATGTATATTCTTATTTACACACCTAAAACCTCAAAATTTACTTTGCCGTAAAATATTTTATGGAAAAACCCTTTCTCCAAGTCGTTTCAATTTTGCCTAATATCTCGGTGACCATATCGCGTGATTTGGACATTATCGCCCAACAAATCATCAATACAAAATGATACTTTCAGGCAAGACAATCTTAACAAAATGTGATCTTCTATCTGATAAGATTTATCTTTCACTTTCAAGTTACGATGATTTAAGGAATATCGATGAAAAGAAGAATTTTTTTCTTAAAGGTACACATATTTATTGATTACTTTGTCCTGAATATTAAGATCTCGTTATTTTTTTTGACAGATCATGAATTATTTTGTCGTTCATTTATTATGTATCTACTTTATTAAAACAGAAGTACACATATAAAATAACCCTTAGAGTTTTCTTTTATTTACAACTAAATGCCACTGATAATTAAATGAACTAAACAATTAATAATGCTTGTCTTTTCCAAGTAATCAAT
This sequence comes from Brassica napus, assembly GCF_020379485.1. Classification (NCBI taxonomy): domain Eukaryota; kingdom Viridiplantae; phylum Streptophyta; class Magnoliopsida; order Brassicales; family Brassicaceae; genus Brassica; species Brassica napus. The sequence goes on along the minus strand of NC_063445.1, from coordinate 23,545,006 downwards.
GTTTTCTAAAATAATTAAAACTAACTAAAAACGACAGAAACAAATAATGTAACGACAATGCTTCTCTTTCCTAGGTAGTCAATGTTTTCTGATTTGTCCTCCAATATCATTATCAAACCATAATCCTTCCTTTAAGTTTATTTAACCTGCACCAACAGCAAAATTATGTAAACTATAATTCAACATGTTGAAAAAGATCAACTTATAACAATGATCGATTTGAATAAGCTCTTACTTCTATCTGCCAATGTGACAAACTTATTATTATATGCTAATTATACATAATTTATATGTACAATTCATTACTTTTCTATATTTCATCCCACCCAAAATCTTATACATTTAATTCTTTAGTGAACTAATTTGGCAGATCACAACTCGATGAGACCTACAATCTCGGGGGATATCACAAAATCTTAGCCTTTCCTAATTTCAAATCATAACCACAAATTTATAAAAGTCAATTAGAATATATAATTAAACATAGGGTTGTATGCTCCGAAATTTAAGCACAAAAGGTTAGCAAATCTTAGACTTTCCTATTTTGTTGGTTTAAATCATCTACGTAGAATTCGAATTGACTTTTTTATTTGTGTAAATTCTATTACTTTTACGCCTACAATTGCAGAACAAGCACAAAATCTTAGACTTTCCTATTTATATTCATAACCACTAAGTTTTAAAGTAAATTTAAATATATGATTCAACATAAAATTCGAACAAACAACTACCAAATCTTAGCATTTCCTATTTTACGGGCTTTTAACCATAACACATAATAAACAAAATATTCTACATATTTATTTAGACGGGATATGCCTTGCAAATGTGGTTAAGATATTTTCTCTACTCTAGGGTTTTGTATCTTCAATATATATTCTACTCGACATGTACTCATTTTCTACAGATTCACTTCCTTCGCACCTCACAAAAATATGTCTACTAACAAAAGTTTTCATTTGCTCAAAGATCTGAAACCATATAAGAGTGTGTGGCGTGTAAGTGAAACTGATTCACTCATGGATACAAAACCCACCTATGAAACCCGTAGAAATGGTTTTAGTTGATGAAACAGTTAGTTCTATAATCTGACTATTTTCTGTATTTTTTTAATCTATATGTTTCTGATACAATCATTTGTTGTTTTTAGGATGGTAAAATTTAGTGTATGTGCAAGAGAACTCACATTATGTGTGTTCAAGAAACCTTCTTCCTTGAAAATGGCGTGTTACGGAGAACATGATGATATCTAATACCGGTGGCAAATACAAACCATCAAAACTAAAGTATAAGATGACTATCACAAACGAGACTGATTTTACAGACTCAGACCACCATGTGATAACAGATTTTTGTCTCTAACAAGTTACGAAGAGATCTTGAAAGGAAGTCATGATACTAACTTTCTAATTGGTATATTATTTTGATATGCTATTCCTATAGATTATGTTTATCTTTTGTAAACTTCATAGTGTAACCAACGTGAGTGTTTTTATCTATGATAGATATAATAGGTAAAGCTATAGATATTGGTGGAGTTCAGATCTTCTGTCCGAATTCTCTTTTTACTCTACGTTGGTGTTTTTGTCCAGCTAAACACAGGAAAAATTCAAAATCACCACAAGAAAGTTTTATTTTAGATACCATAAATTTTGAGAGTATTTAATTCAAAGCTACCCTTGCATATTTTATTTGATAGACGTCAGAAATCTCACCGCAGATCTGAAACTCTGGTTTTATCAAAACAAAAACAAAATTGATTTTTGTCGGTTCTCTTTTCTGACCACGCAAATTTCCTTTAAAACATTGTAAAAGACTCATTAAAAAACATTCTAAAAAGAAAATTCAGATATATTTCGAAGATGTGAAATTCAATACCTTGATCCACAAATGAAACATCAGATACAATCTTTCCCCACGGAATCAGATATCCCATTAAAGAACAACTTATCTCAAGCTTTGAAACAAAGTTTCTCCATTGTAATCGCTCTTTTTTTCACAGAAAAATATAGATAGATTTTTTTTTAAAAAACTTCTCTATTCAATTTTTTTTAAATACGTACTAACGATCATAACTTGCCAGTCACAAAAACAAAGAGATTGGGTGACTTGGGCCATTTGAGCCGATATTGTTAAACAAATTATCATTAGATCAAAACAAATATGGCCCAACAAGTAATATAAGTTTGGTTTAGAATTGTTGCTGAATAAATCAAAACAATTGTAATATTATTTTTTTCTTATTTTCAATTTTGTGTTATCAATTGCACGTGTTAATTTTAAAAAAAAAATCATGACTAATAGGTTAATTATGTTACACATAATATCAAATCGTATTTACTCTTTTAAAAAAACATACTCTCATTAGTTGTCTATATGACATATACTTAAATGTATAGAGGATAATAAGGGTGTAAAAACATATAACTACATCACGAAAAAATATTTCAAAAAAAATACTCGTGCGGTCGCGCGGATCCAAGTCTAGTACATTTTAAACTAAGAAAGGAATTGATACATAAATTCTTTATATAAATTATAAATTAATCGGAGAATTAACAAAGACATAGCAAATATAAATTATGTAAACAACCTATAGTGGCCTCGTTAGATTCTTCTAATAGCTCAGACTGTAACGCCATTTGAAAATAAGAGATGAAAATGATCAAAACTTTGTTCCATTGATTCGTAACCAACATCATATGTAACACTGAATCTTGAATAAAATACGTAACATGATAATTCTGGAATTAAGACAACCCAATTTGTAATTTTAGTGGGGTTTACATCGTTTTGATATTTGTTTGATTATAACATATAGATCATCTTGTAATGTTATACCATCTAATCGATATATTTTTTATTATTGAAGGCCAGGTCATTAGTAGAGCAGAGAACATGACAAATACATGGGTTCGAGTCGCCTTGGCCATCTTCCCGCCTATAATCGTGCGTGCCCGGATGGAAGGTCTCGTGGGGATTAGTCTGGGCTTACCGTCTGGGAACCCCACGGTCATCAAAACAAAAAACAAAAACATGACAAATACATGGGAGGTAGGTATTATAGGCAAAATCCACCGTCAGAGAGAGATCATGTCAATTAATTTAAAACCATACGATATGCATGTGTATATGTATTGAAAATAAAGTTAGACCAGTGGCAGTAACTGTACATAGTCTAGTAATGTGTGGGTCTTTACAAATATGTGTATATTTTAAGGGTACTTTTTAAAACCGCTTCCCTTTTGATAACAAGGGGATCTAACTATTATAGCAAACACAAAAAAGTGAATCTATATCCCTTTAAAATTTATGAATTATCTTTAAACTTTGGAACTCAGTTCATTTTATGTTTGTTATTCTCAATATTGTTAAGTTTTTACTTGTCGAATGATAATTGAAAACAATATATTATATGTAAATAATTCAAATTATAAGAATATTGTAAAGTATATCTGCTATAGTCTCTCATTCTTTTATAATTCTTTTATTCTCTCTCTAGTTTCTCGTTTTTTTTTTGAAAATGAATGTTTTTCAATCTAGTGCATATCATTACCGAAGAAAAACTTCATGACTGTTGTGAAACTTAGGAGAATAGTTTCTTATTCTTATTAATCTTAAACATAAGGAGCCCTTTATATATAGGGAATTATACCGTCATAGAATAATGGAAAGACTAGAAAAAGAAATACAAATATGGAAAGAGTACAAATCATAAACCAAGAAGGAAAAGGCAAGGAGCTGCCGACTCTCTCTCCTCACGGCCGACTCCCTCTCTCTCTCTAAGTATAGGCCGGTTATGGAACCGGGCCGGTTATGGACATCCACAATATGGTTTATAACACTCCCCCTTGGATTTCATATCCATACAGAGATTGTAATACGCTTTGGATGTTGCCTCATTAAAACCTTACCAGGAAAACCCAATGGGACAAAACCATGGTGAAGGAAAAAGAGTACAACACGTATTACTCCCCCTGTTCTGTACCTCACTGAAGGTCTTTCAGTCGACGCATCCCAATCTGATGCGTGAGCTTTCTGAACGTGCAAGTAGGAAGCGACTTGGTGAATAGATCAGCTGAGTTGTCACTTGAACGCACTTGGACTACTTGGACCTCGCCGGCTTTCTGTAGCTTGTGCGTGGAGAAGAACTTAGGCAAGATGTGCTTCGTCCTGTCTCCTTTGATGTAGCCGTCCTTAAGCTGAGCAATGCATGCTGCATTGTCCTCATACATGATCGTTGGTGCGTCTTTCCCTTCGGTCATCCCACAATCAACTCGGATATGGTTGGTCATGGACCGTAACCATACACATTCGCGGCTGGCCTCATGAATAGCCAAGATCTCCGAATGGTTGGATGATGTGGCCGCGATGGTCTGCTTCATGGAACGCCATGATATGGCCGTACCACCATGTGTAAAAACATAGTCTATCTGAGATCGAACATTGTGTGGATCCGAGAGATAACCTGCGTCAGCAAAGCCAACTAAACCTTCTTTGCTTTGGTTAGTATAAAATAAACCCAAGTCTTTCGTTCCTTGCAGGTAACGAAGAATATGTTTAATCCCGTTCCAGTGCCTTTGGGTCGGACAAGAGCTAAACCTAGACAGTAGGTTTACGGCAAAGTATATGTCTGGTCGAGTGTGGCTGGCCAGATACATTAAAGCTCCTATGGCACTGAGATATGGAACTTCGGGACCAAGGACTTCTTCATCGTCCTTCTTAGGACCGAACGGATCCGTCTCCAGGCCTAGAGACCTCACAACCATGGGGCTAGACAATGGGTGAGAATCGGCCATATTGAAACGTTTGAGTACTTTTTCTGTATATGCCATTTGATGCACAAGGATTCCATCTCTAATGTACTCAAGCTGTAATCCCAAAAATAACTTCGTTTTTCCTAGATCTTTCATCTCGAATTCTTTCTTAAGATATTCAACTGTTTGAGAGATTTCTCCAGAGGTTCCTAGGATATTCAGATCATCAACATACACTGCTATGATCACAAAGCCCTGGCCGAATTTCTTTATGAAGATACATGGGCTGATCGGATCATTCTTATATCCTTCTTTCACTAGGTACTCACTTAGCCTATTGTACCACATTCGGCCTGATTGTTTCAATCCATAAAGCGACTTGTTCAACTTTATACAATGTTGTTCTCGAGAACTTGCTTTGTTTTTCAATTCAATACCCTCTGGTACTTTCATATATATCTCATTATCCAGTGGACCATATAAGTATGCAGTTACTATATCCATTAACCGCAAGTCTAATTTCTCTCTTATAGCCAGACTTATTAGGAATCGAAAAGTAGTAGCATCCACCACAGGGGAGTATGTCTCCTCATAATCTATTCCTGGTCTCTGTGAGAATCCTTGTGCAACAAGCCGTGCTTTGTACCTCACGACCTCACCATGTTCGTTTCTTTTCCTCACAAAGACCCACTTGTATCCAACTGGTATAACATCATAAGGTGTCTGAATTATTGGACCAAATACATCTCTGTTCTTTAAAGAGTTTAACTCCACGTTTATAGCTTCTTTCTATTTGAACCAATCTGATCGTTGAGTGAACTTTAAGATAGACGTGGGTTCATGATCCTCGTTTAAATCCATGAGTTCAAGGGCTACCTTGTATGCAAATATATCATCAATGTCGACATTCTTTATGTTTCATTGTATCCCAGATAAGACATAATTGATTGAGATCTCATTGTTATCAGGACCTTCAGTACCTTGAAGCTTGGCGTCCCAAGCATCATTAGTAGGCACATTAGGTTCATCGGCCCTGTCTAAGGCCTTAGGTTCGGTCACGGCCATCTCTAGGGTTTCAGGATCGGCCACGGCCATGCCTAGGGTTTCAGCCTCGGATGCACCTTTCTTTGTTTTCCGAGGGTTCTTATCTTTGGAACCTATTGGTCTACCACGTTTCAAACGTTGTCTAGACTTTGTAGCAACTTGATTGTGTCCCTCTTGAACATCAATACGAATTGGTGCATTAACACCTGGTATATATGACTTTGTTACTCTTTTCGGGTCAGCAAAGGAATCTGACAATTGAATAGCTAGCTTTTGTAAATGTATTATCTTTTGGACTTCTAAATCACATTCTTGAGTCCGAAGATCTTGCCAAGATAAGAATGTTTGATTCCATGTAATTTCTTTTACCAGCTTATTGTTCTCTCCCCCAAATGTTGGATGGTCGGATTCATCAAAGTGACAATCCGCATACCTGGCCTTAAACAAATCACCCGTAGTTGGCTCAAGGTACTTAATAATCGTGGGAGAATCATATCCAACATATATCCCCATCCTCCTTTGAGGTTCCATCTTTGTTCTCTGTGGTGGTGCAATTGGTATATAGACGACACATCCAAATGTTTTAAGATGGGATATGTCTGGCTCGTGACCCGTGAGCAATTGTGATGGGGAATATCTATGTTCACTTGATGGTCTGATGCGTATGAGTTCAGCCGCATGTAGAACCACATGTCCCCAAGCTGAGACCGGAAGTTTTGACCTCATAAGCAATGGTCTAGCTATTAGTTGTATACGTTTAATAAATGATTCGGTCAAGCCATTTTGTGTATGTACATGTGCCACAGAGTGTTCCACACTTACCCCCATGGACATACAGTGATCATTAAACGCTTGGGACGTGAATTCACCAGCATTATCAAGACGTATAGTCTTTAAAGGAAGTCTGGAAAGTGAGCTCTTAAACGAATTATATGAGCAAGTAACCTCGTAAACGCCAAGTTGCGGGTTGATAAGAGACAGATGTGCGACCATCTCGTGGACGCATCTATAAGGACCATGTAATATCTAAACGTCCCACAAGGTGGGTATATTGGTCCACAGATGTCTCCTTGTATTCTTTCCAGAAAGTTTATTGTTTCCTTAGTCACTTTAACTGGTGATGGCCTAACAATGAGTTTCCCTTGTGAACATGCTACACACGTTAGATTCTTAGGAACAACTCGTTTTTCTTTCAATGTATGGCCATTAGTGTTCAGTATCAACTCTCGCATCTTGCTCGAACCAGGATGGCCGAGCCGGTCGTGCCAAAAAGTAAAATTCTCGGTGGCCGCTCTGTTTAATGTGGCATTGGCTTCTATCATACCGACTTTAGCATAGTAAAGGCCAGTAGAGAGCGCATGTATAGTCTCTAAGACTTTCTTATGGCCTTGGCCGATTTCTATGATCTTAAGGAACTCTTTGTTTCCTTCGCCCTTAGTCTCAATATGGAAGCCATTCATTCGGATATCTTTAAAGCTCAATAGGCTTCTCTTAGAGCTGGGTGAATACAGTGCATCAGATATCTCTAGATGCGTACCCTTAGGCAACAAGATATTGGCCTGGCCGTAGCCTTCTATTAGGCTGGCTATACCCGCAATGGTATTTATATTGGCGTTTTTAAAAGTTAGATTTATGAAGTATCTTTTGTCTCTTAAGATCGTGTGGCTTGACCCACTGTCCACCACAAATATATCCATATCATCGTTCATTCTTCAAAACAAGATTTATAGAATGATACTTTAGAGACTTCATAAAAAAATCAATCATTCATTAAGTTTAATAAAACAAGTTTAAAGAAAACAAAACATAGAAAGCACAAAAGTAAAGAACACAAAAGTTTAGATGTCGAATTCACCTTCATTCTTTTAGACAATCTGAAGTTTCATAATCCATAAGATCGTCTCGTTCATGATTGAAATCATCTTCACCATCTTGATAGGTCATATGGACTTCAGGATTCTTCCCTTTCAAACTCTCTTGATAGAGGTCAACAAGATGTTTGAGAGTCCTACATGTCTTAGCCCAATGGTTACTCATACCACATCTATGGCACACGGATTTGGTCGAGTTTTGTGGCTTAAAAGAAGTACCACGGCCTCGGCCATGACCTCGGCCAAACGAGTTTCCTTGGCCACGGCCATAAGAGTTATAGTTGCCTCGGCCTCGACCAAAAGAATTTTGGCCACGACCACGTCCTTGCCATCTCCCACGGCCACGGCCGTGTTGGCCATTGCTCTGGACGTGATTCGATTCTTTCTTAGGCTCTACAGCCGCATGTGCCTCAGGTAATGGGGTTGATCCAAGAGGTCTCAATTCACTGTTTCTCATCAACAACTCATTGTTTTGCTCAGTGAGCAATAGAGAAGAGATCAGATTAGCATAAGTCGTGAAGCCCTTCTCACGGCACTGTTGTTGTAACAACACATTGCTTGTGTGGAAGGTGGAAAAGGTTTTCTCAATCATATCCTTATATGTTATATCCTCACCACACAGTTTCAATTTAGAAACTATCTTAAATAGGGCGGAGTTATACTCATCCACGGACTTATAGTCCTAGATTCTGAGATTCTCCAATCATACATAGCCTTTGGTAATAACACTGTTCTTTGGTGATCATATCTTGCTTTCAATTTTGTCCAAAGGTCTAGAGGATTCTCAATAGTCAAATACTGATCTTTGAGACTCTCAATAAGATGATGACATATAATCAATATAGCTCTATATCTATCTTTCTCACTTGCATTATTGTCCTCAGTGATACATTCACCGAGTCCCTTGGATTTCAGGATAATCTTAGTATCCAATGCCCATTGCATGTAATTATCTCTCGGGAGATTTAGGGCAGCAAAATCCAAGTTGTTGATTTTCGACATCTGAAATAATATATTTCATTCTTTAGATCTTTAAGATTATAATGTTCTTATGATGCATACAAGACAATCGGATATGATGCAAATCAGTTAATTCGGATATGATGCAAAACAAGCCGCACGGCCAAGACATGGTATGTTCAATCTTAGCATTCGGTTTCTATATGCTCATTATGCAATTGGTTCATATGGTAATGATGCAAACGATCCATTCGGTTATAATGCAAACAAGCCGCACGCCCAAGACAAAATATGTTCAATCTTAGCATTCGGTTTCTATATGTTTATGCGGTTATATTATGCAATCCTAGCAAATGGTTTCTAAGTGTTTCAATATGTAATCGCAATCAAACAATCAAGCAATGCATCATATTCAATCAATCAATGCGATTAGGGTTTTTAATATAAACAAGGCCGGTCGGTTTTAACCAAGTCTAGAACAGGATGAGAACTAATTAATCGGATTCAAGCAAGCAACTTCAATTCATTCAATCGGTTGTATTCAATTTAATCAATCACATTCGAGTATGAATTTAGCAAGCCTAGCAAACGGTTCTATGTGATCATATTCATAACATATTCAATCAATCAATCAATTCGATTTCAAGTTAGGGTTTGCTCAATTTCATGCATGATATGCAATATGCATATATGCGGCTAAGGTCTAAGGTATTAGGGTTTCAATTCAAATCAAGCAATCAAATTCGATTTCAGGTATTAGGGTTTTGATCTATTACCTTAGGGTTTCGATTATTAGGGTTTCAGTTTTACCTTAACCTCAAGTCGGGTTGAATGGACCACCAATTAGAGAAGGGCCGTGAACTGAACGTTGAGATCGAGTCGCGAACGGATTGCTTGCTGATCGTCGCGAGCTGGAACTGATCGGGTCGCGAGCTAGAACTAATCGAGTTGCAAACTGTAACGAGCTGAGATCGTTTGTTGCGAGCTGAGATGGGTTGCGAACTGTGTGTGCTGATATCGGGCCGCGATCGTGCTGAGTATCGAGCTGGCTGCTTATCGGGTTGCGAATAAACTTGGATCGGGAACGGGTTGAATACGAGTTGACAGGTTCTCGATCGGGATTAGGGTTTCGCGATCGGGATGGAGGTTCGCCAAGGGTTGGGGTTTTTGAGTTGGGTTGTTTAGCTTAGGGTTTAGAGATTCGTGCTGATAACGTGTTGTGAAACTTAGGAGAATATTTTCTTATTCTTATTAATCTTAAACATAAGGAGTCCTTTATATATAGGGAATTACACCGTCATAGAATAATGGAAAGACAAGAAAAGAAAATACAAATATGGAAAGAGTACAAATCATAAACCAAGAAGTAAAAGGCAAGGAGCTGCCGACTCTCTCTCCTCGCGGCCGACTCTCTCTCTCTCTCTCTCTCTCTCTCTCTCTCTCTCTCTCTCTCTCTCTCTCTCTCTCTCTAAGTATGAGCCGGTTATGGAACCGGACCGGTTATGGACATCCACAATATGGTTTATAACAAGGGAAAATTGCCAAATATGACTCACAACTTGATTTCAAACACAAAAGTAAACCCAAACTTGAATCAAATGCAAAAGTAACCTAAAAGGCTATTGAAATTACAACCACCCCTTGTGAACAAACAAAAAAACCGAAATTTTTTTACGTTTCTAACCCCCGTAAGTCGTCTGCCCATATATAATCAAGTTCTATAGCCGTGATAGAATCGGGATTTGCTAAGGAGATTTGCTCGAGATATGATGGCAGACGCGAATACCCATCTTCTGCTGATCCTCTCACCAATGTTTGTGCATATAAAAGTGCTCTGTATGAAGTGGTGTAATCAAGCGTCATGCCAAACATGTTCTTCATTGCATCAGTGATATGCTGCGGATTCAACCCATCAATGATTCCAACACGATCAATGAAAAGCCTACCAACATACTTCGGAGTACAGTGTCTCCGCTGAGCGAGTCGGTCTCCCACTAGGCATGTATGTTTTTCCACATACTTTGTTACCCAAAACGTGTTTGTTCCATGTTTCACACTCGCTCTGACCTTCCATTGACAACCACTAACCGGACATGTTGTCACAAGGAGAGTTTTCGTTGACTTGTATATTCTGAAGGAGAACCTAAACCTCACTGCTGTCAACCGCAGCTCTGAAAGCAGTGCATCCTTGCTAACAAAACTCTGGTTGACATAGATACTGTTACCATTCGATCTTCCTCCTTAAATCTTTTTGATATCTTCAAAATACATATCATCATCTTCCTCATCCTCATCTTCAACCTTTCCATAAACACTGTAATCCTCACCATTCTCATCCGCTTCAGCAACAATAGAGATACCAGCATCTTCCTCCCCATCGTCCTCCTCCCCATCATGATTTTCATCTTCAACCAAATCATCATCATCATCTTCAAAACATTCATCAGCTTCATCATCTTCTTCCCTGAACTCTGAAACCGTTTCCACCTTGCTACGGCTTGATACAAAAAGCCGTACTCCATGTATTTTGGTTATCTCGAGCAAGTTTTGAACTTGTCTATCACTTGTAACATAAATAGGAGGGGTGTCTGGAGCCTGCATCATTTCTGCTGGTAATGAGTAGGTTATCTCCACAGATTCTGTGCTCATGTCCAGGTTATAATCTTCTTGAGCCATTGCAAGAAGTTCAGCATGTGTCGAACCTTCCCCCAAAAAAATGATTCTCGCACCTTTGACATTATCAACCACAAAATCCCAACGACAATCTTTCAACAACCATTCTCCATACATTGCATGTAACTGACGCATCATCTACAAAAATTTAAAATAAAACACATTAGTAAACATAGAGAAAATGAAAGTTTACTAAACATTGACGCAGACGACATACCAGTAAGTCGACTGGAAGACTTACCAGTAAGTCGTCCAAACAGGTCATTTTTGCAATTGAATTTTAAATAGGACGACTTACAAGTAAGTCGTCCAGCTTTGTTTGTTAAAAAAAAAACCTAGACGACTTACCAGTAAGTCGTCTAGGATAAACGAGTTAGTTTTGCATTTGACCGAATTGTGTCAGATTTGACTTCTTTTGGACGACTTACCAGTAAGTCGTCTTCGGGAAAACAAAAATTTTTAATATTATATTAAAGCTAGACGACTTATTTGTAAGTCTTCTTAGGTTAGTTTGCAATTCGAAAAAGAAACTTAAATATTTAACTTTACCCAGGCGACTTACTTGAAAGTCGTCCAGGCAGACGACGTACGAGAAAGTTGTACGAGATAAGCAAAGTTTGACCATAATCTAGGAAATAAATGTGGACGACTTTCCTTATCCTGGACGACTTTCAAGTAAGTCGTCTTACTTGACGACTTCCGCGTAATTCGTCTGGGAAAAGTTAAATATTTAAATTTTATTTTCCAATTGCAAAAGTAACTTGAGACGACTTACAGATAAGTCGTCCAGATTTAATAAAATATTGAAATTTTTGTTTTCCCGGAGACGACTTACTGGTAAGTCGTCCAGGAAAAGTCAAATATCTGACACAATTCGGTCAAATGCAAAACTAACCCATTTATCCTAGACGACTTATCAGTAAATCGTCTAGGATATTCTCTAGATTTTTTTTTAACAAACAAAGATGACGACTTAAAAGTAAGTCGTCCGTTTGACCAGAAGACTTACCCGTAAGTCTTCTACAGCCAGACTACTTATGGGTAAATCTTCTACACGAACAGACCTGGAAAAAAATTCAATTTCATACCTTAAACTAGTGAGATGACTTCCTTAGCACGCAGAGTCTTCTTCAACCACTCAGAATCTCAAACGAAAGTAACCCACCAAGAATAGTATGCTTGAATGGCTCTATCAACCATAAAAAAATTTGAGCTTGTGTTTTTTGGATGAATATGGAGGCAAAGTGAAAGAGATGTTGTTTTTAGTTCATAACAAGTGAGAAAGAGAGAGTGTAAATCTATTTTAGGTGCATTAAGAGCTTCAAATTGGTTGTTCATGGTGGTTGGGGTACTGATGACAATGGCAATCTTGTAATTACTTGAAGATGATGAGGGTGAGAGAGTAAAAATGTCATTTTCGGAAAAAAAAAATAAAAAAAATTTGATGGCATTTTCGCGAATATTATGAACTTGTAGGGTGAATAGGACAAAAAAAATCCAAGAAAGGCATGGATTAGATTTAGATTTGACTTTGAGTTTTGAGTCGATCTTGCAAAAAGCACTTATAACAATGACTTAATATTTTTATAAATCACACTCATACGACATTCATAGCATAAAAACTATATACCCTATTTTAAACATCCCGCAAAATATAAATCGCAACTTGCGACGGGCCGGCTTGCACTGTCCATAGAAAGTTGAACCACCTACGGGTGAACTATTTGGGCACGAATTGGCCTGTTTGACATCTGTAAGTTCTAGGGTTGAAGTTTAAGCAGAGTAAGATTATCAATCCAAGAACATACAATAGATGGCTTGTAAGTTGCCGAACCCACCGGTTAAGGTTAATTCAGAGTTTGGTCCTGTTATGGATGTTCTTTTAAGGAGTATCTCAAGAACAATGAATCTAGGTGTTGATTAAAATACGCTTTGATTTGAAGTGTGTTTCTTCCGGAACAATTCTTGTCTCTAGAGCATGTGTCATGTCCCTATGATACTTGCTTGCTTAAATAGAGGAACCGAAGTAATAAAAAGGGTGCATTGAATTTGAATCACAAGTTAAAAAACCAAATAGCTAGAGAAGAGGTTTATTACTCGCAGAACAAAACCTTAACAGCCGGCACAGTGCCCCAGACCACCACAACGACCACCTACAAAAGGACCTCCAAAAGGCCAACGACCTCTACCGCGACCATGGAATCCTAAAGGACCACCCCTAAAACGACCAGGGGCAAAACCGAAACGATCTTCACTATCCTTTTCATCAGATTTCTCGGTAGAATCAACACTAGTGCCCTCCATTTTCTGCTCAGGTTTTTCACCTTGGTCACTTTCCTCATCATCTGATGAATCTGAACTAGTAGCCAGAGTTTCCTTCTCATCTTCTGAAGCATTTTCTGATTCGGAGGAAGAAGAAACTTTAGCAACCGGCTTAGCACTTGCGACAGGTTTCTCCACAGAATCCTCGTCAGAAGAAGATGATTCATCCTCAGATGAACTGATCTCAGCCTTGGCCTTTAAAAACTTATTGACATGAAGTCCCTTACCTTCCACTGAGATCAATAGATCCAACTTTGTCACCAACAAATCAAATTTTGATTCCATCCGCTTTAGATGATCAAACAATCTTTCCGTTGTGTCAACCACGTCTTTCGATCTGCTTCTTCAGATTTGTTTTGGTCTCCAAATCATCATCTTCAGGCTCTCTCTTAACTTTCTTCAAAGGCTTCGTGGCCTTAAGCACAACAGCAGGAGCTGCTTCACCAGATTTCATGCTAGACTTACCCATGGAGAAGACAAGAAGAGCGATTGTATAGACGAAAACCCTAGACTGCTGTTTAAGTTATATATTTAGGTTAAACAGTAGGAAAAAACCGAAACTAATTCACAAATACGATTTTTTTTTGTTAACCCTAAAATGGGCCTGGGCCTCAGATTATAACCGTTTCCTTGACCGACTATATCAGAATGATATCCCTATATATTATTCGTGAAACATTACGACTTATTTTTGTAATCATATGTCATTACTAAGATGGTTTTTAGAATTATTAGAGAAATAGGTTGGTCCATCTAATTACATAATAAGCTTTTTATTAAACTAACCATAAATTCATTATTAATGTCATTTATTATTTCCTTAAATAAAGATTACGGAATTGCCTAATGTGGGTAAAGTATAACAATTAATGATTTTGAATAATAAAGATCTGATAAAAAAATGTATCTTCTATCAAATTTGTTTAATTTAAAACTATTAAAATAATTTAAAAAAAAACACAATAACCATATTATACAAATTTAGATTTTTCTGTATATTTTATATTTTGAATTTTAAAAAATGAATATAAATTACTAAAACTGTTAAAAGTCTCACATTTAAATTTTTTCGATCCATGGTTTAAAATTTTTGTTATGACAAAATACAATGATTACAAAATCATATAAATAAAAGTCTAATTTAATTAATCATTAAGATTTAAAATATATATGTATATATATCATTCTAAATTAAACTATAAACCATATTGAATAAATAAATATTTTAGTTTCAAAATTTACTTTGAATAATTTTTTTTTGATAAAAGTTTTGAACTAACATTGATAAATTTTTTTAAATTATCAATTACTAAAATTATTAATCCCACAATGAAAATTTTGTTATCAGTAATTTAAAGTTTTTGCTATTAAAAATACACATGATAAAAAAAACATATGAGTAGAAAGCATCATTTAAAAAAAAATAGACATTAATATTAAAAATATACTATGTATCTTAATATCATTTAAATTTAGTTACATATCCTATCAAACTTTTTTTAAAAAAATGTTTGGATTAATAAAATTGATTTATACGTTTGCGCCAATTTAATTATATATGTAATAGTTACTGACTTTTAATTATTCAATATATATTTATTATTTCATAATATGTAAGAACATATAATACATAAAATAATTTATATATATAATGTTTATCTCGCGCAAGGCGCGGGTGTTAATCTAGTAAGTTATGAAAGATAAAAGAGATGGGAAACAGGTAAAAAAAACAAAAAAAATCGTGAACGGGCACGTCCACCTGTGATTCGTTAATTGGACTTCATGTTCATTAACTTAAATCAATATATGTTGATCTTTTATATTGATAAAATATAAATAAAAAATCTATTTTAAAGTATATTATTTTGTTTGAATTGGTCAAAACAATAATAATTTTACTCTTTAATTTCTTAGTCAAAATTTGGAATAAATTCACATACTAATTGACAAGAATTAAATTCTCCATTAGTGCAACATGGAGGTTTAATTTTTGTGTTGAAAAAATAAAATTTGTGCTTCTCATTATTTTTCTATAAAAGGACTTGCAGGCATTATAGAAAATATATAGACTTTCAACAACAACAAATCATTTTCTCCTACTTTGAATAGTTATGTTAATATATTTTTTTATTTTGAGTCTGAGAGTACATCACAAAATTAGGTTCGATAGATTCTGTTTTTCGGTGATGGTAAACAGAAACAATGCTGCAGTTGTATCCTGGGAAGCTGAGCGCTATGAAACTGTCACACTACGGGGCGTTTAAAGATTTAAGGAAATAGATTAACCATCTCGACTCTGCAATTTTTCTTTATTTTTATATTTCGGTATTGTAATTTTAATTTATGTTATTATTATTCTTTACAAATATCAGTTGTCCTATGGTAGTAAAATAAAATTCATACACTTTTAAATCTTTAAATATTGTTTATGTTTTGCACTAACAATACTAATAAATAAGGTTCCTATGCTCTTAAATCTAAAAATAATAAAAAGAGAATATCCTCAATATTTAGCCTGTCCACGTAGGCAGATTAAATCAACCAATGAGGAAGTTTAATTTTGCCATATCACCATTGCTGATATAGAATAAACTTTCGTGTGGGTTTATGAAAATTATCAGCCTGGCCCACCTCACCCAGCCCATGAAGAGGAAAAACAGAGAAACCTGTATCGTTGTTTCAAGCTTCGAGTCTCTTGACTCTTCCACTTCGTCTTCTGCGATTTGATTTGTTTTTGCATAACCTTCTCAATCATTAGATGATCTTAAAACCATCCTTGAATGTTTCTTTCTTCACCTCCCTTGATCCTTCTCTTATATAAATATATGTCAACTTGTACCTAACTCCAGGAATATCTCCCACAGTACTAAATGGATCCTCTAGCCCCTATCCGAACTACCCAAAACCGAACTGAACCGAACCGAAAATAGGTCAAGTACTAAATGGATCCTCTAGCCCCTATCCGAACTACCCAAAACCCGAAATACCCGAACCGAACCGAACCGATATCCGAAATGCCCAAGCCTAGTTGTCAAGGTTTCTGATGTTTCAATTTCAACTCTCTACAAGGGAAAGGAGCAGCCAAAGTCTTAAAAAAAGCTTCAAGCTTTTGAATATGATTTTGATGTCATAAGTACTTATAGGTTGTTTGGTTAAAATAACTCATATGTTCTGTACTACTTTATGATTCAAGAACTGTGTGTGTTTAACTTCTTCTCGATGAGTTTTTGAGTGTAGTCTGTACCTTATACTGTTATTCGCTTTTCTTGAATCATTTTCCTCATGTGTCAACGATATAGTAGATATTATGTTTTCGACTTGCACAACAAATAGCAACGTCGTAAGTGAGCAATAACAATAAGACACCAAATGACATGTCATGTTGTGTTTCTAAATATGGTGAGATTAGATAGTTTTTATTATTTACGGTTACGGAGTAAAGTTCAATGAATATTTACTTGACCATTACTTATCAAGTTGTAATAAAAAATAATTGTTCCCCCATTTCCAAATAAGAAACTAATTATGTCCTTTTATAAGAAAAAACTAATTATATTCAACAAAAATATATTAAATTGCATATAATATACTAATAATTTAAGAAGTTACAGCATACCTTTCATGTTAACATACTTTTACCTATTTGTATCTTCTTTTGTGACCTCGGTGAATGCTATAAGTTATAACAAACCTTTCATGTTATTTACGTTAAGTCTTACTAACATTACAATTTCTCATGTTAACATTGAACTCTTTCAGGAAATTTATCAGTTAAATTTGTGTTGATTAGTGTCTGCTGATTCAACCTGATTAGCCAAATGATCAATAAATGTTATTTTCACTTAGTGTGACGTTTGACCTCTATAATATGCAAACCTACTCTATAATATGCAAATCCTTTGTCAACTATGATGTTAACATTTTAGCAAAAAAAACTATGATGATCTCAAGCATGTTTTAGTTTTAGTCGAGTCAATGGATTAGGTTAATCGATTGAGATATAATTTTACTCATTGAAAGGAATCATCACTATTTAAAATATTATATTGACTTGAAGAAATATTAGACCATAGAAGAATAGTTTTAGTGATTTTTATGGTTTTAGCTTTCGGATTTCTCTATCAAAGAATGGTAGAATATCAAAGTTTTAAGGTGAAAACAGATCAAATTTAAACAAGCTCCTCCACTGAAAAGTCATATGGACAGAACCGTTTTGGACGTAGAGTATATACCTCATAAAATTTTAAACTTAAAATACATAAACATAGAGTTTTCAATCTGTTTAGTAAATTTATTTTACTAATTGTCTGTGATCCCCAAAATTTGAGAATCACCCTGTATATAGAGTATGGAGTGATGAGGACTAAATCCTATTGGTATAGTCTTTTGTAGAATTCGTTACTAAAGCTATAGCGACAATCAATAGAAGCAGTATACTCCATTTCACTAGAAAAATAAAGTAAATCAGACTATCACTAATTTTCCATACAAATAAATAAGTTTAAACCAAAGTAAATTTTAAAATAATGACAGTCTCAATTTTGGTAAAAAAATATTGTACCTAAATTTAAAGGGTGAAAATAAAAATGATATTTCAAAGAATAAGAATCATTGAATAACTATTGTAGGTCATATATATAAGTATTCGAATTCAAATTATTTGGCTTTCAAACTTACAGGTTAAATTTGATTTCTAGAATTATAAATTAACTGTATTACTGATTAATATGCAAAGTTACATGTCATGTTAGAAACGCGTCTAAAGAATGCAGTCTTTATAATCTTACTTATTCACAATTATTGATCATGTCAATTATTTATATTTTTTTATCATTTTAAAATTACTAGATTATTATTCATCTCTCAATAAAAAATATTAGTCTATATTAATAAAAAAATCATCATATATTTTTTAACAAATCATATTTATATTAAAATAAAATTTTATCAAATATTTATTGTGATATTTAGAATCTGAATATTATATTTTAGTATATTCATACCTAATAAAAAAATAATAATCATACGTGAAGAATTTTGCCAATGTATATAGCACAATTAGACACTATACACATAAATTGCATGTTTATTTCACATGACTAAAGAGTATGATTAAAATATTCATAATAGTATAATAATAGTTTATATACATCAAACAACCTATGCAATATTTAAAAGTTGCAATGTATATAAATAATATAAATACAATTATATATATATATCAGTGCAGAAAGATATAAATTGGCAGCTAATTAAAATATACATTATTATGTAACTATAACAAAAGGTAGTGATATTATATTACAGTTACAGTTGTCAAAAGAAAAAACTATATTACAGTTAATTACAAAATATCTAGATTGTTGCATAGAATAACATACTAACTTAGGAAGCAAATTTGATGCTTTAATGAATAAACTTTACTGTAGATCTCCAACAGTGTGACTATCTACATGGATTGAAACACCAGCTTCTTTTTATAATTACTGAATAAAAAACCGAACAAAATGTTGATCGCAATCTAAACTAAAAGTACAATCCGCGCTTAGCGCGGCCAAATCTCTAGTTCTTATAAAGGTCTTTATAGCTATGGAGCCAGATCACCAGCATATCTTATCATTGAACTCCTGGTTTAATCCAGTGGTGGTAATAAGATATATTTTATGAAGTTTATATTGTTGAAATCTGGTAAAAAAGTCTTTACGCATACTCGTAAGAATTTACGTTTATTTTCATTTGATCATGGATTGAATTCACTTCTGACCATTTGTTTCAGTCTTGTGCTTAACTTTGTGTCTATTTTGCTGGGTTTGTTGAGTAATTTATTGATTTTATTATATTGCAGATTTAATAGAATTAAAAAAAAAACAAAATCTGTCTGTTTAGTAGAATTAAAATGTAGACGTTTTTTTAGTTGACATATGCTCTTGATTATGACTTGGTCTGGTTTAATGCTTTGATTTGGTTAAAGATAAATAGTTGCTTTGATTATCAAGAATGCTTAACGTTTTGATTTCTTGTTTCAGATTTCTTTTTTTTGGAATAACTTAATTTAATTATTAAGTACATGTGTGACCAATAAGAAAAGAAAAAAAAAATTCAAGTTTCAAGTATGGTGATACCATATTTATAATTTTAAAACAACATTTTGATAGATCAAGTTGTATGGATGAAAATAGTAGTGAGTCGACGTCCCAAATTAAGTTTGGGAGATATATGCTACATATGAATCCATTTGCCATAGGAAATAAAATGTTGATTGATATTAATCAAAACATTTATATTTCGTCAATGCTTGAACGCAAGTTGTAAAAAGATTGGCCATGCAAAAACAATGAAAATTTTCAGACCAATGACTGAAACTGACATGTGTATTGTAGTTTCTAAAGTCAACATGATTGAGAATAATCATATAAAATTGGTTTCCATGGTACAAATAATATCTTATAATGATATGTATATTTGCTAAAAAGCAAAATATGGTTTTGGAAAAAACTTTGAAACATATAAGTTGGATTTATTGATCAACTTGAGAGAACTATGAAAATAGTTTTTTGTAAAATGTGATTTCTGAGAATGAAATACATCAAAAAGAAAATTTTAATATTTTCTAAAATTGCTTTTTATTCATTTAAATCTAAAAGAGTTGTAGATCAATTTTCTAAACTCTTAAGAGATGTTAAATGTAATTAAATATGCATATTCTTAAGTTGTCTCAAGAAATGTGGGGGAAACTTTGCTTCCCATATAAAGTCATTGGCAAGAGGTCAAATGAACTTACTGATAGTTATCACAATATGATTTTATTTTTTAAAAGAAAAAAAAACTAGTGTCATGCACTGAGTTTTGTGTACAATGATTAATTGTATTTAAAAAAAAAGATGACAAAAATCATTAGACAATTGATCTCGGCCAATCTCAAGAGATTATGTTCACTATGATGACAACCTAGGATCATTTAATTAAAAGTGTGTCATGAGATCAAATTGTTATATCATCTAAAGGAATGAGTCGCCTGTGAATTAAGATGAGGTTTGGCGGTAACTCTACCTAACTGACTGGAGATCCCAAGAAATAGGTTCAAGGAGACAACTAAGTCAAACTAAATCTGTCCAAAGCACTGTAAGACTTCGGTCTATACCCAGTCCTATGATGATTAAACAGTGCTACATGTAAAGAATACATGATAAGCATTAGCTTTTAATGATTTGTGTCCATAGCTTTGAGATATGAATGGAGTAGTACATGATACTCCTCTAAACAAAGCTAATGACAAATTACCTTGTGAGTGTGAAATGGGACCGTTTCTAGGAGAATGAAGGAAATGCTATATTCTCCAAGTTCACTCATGATTAACCAGGACTATTCACGGTCAAAATGAACACAATAGAGAACCTAGTTCTGTGAGAGAATGAAGCTGTGTTATAGCTATTGTCTAGGTTTACACCAAAGCCCGGGAGGTTCAAGACATCATGGCCACCTCCTGGCCGAGTAAATCCGATAGCTATTAACAATGACTGGTTCAAGACTGAAAAATTGCTACCAACTCATCATGCAGTGGATTTTTCGTTTGTACTCTCAAAAGTCTTTAGTTGAGTCTTGTCTGGGAAGTCAAGTCTGTCGAGTCGTCTATTGTCTAAAATCATTTCTATTCTTGTGGGGGATTGTTGGAACTATTTTTTTTAACATTATGAATAATGTATTCATATGTCAAAAATGAAGTTTTATTTGAATGAGAAATGGAGGTCTAATGTGTGTGTTTTGAGAAACTTGTACAAAGTAGCAAATACACTCATTGGATATTTGAACTTGGATTTGGGTTTTGATTTGTTAGTTGGACTTCATGTTCATTAACTTAAATCAATATATGTTGATCTTTTATATTGATAAAATATAAAAAAGAAATTCATTTTAAAGTATATTATTTTGTTTGAATTGGTCATAACAATAATAATTTTACTCTTTAATTTCTTGGTCAAAATGTGGAATAAATTGACATACTAATTGACAAAAATTAAAGTCTCCACCATGGAGGTTTCATTTTTGTGTTGAAAAATGAAATTTGTGCTTCTCATTATTTTTCTATAAAAGGGCTTGTAGGCATTATAGAAAATATATAGATTTTCAACAACAACAAATCACTTTCTCCTACTTTGAATAGTTATGTTAGTATTTTTTTTATTTTGAGTCTGAGAGTACATCACAAAATTAGGTTCGATAGATTCTGTTTTCCGGTGATGGTAAACAGAAACAATTCTGCAGTTGTATCCTGGGAAGCTGAGCGCTATGAAACTGTCACACTACGGGGCGTTTAAAAATTTAAGGAAAGAGATTAATCATCTCGACTATGCAATTCTTCTTTATTTTTATATTTCGGTATTGTAATTTTAATTTATGTTCTTATTATTCTTTACAAATATCAGTTGTCCTATTGTAGTAAAATAAGGTTCCTACACCGAGGTCCGGCCCTGATAATAAGCTGTATAAGCATGGGTTTCCAGCCCTAAAATACATATAAAATTTTCTGTCACTTTTTCATAAATATTCCATTAGACAGTGGCATTATTAGTGAAGCAGGAATCCATGCATCCTGAGTTCGAAACGTGGGTATGTCCTAACCAGTCTTTTTTAAAAAGTAGCTTCTGGTCTTTAGAAATTCAGGACCGCTACCCGTACAGTTGGTACTGTACTCAAGTTAAGTTGGCACGATATAAAAGACTTAAGTAATCTATAGATATTAATTTAGAAAAAAAAAAGGAAAAAAAGGTTAACGTAGTAGTTTCAATTACAATTTCATTAGCCACATATCAAAATATTACAACATATTCATCTACTTTAATGCCCAAAATGAAAAAAAAAAAGACATCTTCTTGGCCTATTTCTTTTTATGCATACGAATCAATAGAAAATGGAATGTACTTATAATTAGCTATGCATCATCATCATCTTCATTCTTTACTTCTAACAGTATTGAGTAAATTATATGTAAAAGCTTGTCAGAAAAGAAAAAGTAAGCGTAATGTTTGTAATCATTAAGCTATTCAAGTTTTAGTTTTGAACTTTCTTTGAGCTTTCAAGTCAATCACAAATCACAATGATGGAGACGTCGTCTTTGCTTCCTTTTTGAAGAGCAAGCACTGAGAGGTACTCAGGCGCTGCTTGGCAAGCTGTGTCCATTCCTTTTCCTCTCTCCGCTAGAGGAGTTGCACCGTACTTCTTGTGCCTCATCAAGATACGTTTCCTAGCTATTTCACAGACTTCTTGGTTGCTCATTATGTCCCAGAGACCATCACTTGCTACTATTCTCTTGACCTCGGCATGAACGTCACTTCCGGGTCTGGGTTCACATATGGCTTCAGATATCTGTCCAAAAGGAAAAAACACTGTGTTGTTTCTTTTATGTATAAGTTTATAACACGTGCAAATACAGATATAGCAAATTAATTTTTATTTTTTTTTTAACTTTCTTGGAACTTTTGGGGAAAACAGCAAATTAATTTTTACAAACGATGAAAATACTAAAACTCATTAAATATTTTGAATGGTAAATAACATAATCACACTTTTAATATACAATTTTATTGTAAAATGATATATCATCTATCACCATATATTTTGTATAAGACTAAAGCATAAAATACTTTGTTGCATTAGGTAATGAATAATCGGACTCCCTTTTGATTCGAACCGATGCTTATAGTAACAAGCTGGAATACACCAGCAACTCCCACTTTCTAAAGATAATTTAAGAGATGATATAAAATTCTTCATTTTCGTTTGTTTGTTCAGAAGACTGTTGAGGTCGTTTGAGAAAAACCTTCCAAAAATAGCTAAAAATACAAAACCACTCAAAGCTTCATCATTCACAATACAAAAGTCTGTTTCTCTTATGGTTCACTGTTTCTTCTCAATAGTACCATAGCCAAACGAAATAAAACAAACACAATCGTTTTTGGTTAAAGATGTAAGTGATATATTAACAAGTGTTATGGTTTGCTTATGAATAAACAGGCTATTCACGTTTCTTGGAAAGCAAGTCTAACAACATGTCTGCAAGAAGGGTAGACAATGGCTTAATCACGGCCATCGCCATTGATAAAGACAAGAACAGCCAACATGCCTTGAAATGGGCATTGGAGAACATTGTTGTCGATTCTCCGCATTGTGTCCTTCTCCACGTTCAACCTAAAGGCATCTCTTGCTCTTTATCTCTCATCATACCAAACCTACAATGTCAATACAACTCTAATTAGGTTTCGATTTTACAGAAGGAAACATAAGACCATGTTTACAACATGACAATCAAGACGAGGAGCATCAGTTGTTTCTTCCTTTCAGAGGATTCTGCGCTCGAAAAGGAGTTAGTAATCATTTCTCAATCTCCTTATTGCAGAAAATCACTTTATGGTTCATTACTTACCAATGGCTTGTCAGATTATGGCCAAGGAGGTTGTGCTTCGAGATAGTGACATCTCCAATGCTATTGTCAACTACATCACCAACTATTCCATTTCAAACATTGTTGTTGGCTCATCTGCTCACAAATCCTTTTTCAAGTATATATTTCTTTTTTTCTTATTGATTCTCATACTAGACTTTGGTTTGTATGAATACTAACATTATTGGTCCATCTCTGTGACCAGAAAGTTTAAGAGTCCAGACGTGCCCACCACGTTACTTAAAACAGCTCCAGAGACTTGTGCAGTCTTTGTTGTGTCTAAAGCTAAGCTGAAAAAAAGCAAATCCGCAAGCCAGGCTCAGAAACATCGTCATAGACAACAAGATCTCTCTTCTTTGTTGTATAATTATGATTCAACGAGCTCCTGTGATTCAGAGAGG
This sequence comes from Brassica napus, assembly GCF_020379485.1. Taxonomy (NCBI): domain Eukaryota; kingdom Viridiplantae; phylum Streptophyta; class Magnoliopsida; order Brassicales; family Brassicaceae; genus Brassica; species Brassica napus. The sequence continues at coordinate 23,520,540 of NC_063445.1, read as the reverse complement.
TAACATCTCAACTTTCTTCCAACCATTATCAAACCATGGTTCTTGTTTGAAAGATTTTAGTAAATACTCTCTCCCTTTCATTTTATATTTAGTTCTTATTTTTTTCATAGAAAATCATTAATTTTTTTGTTTTACCCATAATTAATATATTGTTTTATCTGATTATGTTAATTACCGATAAAATATGGATAAATTGGAAAAACTATCAAATAAATGTATTGAAAACATAAAATGACACTAAAACTGAAACAAATTTTAAACTATAAAACAACAATTAAATGAAAGAGAGAGAGAGAGTAATGTCCTTTTTGATTTACATTTAATTTGGCAGACAATCATCTCTATCTGCTCAATACAACAACTCCAATTCATATTCCTCTCAATCCTATTCACCTCGCATCTCGCCACCACAATCTCTGAGTGAGTTTTCTCAGTCAGACACTGAGAATAGCAGTTATGGTGTGGTCTCAACTATGACTTCTTACACCATCTCTCAAAGTTCCACTACCAAAGGAATCTCCATCTCTTCTACATCCATGGTCAGTATCATTACATTCAAGTAGACATTCTGTCCTTCAGTTTTTTACTATTATATTAACATGGTTTAGGTTCAGAATCAACATCTTGAAGCAGAGGAAGCATTAGAGATGCTTAGAGCACTGTCTGAGGAGAAGCAGGAAAGACATTCAGACATCCAAGCAGCTGAAATGGCAAAGCAGTTAGTGAAAATGGAGAGCCAAAAGAGAAGATTACTTGAGCTGCAAGCCAAGTTGGGGAAGCAAAAGATGACCAATAATGTCTCTTACAGACGTTACAGTACCGAAGATGTTGAAGAAGCAACCAATGGTTTCTCAGATGCTCTAAAGATTGGAGAAGGAGGGTACGGGCCTGTCTACAAGGCTGTCCTAGACTACACTTTTGTCGCCATAAAACTCATGAAGTCAGGTATCACACAAGGCCTGAAACAGTTCCAACAAGAAGTTGAGGTTCTAAGCAGCATGAGACACCCTAACATGGTGATCCTCCTCGGTGCATGTCCTGACTATGGTTGTCTTGTTTATGAGTACATGGAAAATGGAACACTTGAGGATCGTCTCTTCTGTAAAGACAATACACCACCACTTTCTTGGAGAGCAAGGTTCAGAATCGCTGCTGAGATTGCTACAGGACTTCTTTTCCTCCACAGTGCAAAACCTGAGCCATTAGTTCATCGTGATCTGAAGCCAGCAAACATTCTCCTTGACAGACACTTCACTAGCAAGATTAGTGATGTTGGTCTAGCTCGGCTAGTACCTCCATGTGGTGCAAATAGCGTCAGTAATTATCATATAACCGCTGCAGCCGGTAAGAATCTTATCTACCGTCTAAAATGTCTTAACATGGAACCACAGTGGTCGGATTTGAGCTAAGCCCAATAAAACATTGGTCGTGGCCCCAAAATTATTATAGGTTTTTTACATAAGCATAGACCCCAAATATGAAAAAAAAAATTATAAAAGTTCTCAAGAAATGTTTATGGCCTCTAAAATATCAGATCTGGTCCTGACCAGAGTATTGATGTTTGTTTTCCTTTTAGGTACATTTTGTTACATAGACCCTGAGTATCAGCAAACAGGAATGCTTGGAGTTAAATCTGATTTGTACTCTTTTGGTGTGGTGCTTCTTCAAATCATAACAGCCATGCCAGCAATGGGGTTAGGTCATAGAGTAGAGACGGCGATTGAGAATAACAAGCTAAGTGAAGTTTTGGATCCAAAAGTATCAGATTGGCCTGAAGAAGAGACTCTGGAGCTGGCCAAATTGGCTTTGCAGTGCTGTGAGATGAGGAAAAAGGATAGACCTGATCTTGCTTCAGTACTGTTACCGGCTCTGAAGAGGCTAAGAGAGTTTGCAAGAGAGGAGAACGAACATATTCAGGACATACCATCTCAGATATCAGAGTCTAGCAAATCAGAAACGCTTGCGGCTGTTCCCAACTCTCAGGTTAGTTTCTTAGAAAAATGGATATAGACCATGAAGCATGTTTGCGTCATGTAGAAAGAGGATGAAATGAGAAAATCCTATTTGAGTATTGATACTAGTATACATGGAAAATGGACGTAGATTAACAAGGAGCTAACTTGGAGAGTACGTGAGATTCAAGAAGAGCGTGATCGTTTGAAGATGCGTAGTCATTCTGTACCAAAAAGAAGTAGACCACCAAGAGCACAGAGAAGGCAGTACAAAGGCAACCGTTGGTCTTTAATGAGTTGTGCTCCATCCAAAGTTCAGTGGGGTGGTCTCCCTTAGCGTGTTGGAGCTTAGTATATTGTATATGAAACATCTTTATAGTTTTGGTGATGTAAAGTGAAACCCTTTTTAAAAGAACACTTGTTTACTAATGGAAGATAGTTTTGCAGAAACTCTATGCAACTGCAAACACTAGAATTGTAAGACGATTTTAGAGGATACATTTGACCTTTGAAAGAAGGATTACTTGAGGACATTGCTTGTTTCACATCATGTAAGAAATCACCAGCAACTAAGATAATAGTCGTCTGAAATGAATTAACAATACAACTGCCAAGGTAACACACAAAACAGTCTTTGTGACTGATCCCACATCATCTGGGAGACTGGGAGAATGCTAAAGAACAGAAGACACAATATTTGTGTATTAATATTTGAGAAACATAACTACACAATAAATAACCAGAGGAACATAACTATACAATAGTGAAAAGAATCAGAGAAACATAACTACACAAATATTTATAAAGACAGTGAACAATAGGGGACAACAAAGACCAGGATCAGAAAAGGCGTAACTCTGGTAAGACTCTGAGAACAACAGGAGAACAAAGTGATAAGAAATTCTAGAAAAAAAAATGTTCCACTTCAAGTCTCTGGTACGACACATAGATCAATCAAACAATAGCATAAACTGTAGTAAAGAACACTAATTTATCAGAAACTACAACCAAGAAGCAATAAACTCACGGCAAATGAATATACCATTTCATCAGTATATAAAACAAAACAAAAAAGTTTGCAGATTTATTCATCAAAATGAAAAAAGTTTTCATCCTTATGATTCGAAAAGACATACGAAAAACCTAATCAAATCTATCAAAAATTTCAAACAAACGAGACAGAGTCTTCCCAATTAGACACTCTTCATCATATGGGCACATACCGCTTCACAACTTGCTTCCCTGCAACCACAGCACCAGCCGCCAACCCACCGAGAGCTCCCGCCACCGCCGCAGATCTCACCCCCCGCGCCGCTCTAAAAACCGCTCCGGTTCCAAGACCCGCCACCACGCTAGTCCAAACATCATCCCTATCCATCGCAGCCACGACGCCACTCTCGATCCCTGCGTACATCAACCCGATGATCCCGATCCTGTTACCCCACGTTCGACCCGTGTGACCAGACGAGTTCAAGATCCTGTTGATCTTCAGCTTCGTCGTGTCGCCGGATTCGAAGTTCTTGACTCCGGTGAAGATCCCGACCGTGGCGCCGGAGACGGACCCGCCGAGGTAAGCGGTTCCGGTGTAGAAGGTGAGATTCTCGCCCCAGGAGCGGCGCTGTTTTAAGGACTCCTCCGTGAAGAGGTACTCGGGGGAGGTGGGGAGCTTGTAAAGGTACTGAGATTTTATTGGGACCTCGAAGTTTTGGTAAGGGTTGTAGAGACGTGTGTTTTCGTCTGATTCTTGATCGGATCTGTTGTTGTTCGCCGCCATGAGGATGAGAGTTAGAGAGAGAGATTAGGGTTTCGATGGTCGCAGGAGAGAGAGAAGGAGAGGCGACCGAGAAATGTGTGATGCAGCTGCTCTCTCTCCGACGTTGCGCAGATGAGAAATGAAATGAAATTAAAATTGTTGTCTTTAGGGTTTTTAACCTTTTTTTTTTTTTGTAAGGGAAACTACTTCGTTAGTTCTGTCTGAAAGACCAGACTCGTTCCCACTTGTTGTCTAGATTCGTTTGATATTCGCTATAATTTCGAATTTGGCCCCGTAACTTTTCGTTTAAATCAATTAAACCCAATTTTGTTTATGTGGACTGTGGCTAGCCCCTAGCATTCAATTTTCGGTTCGCATTCAATTTGGATCGGTTCAATTTTTCTTAAATCTTTTTCAGATTAGAGATACATATAACGATTTTTTTCATATATTTATAAATTCGATCTTATTTTGATTTGACAATTTTGTTTTTCGGTTAAACTCAGATAACAATACTAAAAACCGACTAATATCATATGAACAATTTAGATTCATTTTTGTTCAATTTAGATTCATTTTGGTTCGATTTAGCTTCAGTTACAGATAATTTTGAATATACCATTTAAATATATCATCTAAACTATTAAGGCAGAAGTACAAATAATACTTACTCCTTAAAGTTGCACAAAAATTACATTCTAATGCCACTGGAATTAAAACACGGTAGTTTTATCTCCTTACTAAACGTGATTAAACCTACGACATTGCCCCACATAATAACGGCGACTTTCGTCGAGCTCTCCTCAGCTATAACACCAGCTTATGTAATCTCTCTCTCTCTCTCTCTCTCTCTCTCTCTCTCTCTCTCTCTCTCTCTCTCTCTCTCTCTCTCTCTCTCTCTCTCTCTCTCTCTTTCTCTGTTTTTGTTTCTGAAGTCGCAAAGTTGATTTATTTGATATGTGATTTGGGGTTTTGAAGATGATCCCTGGTGATCCAAAGCAGCTGGAGATCCTTACTGTACTTTCTTTGTGGGTCGAATCTCCTCTCATCTTACGTCGGAGGAGACTCTTCGTGAGGTAAGAGTATGTGTTTTATACGTGGAATTACACTTTTGTTGTAGGAGTGAGGATAAAGGTTCTTCTTTACAGGCTATGCATAAATACGGTAAAGTTAAGAGCTTTCGGCTGGTTAAACACATTGGTAAAGGCTTTGCAATTGCTCTGCTGTATGATCTTACTTCTGTTGGTTTGTACACATATTGTCTTAGCATAACTGTGTTGATTATACATTATGTTGTTACATTTTGTTTAGTGAGGGTGCTTCACGAGGATATGCTTTTGTGGAGTATGAGCCTGAGAAGGAGTTGTGTCGTGCTTACGAGGTACTAGGTGATGCTTACTTTTTTTTTGTTCTTTAAAGCTGTTTGAAATGTATATTTTCTGTATCAACAGTGGAGTTTAGTTGTCGGAAAGGAATGTTCTCTTGTGGTGGTTTCTTGTAGGATGCTCATCATTCATTTATTGATGGTCGAGAGATTATTGTTGATTATAAGAGGCAACAATTGATGCCTTGATGGATGATCAGGTGAGTGCCATTCTCTTACTATCCCCTAAGAGTTAGGTCTTCATCATCCCTTAGATTAATCTTTGTTATTCTTCTCTGGAAAAGGAGATGGACTTGGTGGTAGGAAAGAATCTGGACAACTTCGTTTTAGAGGATGAGAAAGACCTTTTTGTGCTCCCTTTGCTCTCCTTCTTTTAGCATGTTCCAAACAACTATAACCAGCAGAGAGTATCCAGCTTCCACCAGAGGGAATATTATATCACGGACTTATTAGAGAAAACAAGTAACTATGCCGGCTAAGCATAGACTTTGACCCATGGGTATACCTTCCTAATATATATGAACCACATATATATTTTTGTAAACGTGAGGAAGCTCTAAAACATTCAATCTTGGAGAAAACAAGTAACTTTGACGGGTTTGTTCTAAAGCTTGCTCCTTTATATGATATTGACCAAGCTCTAAGCCTGGCTCAAGTAGCCGTATGTGATCTTCAAAGTTCTAGAGCAGACGGTAATTGTATTGCTTGTGTACTGTGGTACAAGTTAAAAAAAAACACATGATGGACTCTGAGTCATTCTTTTCCAAATATCCACTGTGTTTTTGTTCTTTACAAAATTATACTGAAGTTTTTTTCTCAAAAATTGTGGTACAATTGTTTTTTTCAGTTACTTGCTTTCATTATTTTTTATGTTTCTGTCTAAATAATTTATTTGTTTTAAAAAATCAATATAAAATTTGAACTTATATTTAACTATAAATCCCAATATTAATAGTATAATTTCGTAAAACTATAAAAAACGTTAATATCTTACAATTTAATTTTTATTTTACTAAAATCGACATAATCTCATAGTTCATAAATAGATGCAAAACACATTGAACAGAACACATCATTGACAAAACTTATGAATTTATAACACGAAAATAAAAATAATTGTTTATGACATTGTTAAAAGTTAAAAACATGAATAAACCCGTGCGGGTGCACGGGTCAAAGGCTAGTGTAACTTAAGTTTTCAGAATAATCAGATAATTTCTACTTCTACTCCACCTCCTAATGCTAACTAACTCTTCTTCTTCTTCACCAGCTACTTCCCTTCCACGCAGTGCATCTTCTGATTTTAGCGTTGATATCTTTGTGGTGGATACAAAAAACGCTCCCAGGTTTGTCTTTCTTTTTTTCTTCAGTTTCTTGTGTTGTGCATCTATTAATACATGCATTGGTAAAACTTCTGATGAGTTGCTAATTTTCAGGTATGATGGGATGATATTTGAAGCTCTCTCGGCTTTAGCGGATGCAAATGGATCTGATGTTGGTTCCATTTTCAGCTTCATTGAGGTTAGACAAGTTTCTCTTTGCTATTCATTTTAAAGCTGTCCACTATGCCTATCTAAGTAATGTTATATTAATCTTGATTTTACTCTAGTTAGGGTCAGTCTCTGTTATTCTTTTTAATTCGTCCTACCACTACAAGAAAATGCGCTACATTCCGACGGACGCCATTTTCGTCGGTTTCCTCTGATGAAATTCCGACGAGAAACCGACGAACCATATATTTTTGTGTTCGTCGGTTTTACGTCGGAAATTTTCGACGCCAAACCGACGAATCTAGTGTCGTCAGAAACATCCGACGAATTACCGACGAAAAAATTCTGACGGCCATTTTGACCGTTCGGATTCCGACAGAATTCCGACGAAAAAAATTGACCGTTTTAGAATTCCGATGCATTTCCGACGAAATTCCGACGAAAATTTTTTTACCGTTCGGATTCCGACGAAATATTTGACCGTTTAACAATTCCGACGAATTTTCGTCGGAATTCGGTCGGAAATATGTCGGAGTGTCGCATGAACTTTTTCTATAAATGCGACCTCCCCACACCACATTTCCCTCGTTCACTCTTTTTTCTCTTTTCACTCTCTACAAATCTGAAAAAATAATCATGTCTTATGGAAATTATTATCGATCGTGGATGGATAAACCGCATTGGGATCCAAACACCAATTTGCTTACGGAGGAATACATGGCAGGTATTGACGAATTCATGGCGCTTGTTCAAAGACGACCGAAAGAAAATACCGGTATGTTACGATGTCCATGCTCCTCCTGCAATAATAATGTTGTAAGGGAATGAGATGTTTGGACTCATTTATATATGAGAGGGTTTACACAGAGTTATAAGGTTTGGTATCTACATGGAGAAACTGGTTATGAATATGGTAGTACTAGCGAACCTCAGCCTGTGGTTAGATTAGAAGAACCAAGGACGGAAGTAGATTACGGTGTAGGTACTGAGCAAATGGTAAATGATCATTATAGAGGGGAAGAACCCAATGCATAATCTAAGAGTTTTTTTACATGTTGGATGCAGGAAAACAACATTTGTACAAAGGTTGTCGAGATGGTCATTCACCCTTATCATCTGCAACTAGATTGATGGGTATTAAGACAGATTATAATTTGGCTGAAGAGTGCGTGGATACGATTGCTGATTTCGCTAAAGGTGTTCTACCAGAGGATAATCCAGCACCAAGTTCATACTACGAGGTTCAGAAACTGGTAGCGGGTATTGATTTACCGTATCAGGTGATAGATATATGCATCGACAACTGCATGATCTATTGGAGAGCGGATGAGAACCGGGATAGATGCAAATTTTGTGGGAAACCTCGTTATTAGCAAACCTGTAATTTTATTTATAGGTTTGCTACATCAGTTACCCGCGGATTACATACAAAGACGATCCTTGGATCGTTGTAATGTCAATCAACCCAAGAGGACGAGTTGATGGAAGTTCTGATAGTGATCCATTACAACCAAACTCTACCAGCAACGTGAGCCCAGTTGAAGATTTAAAAGATGTTGAACTCGTTGTCGATTTTAAACAGTTTGGAGATGATGCTGTTGTGCACTCGGAGTCAGAGGCTGAAGTTGGAGAGTTTGACGAAGATTCTGAAGATTCTACAGATTCTTAGTGATTTATTGGAGTTATTTTTATAAGTTATTGGAGTTTTTTAATAAGTTGTTTGAATTATATATATAAGTTTTTAAAATTTTATAAAAGCTATTGGAGTTTTTTTAATAAGTTGTTGGAGTATTTTAATAAGTTGTTGGAGTTATTTTTATAAGTTATTGGAGTTTTTTAATAAGTTATAAGAGTTTTTAAATAAGTTGTTGGAGTTATATATATAAGTTATTGAAATTTTATAAAAGTTATTGGAGTTTTTTTAATAAGTTGTTGGAGTATTTTAATAAGTTTGTTGGAGTTATTTTTATAAGTTTAATATCACTCCCAGACCTCCCACTAGAAGACAAGATCCCAGAAAAACTAAAAGAAAATCATGTATTGGTCCAGGCAAATCCATTAAATTATTAAAAAAAGAGTTTTTTTAATAAGTTACAAGAGTTTTTGAATAAGTTGTTGGAGTCCCATTTTAAAATAAAAAAATTAGAATAAAAATGAAGTTCGTCGGAATTTCGTCGCAATATTCCCAAGAAATCCTGACGGAGTATCATAATTTTGGGGTTTCGATAGAGTTTGAAGGTCGTCGGAATTCCGTCGGTAATTTTCAACGATATTCCGACGAAATCTAGAGTTTCGTCGGAATATCATCGGAAATTACCAACGGAATTCCGATGAATATTATTTTAGATTTTCAAAATTATAAATGTATAATTGGATAATTAATATCCAAATAGACATATATAAGTTTATAATATGAAATTAGTTCACATATAAAGGCTTTATAAAGTTTTTTATATAACAAAATAATTCGTATAATCAATGTATTCGTAACATCCTCCAATAACACTTATACTTATGCAAACATATTATGGTAATATAAGACTAGATTTTGAATTTGTATAATATTGTGTGTGAAACAATTAAATATTTCATTTAAACCTCTTGTAAATCATTTACATACTATCAAAGATTTGTATGTGCTCATAAGATTGTTGTTTTCAAACTCCCAAATTCATATTTCTCGGATCCGTCGGAATTTCGTCGAAAGTATCAACTAAATTCCGACGAAATTCCGACGGAATTTACCGACGAAATTCCGACGGAATTTACTGACGAAATTCCGACGGACTCTACCCCTCGACCAATCAAAGGACATGCATAAAGTCAAAGATTCTCGAGGCTTCCTTTGTCGATATTCGCGAATATTCTGACGGAATTCCGACGGAATTCAAGTGACGGGCAGCTTTCGTCGGAATTTCGTCGGAATATTTCACTTTACCCGGGAAGAATATTCGCGAAATCATTTCGTTAACCGCGTAAAAATAAACCGACGAAATTCTCTCTGTCGGTTTATTTTTAATATATAAACCAACCCTTCTTCTTCTCCCTCATTTTGTTCTCTTCTTTCTCATTTTCTCTGCGGCTCTCCCTCCTCTCTCTCTCACAAACCGCTGATTCCGACTCCAACTCGACCAAATCTCTTCCCCAATCATGTAAGTCTTTGAATCCCTCTTTAGATTATATTTTTTTTAGGTTTGGAATGTTAGATTTGTGGATTTTAGGTTTTGAATCTAAAGATTTAGGATAGAATTGATAGTTTTAGGAGTTATATGTTGTTAGATTTTGTTTTAGCTTGTGGTTTATATGTAGACTGAAAATTTTAGATTTGTAGATTTTAGGGTTTATATGTTAAATATTTTTATAAAATGTTTTTATAATTTTTAATATATATAAAACGTTTTAATTTTTGGTAGAAGTTATAATTAGATTTTTGGAATTATCATTATATATATTTTTGATATACATAAACGTTTTCTATATGTTAAATATTTTGATAAAACGTTTTTATAATTATTAATATATATAAAACATTTTAATTTTTGGTAAAAGTTATAATTAGATTTTTGGAATTATAATTATATATATTTTTGATATACATAAACGTTTTCTATATGTTAAATATTTTGATAAAACGTTTTTATAATTATTAATATATATAAAACGTTTTAATTTTTGGTAAAAGTTATAATTAGATTTTTGGAATTATAATTATATATATATATATTTTTTTTTTATTTATTTACATAAACGTTTTGTATATGTGAAATATATTTATAAAATGTTTTTATAATTTTTAATATATATAAAACATTTTAATTATATATTTTTTTAATATACATAAACGTTTTTACAAAGTTCTAAACATTTTTATAAAACTTATTATTTTTTTGGGATTATAAACATTTAAATGATATAAAGCATTTTACTATTATTAATATATATGTATATATGGACTTGTTACAAAATTAGAAACATTTTTTTAAAGTAATATTTAGATTTTAAGAATTATAAACATTTATAATATAAAACATTTGATATATATGACTAATTTTGACGGATTTTACTTTGTAGGTCTGACGGTTCTGATAGACCACCAGCAGCACAGCGTCGTACCGTACCTCGGAAGCGAGTTCGTTCAGGGAGTAGTTCTCATGTATCAGAATCATCGCAGGAGCAAAATTCGATTCCTCCTCATGCAGCTCCACCTCAGGATCCAGCTACTCGATATGAGCCCGGTATCATGTCAGTTGAGACGTTGGTTCGACAACAAGGTCGAGGGCATCTCAAGGTGCTCCATCCCCAACCACGAGGATATACTACGTGGTAACTTTTCTCTTCTTTATTTTTAACATAATCTTTGTTTTTTTATCATTTTTCAACAAGTCACACAAGAAGGTCGCGGAGTCTTATACGAACCAGATCTATGAGTGGAAGCAACTATGGCTCAAGGGCAAGATACCGAAGAATATCAACACCAAAGTTTGGGAGGACTTGCAGGTGCATTGGGGGAAGCAGGAGACTAAGGAAAAGTCCGCCAAAAACTCAGCCAACCGCAACAGTGATCGTGGCGGGAAAGGTGTTTTTGTCCACAACCTCGGGGCTTGCAGTATGTCTTCTAAGGAGGATCAGCTTATAAGTTCTATATATTTAAAATATATATTTTTAATATTTTTACATATTTATTGATTAATTTTGTGTTTAGGTTGAAGCAAATGGCGGTAATCTCGTTGATCATGTTGATGTCATGAGGGAAGCATATACTAACAAGAAGACATGCGAAATTCAGGATCCCCTCATCAGAGATGTCATAGAGTTGGTGCAAACCAAAAAAGCAGAACTCCTAGCTTCTCAGCCGATGAACTCTGATGACGATTCTACGGCAGCTTCCAGCAACCTTTGCCGACTTCAAATAAACGAAATGGTAGAATAGGTAACTTTTTAATTTTTATTTTAATTTCATTACTAATATTTAATTTTTTTCTATATAGACGGTTCCAAAGAATAAAGGACATTTGGTCGGTTTGTCTCGTCGTGCGTCTTCGTGTCCTTCTTCTTCAGAAACTCCATACACAGCTCCCATGATCATGGAGCAGCTGCAGAACAAGGATGAGCGGATTGAAGCGTTGGAGACGCAGAACGCTACAATTCTTGCAGAATTGGCGGATCAGAAGAAGACCAACAACGAGATCATTGACAAGATGAAACGTTTGTTCCCAGATGAATTTTAGTTTTTTTTGTTTAAAAACTTGAAAATGTTTTTTTAATTTATGTAAAACGTTTTTGTATAATATTATTTTTAATTTCAGTTTTTATTGATTTATAAAAAAAATTCTAAATTACAAATTTATTTAAAAATAAAATAATTAAATTATTTGAAATAGCAAAATAATAAAGATTCCGACGGCCACTAGCGTCGGAAAAGTCCGACGAACATGTTTCCTTGGAAATTTCCGACGAACATGTTGCATCAGATATTTCCGACGAAATAGCCCGTCGGAGTTTTCCTACGGACTCCGACGGATCTGTACGCCCGGAAATTCCGACGGATTCAGGTGTCGTCGGAATATCGGAGTAACATCATCGTCGGACATTTTGTCGGACATTTTTCAGACGACGGCATCTATCGGATATATATTCCGACCAATTACCGACGAAACACTTCCGATGAAACTTGTTGTCGGAATATCCGTCGGAATATTGTCCGTCGTAACTGGTCAGAATTTCGTCGGAATTTGTGACAAATTTCCGACGAACTTTTTTTTCCGACCAGATAATTTCGACGACGGTTTTCGTCGGAATTTCGTCGGAATATGGTAATTCCGACGAATATGGCCGTCGGATTTCGCGTGTTTTCTTGTAGTGATAGTGGCTACAACCTTTCCTAATGGACCTTGTGGTTTACTATGGAAAGAGCAGCCAAGGCATGAAGTGCCACCAAATTTCAGAAGCGTCCTTAGTTCAAGACTACTGAGGAGGCTTGCTGCTCAGGCAAACTTTCAAAGGTTAGCAACTCAAAACCTGTAAGTCTTTGAACCCTCACCTCTATTTTTTCTCTGCCACATTTTCTTTTTAAATTCACATACAAAACCATCTCCTCTATATCTCTTTTTTCTCTTTTAATTCGTGTCTTGTTTGATCCAACACTCAACAGTTACTGAATTTCTATAAGCTACCAGATAGATCAGAAACAACAACAAGAACACCTGCTCCAAAACTAAAAGAGACAAAATAAAACTCGGGCAAACAAACAATCCGACCCCCTCAGTTTCACAAGAGATGATCGACGAAGCTGCAATAACCGCTGCATGTAAAGTTGTAGTGGTAGAGAATAAAATACACGTTGCCAAAGTAGCAGTGGAAGAGTTGGAGAACACGACTAAGCTTGCAGAGGAAACTGATCTTCTGCTGGAGTTAGCTAAAGATATGTATGAACAATGTAAAAATCGTGACTTGCGCATTATCTTTTTATTCATTAGAAAACAAGCTAAAATAATAATATAATGTATGGAGTTTTATTGTCTCTAAACTTTGTGTTATTTATATGTTCTTTTGCAGGTTCTCGTGGCGAGGTTGTGGTCCTGGCTTGAGTCTATGAAACATATCTTTGACCTTATCAGTCTCCTTAGATGACAAAACTCGTGATTTTGAAGACTTTCTTCTGATGGCGAGCAGTACACACACAACAAGGCAGGGACGTGTGAGTCTCGGGTTTAGTTGTTGATATTATATAAGAGGTGAGCCTCTGTTTTTGAGTAATATTTTGTATCATAATGTTATTTTGGGAGAAAAATTATTCAAAAATTGTAATAAAAAAAAGTTTCTGATTTATTATTTTTATTACGTACTAAATTTTTTACGATTTTACAACAGAATTTTTTATAGTTTTACAAGGATGTATGTCTGATGCGTTTCTTGTTGTATTGAATTACTTATTAAAATTCACATTTAATAGTTTTTGCACTATTTTCAAATAATCTGAATAATTAATAATAATTCTATTTTTAGAATTTCAACCATGTATTTTTATGTAAAATATTTATAATATTATATAAAATAAGTTTTCTAAGTGTTACATTCACATTAGTTTCACAAAAAACATTATATTCATAATTTTGATGATTTGATTTTATATCAAAGTGACAATATCTTAAATTTTAAAGTATATAACAATCTCATATATTTGAAATATGTGATTTAATAATTACTAATTTTATTCAAGATTACTAAATATTACCTTTTCTTTTCTTTTTAAAAATTTATAATTTTATTTGTAAATTATATAATGAAGCAAAATATATTGGTTCAAGACTGCCTTTCAATAGCGGAAAGCTTGATTACTATAGCGTATATCCAATTACAAGAAAAGTTTTGAATGTTAAAAAGGTCAGTAAGGCTCAAATCAAAAAGAACAAGGTCATTTAAGACATTAATTGTTTTTAAAAGAGTACACAAACATTTTATCATTGCGAAGTGTCATGATTATGACATATCAAGTTAGTAGCTTACTTCTTATATATACCCATAGTGCATTATATTATACATATATTTTTCAAAAGTTTTTACCTTGTACATTATCATGATGGAACTCAAATGATTGGATTGTTAATAAATTTGTTTTCTACTTTATGGCTTTCATTACTCAATCTTTCGTTATTCATAATTGATTTTGTAACATTCGTTGTCAAGGTAAGTAAATTCTTTATCCAACATAATTTTTTTATTAACACTATACAAAATATATACTCAGGTAACGCATAAGAGTAAAGAGCCCGAAACATTTTACTCACTGCATGAACTCGGAGAGTGGAAAAAAAAAGAGAAAGGTAATGCAACCGAATGGTCTTTCAAGTATTACAAGATTTGTTTTCTCTTATAAGAAATAAAACACTTAGTGCCCATAATTATCTCCATATTAATTGTCTCTATTGCTATAGGGGCTGGGTTCAAGTACCACCCAGGAGGGAATGATGTACTTTCATAAAATTGATCTCCACCAAAGAGAGTTTGTTTGGAAAGACGATGTTGATCGAGATGCAATAGAATTAGCTTTCAAAAAAGATCGACAAACGAAAAGGATGGATTCAGAACTGTATCCAAGATTCTCTAGTATGGAAGCTTCAATTATTTTGAAAGATATAATCTGTTCTTTTTTTGTACAGTATATAATATATCTTAGCTTGCTATATCTGCTGGTCATATACATTTTGCTTTTATATACAGGTTGAATTGAGAGAATAGAAAATTATGTATAACGTGTTTGTAAATAATGAATGTCTTGTTCACCATAGAACAGTATCATTTCTTTTATTCCTTAACAAAATTCTTTTGAAGGTTTTTTTGTATTTTTTTTGTGTATAATTGATGAAATGATCATTACATTCTATTCACGTTAAATAATATTTTTAATAAAATTTAGTGGAATTAATCATTCCACATCATTCTATTCTAAAAATAGATAATTTAGTTACAGCCATACTTTAATACAAACATATTAGCACATGGTGTTAAAGTAAAAAGAAATACTAACTGAAGTAGGTTATACTTTTATCTTATTTTATTAAATTGATTAAAATATATTATTAGCAATTAAAATCTGTTGGATGAATAATTACGGAGTAACTTTTACTAAATTTTACTAAAATTACTAAATAATTACAGAGTAATTTTTACTAAATTTTACTAAAATTACTAAATTTACTTAATATTTGCTAAATATTACTACATTTTTATTTTTATAATTTAAATTTTATTATAAAATTTTAAAATAGAAACAAATATACACTTATGGAATGTATACTATATATAATATGCGAAATGTCATTTTACTCTCAACAAATGACTAAAGTAACACCGTCATTTCAAAATTAGCAGTTTACAAAATGCCATTACTAAAATTTTCTATTTTCCCTTTACTTAATAATTTTTGGTTTTTATTATATTTTATTTTCAAAGAACATAAAAATATCCATAAGAGTATAATGTAGATTGTCATATATATATATATATATATATATATATATATATATATCTGTTTAGAAAAGGAAATATCCATAAGATTTTAGTTTTTATTGAATATATATATATATATATAATACTTAAAAATATCATCTCAATGATATAATAATTATTAAAAAATGTGTTAAACAATATAAGTGATCATATAAATTATATATTCATTCTATGATCATATGGTCCGTTTATAATTTTATGTTATAATTAACTTTAAAATAAATAATCAATTCAAGATTAAAATTAAAATTATGACTGCAACAATTTAATTTAGTTATAAAATAACATATAAAAAAGTAAAAAAAAAAAAATTCCCAAAAAAAATTATAATTCTAAGAGAAACTGAACTAAATGTAAATAACATGATTAATTTGTTTTATTTATTTAAAATCCAAAACAATTATGGTTTAACTCGGATGAAAAAATGCAACATAATATATAAAAAAAAATTATCATATTTTATAGATAAAATACATTTATAGACAAGATAAGATTTATATTATTTATTAAATAGTATTTATTTTCATATATATAATTTATAAAATGAAATAAATTTTATAAATAAAAGAATTAAAATATTAATCAATTATTATGATTCTTAAAATATTTTTATCTATGCATACAAAAAAATTATTTACAAATGGACTATCTAATTCAATTCATAGAATTGCTGACAAAAAAAAAAAATCAATTCATAGAATTATTAATCAAGTCACTGTATAAAACTTTCACACTTTAGGACTAATGTTGAAAAAGGAGCAAGAGTGAAAAAGGTGTAAAAATGAAAAGTTGGAGGGCAAGTCAGTAAATAAAATAAAATGTTAAAAAGTTGTTTTCGTTTTCAAACCTAAAAAAAGAAGACGGTGGAAGGTATATAAAGCGGAAGCAGTTACTTTCTTCTTCTTCAGCTCCACGGCGCAGATCCGAGGAGTTTCCGTCTCTCATTTGACCATTTCTTTTCTCTCTAGATCTCTCTTCTTCACTTTGTGCTAACAGCAGGTTTGATTTAATCTCTCTCTCTCTCTCTCTCTCTCTCTCTCTCTCTCTGTACTTTGTGTGTGTTTGGATTCTCTGATACTGGTTTTGATTCGTGTTTGTTTCATCCTACGCAATGCTGATTCGTTAGAGATCTAGTTTTGTACAATGCAGATTGGGACAACTTGTTCTGTTTTGGTTTCATTTGATTCTTGCTTTCCCTTCCAGTTGTTGTCGGATCTCAGACATTTGAATGTTTTCTTTGGGTGATTATTGAAATCTATTTTTTTTTGTTTCTTACAATGTCGTTTTGGTTTGTGTTAATGTATCTCTCCAGTCATGGCAGGAATGGCGTCAGAAGGAACACAATACGATCCTCGTCAGTTTGATTCTAAGATGAATGCCATGTAAAGTTAATTTACCATTTGAATCACTCTATAACCAAGAACTAAGGTCTATGATGTTTTTGCAGACTCGGTGAGGAAGGAGAGGAAACTTTCTACACCACTTATGATGAAGTCTGTGATAGCTTTGATGCAATGGAACTCAAGTCTGATCTCCTGAGAGGCATCTATGCCTACGGTTAGTGAGATAGTACAAATTTTATTCCTTCATTGTATAGTTTAGGTTCTGTCTTTCTTTTAGTTACTTCAAAACTAATGTCACTCTTAACCCTAAGCACATTTACCCGGAGCTGAACTATACTGAAAAACAAACCGAATTTCATAAATATCCGCAAGGATCCTATGTCTAGAACCTAAAAAACCAAACCGGAATTGAACTGAACCGAGAATGGAATGAATACCCAAAATTTTAAAATATAGTTTATATACTTAAAAATATTAATTTATTATGTTTGGAAGAATCAAATATTCTAAAAATATTATTTGTAAACCAAATTAGACCCAATATATTCTCGGGTATTAGCCGGTTCCCAACATTGTTATCCTAACCAAAAACCGAAATAACCGAAACCGAACAGAATTTCATAAATACCCAAACTGATCTTATATCTCTAGCACCAAAAAAAACCAAAAACTGAGAAAACCAAACCGAAATTCCCAGGCCTAGCCACTCTTACACAAACTCATTGAGCTTCTGTAGTATAGCTTGTCATAAAGTTTTGTAATCAAAGTGGTAACGTGATTCCAGGTTTTGAGAAGCCATCTGCTATTCAGCAGAGAGGGATTATTCCCTTCTGCAAGGGTCTTGATGTGATCCAGCAAGCTCAGTCTGGAACCGGAAAGACCGCTACCTTCTGCTCTGGCGTTCTTCAGCAGCTTGATTACACTCTCGTTCAGTGCCAAGCTCTTGTTTTAGCTCCCACCAGAGAGCTCGCTCAGCAGATTGAAAAGGTTATGAGGGCTCTTGGTGACTACCTCGGTGTCAAGGTTCACGCCTGTGTTGGTGGAACAAGTGTCCGTGAGGATCAACGCATTCTCCAGTCTGGTGTTCACGTTGTTGTTGGAACACCTGGTCGTGTCTTCGACATGTTGCGTAGACAGTCACTCCGCGCTGACGCCATCAAGATGTTTGTTCTTGATGAGGCTGATGAGATGCTCTCTCGTGGTTTCAAGGATCAGATATACGACATCTTCCAGCTTCTCCCTTCCAAGGTTCAGGTCGGTGTCTTCTCCGCCACAATGCCGCCTGAAGCTCTCGAGATCACAAGGAAGTTCATGAACAAACCCGTGAGGATCCTTGTCAAGCGTGACGAGCTGACTCTTGAAGGTATCAAGCAGTTTTACGTCAACGTTGACAAGGAAGAGTGGAAGCTGGAGACGCTTTGTGATCTCTACGAGACGCTAGCCATCACTCAGAGTGTCATCTTTGTGAACACAAGGCGTAAGGTTGATTGGTTAACGGACAAAATGAGGAGCCGTGACCATACTGTTTCAGCCACGCACGGAGACATGGACCAGAACACGAGAGACATCATCATGCGTGAGTTCAGGTCTGGTTCTTCCCGTGTACTCATCACCACTGACCTCCTTGCACGTGGTATTGATGTTCAGCAAGTGTCTCTGGTGATTAACTTTGACCTCCCAACCCAACCTGAGAACTACCTTCACCGTATTGGAAGAAGTGGAAGGTTTGGGAGGAAGGGAGTGGCGATCAACTTCATGACAACTGATGATGAGAGGATGTTGTCGGATATTCAGAAGTTTTACAATGTGGTCGTTGAAGAGTTGCCAAGCAATGTTGCTGATCTTCTCTGAGTCCTCCTGTTGTGGCGGCATGGTAATTTCTTTCTTTCTTTTTTACCGAGTAACTGCTGAATTTTACCATCCTTTTTACCGCAGTTTTACTATGTTTTGTTTCCAGCTTATTTAGAGTTTTTTTTGGCAAAATGAGAAGAGAACTCATCTCATGACTTTTTTTTTGTTTTGTTTTGTTGGGCATTATGTTGAAAACTTTCTTTTTCTTTTTAACGCGAGTCGCAAGTTTCTATTTTTCTAAATCATGTTTTATTTAGTTTGGTGGAGTTTCCGAGTTTGGATGTGTGTTTCGGCTAAAGTAAAAAAACAATATATTCTCTCGAATTCATGAATGAAGAAGCACCGGCCATGTGTATATTCAGTGAACATTAGATGAGAAAATCTTACAGAATTTTCTTAGGAAGAATAAACACACAAACACTGTACTAGGTACTCTACTAAGTAGTAATTAAACTTTTTTTTTTTTTTTTGCAACACTTGGTAATAATTAAACTCTAATAATATTTTTTTTAAATTGATCTCTAGACATACACAAGCATAATTCATCTTGAATATAATGTACCTGATCTCCCTTCTATATATATCCTATATTACATAAGCCAAAAGTGTTATTACAAGACACAAAAAGAAGAAAGCATTTCTCCTTTTTTTCTTCCAAAAAGCAGACCCAGCTTCTTGAGGTTGTTGCAAGTGAAGATATGTTGAAATCAAAGTCATGCAGAGAAGAGATGAGAAGCAGCAGTATAGCCTACAAGTACCATTGCTTAACGAATGGTGGAACACCAGAAGCAGTAGCAGCACCAAGCCCAACAAACCCACAGCTTCCAGTGATGTTGAGATCTTATAGCACGTCAACTTATAGTCCACACAAGAATCCAACAACGGTTAGAGACAATCCCAATAGTAAATCGAATGGTAAGGTGAAGAAAGGGTTAAAGGAGGCAGAGATTCAGAGGAAGAAGAGAGTGGCTGCTTATAACGTGTATGGTGTTGAAGGGAAAGTGAAGGGATCTATTAGAAAGAACTTCAAGTGGTTCAAGGAGACTTGTTCAAATGCTGTCAATGGTTTGTGGTGATCTGATAGAGAGATATTCAGCAAAAGGGAAGAGTAGTAATCAACGTACGATATCTGATTGTATTAAGAGTGATTTTAGGAGTTTATCTTGATAATAAGAGCAAGAGACACAAGCAAGCAAGTGTGGTATCTTCATTGTACTGTTTGTAAACTAAAGGATAAGTACATAATAAATCTGTTGTCTTTTCTTTATCGGTTCTTCACTCTTGTCATGATCCAACAACAAATCTTCTCAGTCTCTCTTCTCTTGCTTCTTGTATCTTTCAGATTCCACTTTTAGCAAATTCAATGTTATGATCGCTGGTAACAACAAGAGGTTCAGGCTGGCTGATACAAGTTATGATGAATTTAATTGCATTCGCTATATACTCCATTCATAGATTTGAAGAATTGAAATATGACACAACATGTCCTCTGAGGGTGCAACTTGGCATGACATACGCAACTCTCATGACCAGTTTTAAAGAAAACAGTACAATTATCGCTTACACTTCAAATCCCTTTGAGACTCGAAATTAACTTTGCAGTACCAAACGAGACATACACAACAGTCTTTTGACTCCTTGACTCACTTCTGAGTTTGTATTCCTCTGGAATCACTTCTTCCAGAGTCTTTACTTTATCTTCTGTTATTTGAGAGTGCTTACAAGCACAATCAAAGTCTCCCTCCCTCTAAAACCTGGGGAGGGCCTAAGAAAGGTTTTCTTTGGTCTTTAAATTTACAAACATCATTCACTGGTCAGTGGGTACCCAGCGGCTAAAAGTGCAGACCCTCGATCCCTTTATTAAGATTAAACTCATAGTTCTTCATAACTGAAGTATTTCCCCTTGATGGAGATGATAGCTTCTTGTTCTCAGATGAGACTATAGGTGAGCTTCGACCACCATGAATCTTTGGGTTGGAGCTTGTTCCAGCTTCAATGATTTGAGGGTTTGATGGCTCAGAATCAGTTCCAGGAACTGCAGCCTCGCGACTACCGGAGACAGCAGCACGTCTTGATGACCCAGTTGCGCGGAGAAAGCTAGAGCTAGATAACTGTCACAAAAAACAACTCGGTTACTATTTCATATTAGGAACAAAGAATCCTATAAATCAAATTCAGCGGCCAAATCTGTGTATACAACCCGGCACACATAACGTTATGTTCATTTATTCAAAACAGGAGCTAGAAAAAGGATACCTCTAACCTGGGGTAACTTTATGTACTCACCATTACATTTTTAGAGATTGCAGGATCACTTGAAACTGGTGCTTTTTGTTTAGCTAAGTTGCC
Organism: Brassica napus; assembly: GCF_020379485.1. Classification (NCBI taxonomy): domain Eukaryota; kingdom Viridiplantae; phylum Streptophyta; class Magnoliopsida; order Brassicales; family Brassicaceae; genus Brassica; species Brassica napus. Next base: position 23,499,409 of record NC_063445.1, on the reverse strand, counting down.
TGAATTAAATATTTGTCCAGAAATCCGCCTAGCGTTTCCTGATGGCCAGCCAGAAGTTCTAGCTTCCTCGCCACCTGCAGTGGAATCAAAGAACATATCTAATAGTCATATTCCTGTAGAACCGAGGATCATAGTTTAAATGCCTAACCACACATACAAGAAACTACTCAAAAATCAAAATAGATGGAACAACCTGATGGCCTCTCAGCACTAGCAATAGCAGGGGGAAGGCCAGAGCTTTGCCCAACTCCAGGGACCTGTAACAAAGCTATGTACATTAGCAGAAATTAAGTAGACAGATGAAATCCGAAAAAGGAAAAAAACAACATGATTCTTACATTGGGACGGGGAGGAGTAGAAAGCTGTGATTGCTGATACTTCAAGATAGTCCAGTCAAATACATAATCAAACTGGAAGCCTGACATACGAGCAGAAGATAACACAAATTTAAACCAACATGTTACTACTTTACTGGTTCAAGTTATATTTGCTTCACCAGACTAGAAATTAACAAAGTGATCAGAGCACCAGACCTTCGCGAATAAACAGGTCACGGAAAAGCCGTTTCAGGTAGGCATAGTCTGGCTTGTCATCGAATCTCAGGGACCGGCAATAATGGAAGTAAGAAGCAAATTCAGATGGATATCCTCGGCATAAAGACTAAAATAAGAAAAAAAATATATTTAATCATTGTTAGACCACAGGTATCACCAACACAGGCCTTGGGTGATAATTTATACCTCAATAGATGTCGATACTTTCTTTTCACTAATCCTCTCATACTTTTGCTTCTTATTACCAGCTTTCAGTCCTTGCCAAGGAAGACTGCATTCAATGGGGAAAGTAAGCGAGAGGCTGCACTATAAATAACCGATAGCAACATCTCAACATGGAAGGTAAGAGAGATACACACCTTCCTTTTAAAAAGTACATGAGAACAAATCCAAGTGACTCCAAATCATCCCTACGGCTTTGTTCTGTGATACAAGTGATCATTGCAATTCAGAATTACATTGTCAGAATAATTAGAAAGTTAAATGAACTGGTATACCAATGCCAAGGTGAGTGTTCATGCTGGCGTATCTAGCAGTTCCAGTTAAGTTTTTGTTTTCCCTGTGATACACAAGATATTAGGATTAAAATTGCTAAGCTGATATATCATATACTGCAATCATCGAAAGGGTTACTAATCCTAGCAATTAATCAAATAATTTTCTTACATACTATTGCAGCTTCACAAAAACTGGAAAAAAATAAACTAAATATCCTCAGTAAGAGGGCTATATATCTACTAAAACGGCAGCAATACCTTATTCCAAATGAAAGAACACCTATAAAACCTCTTGTTTTGTCTCTAAACATTTATATACACTAAAACAAGAATAAAGCAATGATTATTCTCAAAAACAAGTAAAATTCGCCCCATTTTCTAGATAGGGCAATAGCTAACAGTAAACAGGTAAGGTACATTCAGACAGTAGAAAGTATTGTAATAACCACACTGCAGCCTATTGTAAGCAGACAAGAAGACTCCATCCTTTCACAGTGATATATAACATTGAAGAACCTCAAGTTAGACAACACAGGCTAGTAGAAAACGAAAGCAATCCCAAGCACTAGCTCAACCCATTATTCTTATGATCCAACAACTCTAGTCCAATACTGTGAGCACATAAGTATCAGATGCACAGGCTCAACAAGGAAAATTACAGGGCTGTGGCAAACCTGTACGGAATATGCTGATGATTCGAGTCTCTGTACTTCTTCGCTAGACCAAAGTCGATGATGTATACCTATATTCGGCCAGCATTTCGTTTAACGGAAAACTGAGGTGAACAAACAAAGCCTAAAAACAACCCTTTTCAACACCTACCTGATTTGCGCGCCTCCCGAGACCCATCAGAAAGTTGTCAGGCTTGATGTCCCGGTGTAGAAATGACCTCTGATGAACAAATTCAATGCGATTGATCTGACAAGGGTAAAAAACATATGTCCTAAATATTTAGGTACTATCCTTATTCAGCATGGGAAAATTATTTGCAGCCAATAGAAGGGATCCTACCATTTGATCGGCAAGCATCAGTACAGTCTTTAGTGAGAGTTTCCTACTACAGAAATTGAATAGATCTTCAAGGCTAGGCCCCAACAAGTCTATCACAAGGACGTTATATTCCCCTTCAACACCATACCATTTAATGTTTGGAACGCCGGCTGAAAAAAAAAGGGAAAGCAACCTCTCTTGAATTAGAAAGAAGAAACCACATACTGCAAAATGTAAACAAGTACATAACTAAAGTCCTTACTTCCTCCTTGTAATACTTTATATAATTTTGATTCATACAGTAACTGAGGATGCTTAGTTTTCACATTTTCCTGAGAGAAGAAAAAAAGCATGCCAATCAGAACATATACAGCAAGCACAGCAGTCACTCTGATAAATGTGTAAAAAATTCAGAACAACAAAGACGCATGAAAACAAAAAAATGAGGATTTGATTAATATCATATTTGGCAGTCGGAACCAGCGCAAACAGGTAACAGAAAGAAGCATATTTATAACATACAACCAACGTTAACATGGTAGCTGTCAGCCTCATAAATTTCCATCTTTAGACCACACAACAAGACATCTCAAAACCTTCAACAGGATGGACCCAACAGTTGCATGTAATGTTGTCGTGGGCTCTTAAGAGCTCATTCAGCATTAAATAAACTATCTTCCCAAGAATCAATAATACAGTACCAGCTCTCAGTTCTAACAAAAAGAAGTAACTGCCTTTATAGCTAAAGGCAGTGTATTAGCCTATAAAGTACATTATATACCTCCTATGTTTCTATAGTAATCCATATTACTGCTTTATTTCACATTGAATAGCTGGTTTTCAATCATGCTATAAACTGAATATTTGTAGTTTTAACATTGAAAGCTTGGAACTTCGACACCATTCAGAACTTGGAACTGTCAGATATTTCAACATGATAAAAGAAAAAGCCACAAGCTAAGAAAAACCAAACAATAACAATAAGAATTGACACAAAGCTTTCATCCCCACTTTCCGAGAAAGTTCATTCTTTAAAAATCGACGATAAGCAAGCAAAGACCTCAGATTCACATTCCCCCAAAACAACTAGGTTCTCTCTACTTCAAAAAGATTCACTTGTAAAAGGTATACTTACGAGTTTAATGGCAACTTCTTCATTAGTCTGTATATCAGTACCTACAAAACACCATACTCGTTCAGTATAATTCGATTCAAACAAGCAAGTAAAGTTAAGGGGAATACCAAGATAGATCTCTCCGAATGATCCACTTCCGATCTTCCGCCCCAGCCGAAACTTGTTTCCGACTCGCGGCTCCATCAAATCGAAACCCTAGAACTACCTCTATACTACTAGCCACCACAAGAAGCTACTGGAGCAGCGTACTTAAGGCGTATGAGATAGCTACAGCGGAAGGGAATCAATCGGATTGAAGGTAGGAGTAGCGGTGGATTTCGTTTGACTTCCGGTGAAATAGCCTCGGCGAATATACTCCCAAAAAAGGGAAGGGATGGACGCAGAGATTTGGTAGAGAACATCGACAAAGCGAAAATGCTTCTATTGATAATAAATATTTTATCATTATTGTGGAGTTGTTGGATACTTTAAATGGGCCGTACTACTGGTCCATATCGGCCCATAATAGCCAACCACTCTCAGCACTCAAATTTGATTAACCACCACATCACTGTCAAGTAACAAACACGCAAACAACTTGATCATTTTCATTACGTAATCATTGGGTTATGCATTTGGATGGATACGTGATCGGGTTCTTATTGAAAATTTCAGTTTTAGAAATTCTTGGAAATTTAAATTAATTTTTTTTTTTGCGACAGTTCAAGTGAAACATTTCAATTATTTAGATGAACAATTACTTGTGATTGTAACTATTTGTAATAAACTATTGCAACTTTTAATGATAAATTATCGCAACTGTTTATGATTAAAACCTCCCGTAAAAGACTTGTGATTTTTGACCAACCATTGTAATTATTGGTGTTCACGGTCATAACCAGAGCCGACCTTGGAAACAAGCGAAAGAAGCACATATTTGCGGCCGCTATTTTAAGTATTTAACCGGCCACAATTTTGTAAAAATTGTCGGTAGTCTAGTGGTTAGATACACTCAATCAATACGACAGACCGTGGGTTCAATGCCCTTCATGTGCAGTGTTTTTTTTTCAGCCATTTGTTTGATTTGGACTTGTGGGCTTAATGGCCTAGGACCGGCAATGGTCATAACTTTTGGCTGACTATTGCAATTGTTGATGCTATCCATTGTAACTCTTAATATTCTGTATAAAGAGTTTTGGATATTGACAAATAATAACTTCAACAAGAGTGAAATATCAGAAACTAATTGTTAGAAATAGAGAGTGATTCAATTGTTCAAATATCATCAATTTTTTTTTTTAAAACACACATATAAACCTTAAATTTTATTTGTTATTCTTGTATCTTAGTCTAAAATAAGAGTGAGACTTGATTATTTGTATATTTTATCATACGAAGGAATTTCATGTAACCCAAGCTTGAAATATGATCGAAATAACTTTAAAGAAAAGTAAATTCGTACGCAATTCAATCATTATTCAAGTTTATAGTTCACACCATTGATGTTAAGAGTTTTCAAGGCTCTTAATCAAATGTTATAGTATAAAGGATGTCAAACCAGTTCTAAGTGATTCTAAAGCAAAGGGAATGCAAGACCATGCTTAATCTAAATGCTATCAATTGGTGAGATGATTTTGAACTAGAATACTACTAAAATGCAATAAATAACAAAGCTTTCTTTTTTAATGAGATGGAAGAACTCATGGGCTAAGGGAATTGACCTTGGGTGATCAAGTTTCAATCTAAAGGTGGTATCTTTCAATCAATCTGTCAACCTTAGACCTAGACACAATCCTAAACAAACTCTATCTCTAGATGAATGCTCATTCACTAAGATAACTCAAGCATCAAATTTTTTTTGTTGAATATTATCTAAGTAATCATTAATATCAAGTCCCATAGCCATCTTAACACTTTTAACAACAAATCTCTTTGGTAAAGAATGTTAAAAGCTTAGGAGAGTTGGTTCAGGCATTTCATCAAACACCTATCGGGTATGAAATGCCTAGAGCTCAACTTTAGAGAGGTCAACTCTAAAATTGCAATAAAGCACTCTACTAACAAGGAACAAAATGGATTTATACTAAAACACCTTAGATCTAGCTTAATCACCCTTAGTCTCCCTAACCCATGATCCAAAGATGACTACTCGCTAATCTTCATGATAAACCCAAGAATCAATGATGATTTGGTTTTAATCATGATTAGTGATCAATATAACTAAGAAATCACAAAAGATAATGATCAAGATTAGATCTTTCACCTAAAAGTTCTTTGTGATTAGATAGAAAATAAGATATGTCCTAACATTATGTTTAGAGAGTATTTATATGACTTCTAAAACCTAATGGGCTCAGTCAACAACCTGAAAGGCCCAAATAAAACATAAATTTTCGATCAGAAGAAGAGAAACGCGGGCGGGTATGTCAGGTCGCTCCGCCAAGTCACTCCGCTTCCAGAGCGGGTGCTTTACCCCACTGCGGGACGTCGCTCCCCATGGTCGCTCCACTTCTCGAAAGTTGTCGACGAGAGGTTGAGCTCGGAGCGGGTGCCGTAGGTCGCTCCCATTGCTCACTCCGGTGCTCTACTCGCTCAAACAACACTTTCCACTCCCTTTTTGATCCCAAATGCTTACAAGTAACTCCAAGAACTCCAATGGACACTCCAACACCTGATAAAGACTTATGCAATGCAAAAAGGAAACTAAAATGCATAATCCCTAATCTAAATGATCAAAACATGTAAGAATGAAGAGTTAAAACAATGCAAATGTGCAAGATATCAACTCCCCCACACTAGTCCTTTACTTGTCCACAAGTAAACTTTCAAGAGCAAAAGGGAGAGAGGTTTGGAAATGGGAACTCATAACCAAAAGGACACTTTCTAGCCATCAACATAACATCATAAGGAAAACATAGCAAATAGCATGAGCAACTTTCTTATTGCACTCTAGTTTCTCAAGGCCTATTAAGACTCTTTTATCTCTACACAAGGCACATTGTCATCCAACCAACAAGTTCCTTAGCCAGCTCTCACATTCATTCGCGCACACACACACACACAAGGTTAATTCTTGCAAATGGATATTTGATCTCAATCATTTGGTTTGGTGAGAAAAAGTGGTCTAATGTGAAGAAAAATGGGTTTCAATTGCATCATTTATAGTGGCTCACACTCAAGAATAGGAACAAGATCATTATGCAAAATTTATCTAAGAAAATGAGCAATTCATGCATACAATGCTTGTTCTCATCATTCTACCATTTTCCTAAGTAGATTTAAGTTCTACCCTTCTTTTCTTTCTTTCCCAAAGCCAAAATACTCTCACTTTCATCCCTCACCCAATGAACTCTCCTTTCTTTCCTTTGATTTAACCAACTAGGGACTTGTTCTTCTGAAATTAAACCTTAGACTTAGCTATCTTCTTTTCTTTTCCCCACTCACTTATTGTTTCTTTAATTTTTTTTTTTTTTTTTAGGAGGGTGTTCTTATTGATAATCTAGAGCTTTTCATTTCTAACTTTCTTTGTCCCTAGGGGTTTCTTACTTTAAACACTCTTTTTGGTTCATTTCTTTCCCTCAATCTCTCTCATTCCCAAGATCAAAAGAATTTAAGCTCACAAACCCCAACAACCGTCCTAGAGGCTAACTCAAATGAGGTCCTAATGCTAGCCAAAAATGAGAACAACCCCATTGTCGCTCCTAATACTCTCAAGATTTTGCACATGACATGCTATCAATAAAAAGCCTCAATCAAGCAAATTAATGTTGGCTTCAAAGAATGGTGAGGGTTAATGGGTATGGAGTGCCAATTGGGTTAACAAAGATTGGTACAAATGAGAAATATAACCCAAATGTGTATAATATCCATGATCAAGTATGCAAATGCTCATATGCAAGAGAGATTAAGTTCATTAAGCCTTAGTTCATTTGTAGTTGGTTTCAAGAACAATGTCAATCATCAAACAAGCAACAAGTTTCAAAAAGAGTTTTTAAGGCTCAAAGCTTACAAGCTTTTTCAAGAGATGCTTAAGCTACTTGATATGTTTGGCTAGGATGTTAGATTGTGTTCTAGACATGTGTCCTTTACAAGGTATTTCAATCCTAGTTCCCTATGCAAATGAATGCAATCTATATGATCCTAGACATCTAATTTTTTTGGATTTTCTATGCAAATAGATGTATGCTCTAGACTCAATCTTAAAAATGCAACTACATGCTTCTTTTTGTTGTTTTTTTTTATTTTTTTTTTAATTTTCAAATTTTTTTTTGGATTTTCTATGCAAATATGTATCTACAATGCATGCCATAAAACACTTTAAGATGATTAAATACTTGGTACCTCCCCCACACTTGAATCACACAGTCTCTGTGTGTCCAAGAGAGGAAGATATAGTGAAAAGAAAGTTAAATGAAAACTAAACTGGTATATACAATGGTGAGGTGATGGAGTACATGTCTAAGCGTCCGGGAAAAAGGCTGTGGCCTCGTCTCCGGTGTCATCGGGGAAGGTAGTGAAGTATGCTTGAGGCTCGCTGGCAACCTCCTCATTGTCGGTTTCATCATCGGTTGAGGAAAGGGAAGGAGACTTATTCCCGGAGTTGGATGCAGGAGCTTCGGGGTTTCGTGCCAGACGCAAGAGCTGACAGGCAGTTAGGGGAGGTCCAAGGGCCAAAGAAGGGTTTGTGACAGGGTGAAAGGGTTGGAGTTGAGGAACTGAGGTGTCTCTAGTGACAAAGTCTTCAGAACTCACTACAAGAAATATGGACATTGTTAGCTCACGATAAACGCTATCGTAGGGTTTTCATAGCGAAATCGCTAATGCTATGTCATCGGCAGCCCTCATAGGTATCCCCTCTACGATAGCATTTTTTGTTGATGCTCGTAATGTGCAGATACGATAGCAATAAATGAATGCAGTTATTAACGTAACTATAACACGATTTTTTTGTTACAAATTGATTACGATTCATATTTTGTGCTATGATAAGCCATTATGCAATAGCTATTATATTTTATTTATTAAAAAAATAGTAATTAAAAATAAAAATAAATTTTATTTATAAACTAAATTTGGTTTACACATAAATTCCAGTTTATAAAACTAACCAGAACTAAGAAAATCAAAGTAAAACCAGAAAAAAAAAACTAAACCAGAACTAAACTCTTCTTCTGCAACAAAGCAAACTCTTCTTCCTCTTGCCATCTCCGAACGACGTCTCATCTTCTTCGAACGTCCAGTGTTCACCTTTCTCTGCCATCTCCGAACTCTATCTCTTCTCAATTCTAAGATTATGCTGGGCAAGATCAGTTGTTGAGATCATCACTCCTGCCGCAGAGGAACCCAACTCAAGACTTAGACCGAGCTTTTAATCACTGAAGAAGCCAAAACAATACTGAGTTTATGAACTGAAAATTTGAGATAACACATTTGCAAACAGCCAATAGATAAGAAGAACAAAGAGATCAGACTGACTCAAGCGACAAGCAAACAAAATGCTACAGCGGCCAACTGGTAGAGCTCATTAGTCTGTCAAAGACTGAATAACGCTTAAGCTGATAAACATTTTAAAGACCAAAAACGAAAGCAGGTAATAAATGTGTGTATACCTGAGAAGAAATGCGTGTCATGAGCTTTAGAAACCAAGGTACCCAGGTATATATGTGACAATACAAACAAAGCAGCCAAAAACGCAATCAAAACAGCCAACCTAGAAAGAAATTACAGCACGGTCAAAAGAAAGAAACAGAGACCATCACTATGGACATGAACAAGAGAGAGTCAATCTTTCCTCTGCATACTATCACCAGCGTTGATACCAAGAGAAGGCTCAGGAAGCTCAGACCTTTACTCTATCACCTTCTTTGAGAAACAAAAAAAGTCATTTAACTGAAAAGGCGAGGAACACAAACCCTATACCCATATCATCTAATCAATCAACGATGAATCAGTATCAAAAGAGAGAGAGAGAGAGAGAGAGAGAGAGAGAGAGAGAGAGAGAGAGAGAGAGAGAGAGAGAGAGAGAGAGAGAGAGAGAGAGAGAGAGAGAGAGAGAGAGAGAGAGAGAGAGAGAGAGAGAGAGAGAGATTACCACAGAGATGAGAAACTGACGGAGACGAGGTGACCGACGGAGACGAAGCGGAGATGGGCGACGACTGAGACCGTTGTGAATCGCCGTCACGTTCCACGAATCACCACCACCCTGCTTCTTCTTCTTCCTCTCTCGGTGGTGGTGGTGGTAGTGGTGAGACTGAGATTGAGGGAGATAGAGGAGAGATGGCGATCGAGAGAGATAGAGATTGGAGAGGTAGAGATGGCGATCTGAGAGAGCTAGAGATTGGAGAGATTGAGATTGAGAGAGAAGTTGTTAATATCCTCACCGTTGGATAAGATTTTATGAATGGTAGAGATTAAAAGTTTGTTATCCTCACCAAAATATATTAACCAATGAAAATAAGACAGATAAAACTGTGTTTTGATATAAAGTTGGAGAGGGAAAAATGAAAGTGTTTAGCGAAAAATCTAATTTTAGGTTCCCGCTTACTGAAACTCTACCATAGCTTGTATCTAATGCTATTAAAAAGTACGGAAATTTCAAATGCATCTACGATAACAGTTCAGTAAAACGTGCTATAACAATGTGATATCAATGTGGACTTTTTTGTAGTGACTACATCCTCCTACTCCTCCTCTAACCAAAAGATCAGCCACTTTCTTCATGAATTGAACTGAAGCTTCAGCTTGCCTCTTCACTGTCTTTTTAAGCTCCTTGTACTTGGTCTTTAGCTTGAAGATTGTCTTGTCCTGAGCCTTGTTCCATCTTTGAAGATTACCAATGTGCTCATGAGCTTCACAGAGAGGGCCGTGGGGTAGAGCTGTCGAGCGCTGAGTAAAGTCGTAGCGAGGAGGGCCATAGATGGGGGTAGCAGTTTCCCTTTGTGTAGCAGCACTTGGTTCTGCTCTTACTCCACCTCTTACTCCACCCTTATTTCTTCTAGGAGCAGTCACAGGATCAATGGGGCCATGTGATCCAAAGAATTCTGATTCAGCTATGTTGAAGTGGATGATCCCCGGCTTCTCTATGCATGTGAGCTCTCTATTTGGAAGCAGCAATTCAGCCATCTTTCCCTTGAGGAAGTATGTGTAGATAACTTTCTCATGGTACATCCCACTAATGTAAGTAGCAATCCTCAAATAAGGAGCATCAATGAATGATGGTCCTTTGAAATCATTCCCCAAGTTCACACCTTGAGCTATCAGCAGTGGAGTTATCAAACCACCAATTCCAAGCCGAGGAGATGAATCACTTGTAGTCCAAACCCAATCCTTGTAGTACATGAGGCACTCCACAAAGAGACCAACCATTCCGAAGTCTTCAAAAATGTTAGTTGTGGGAAACATCATCTCATCAATCTCCTCAAACTCCTCTAGTTGTTCAGGTGTGACATTATCTCCAACAGCTCGGTAGAGTAACCTCAACTCTTCTTCATTGACTGTCCCCGGCTCCTTTCGAGGGTAGAGTGTGCGGACGAGTATCCTGTGAAGATAGCGCACTGCTGGATGTCTAATGGTCGAGTTCTTGTCATGACCAGTGGCATGCGGATTTCCACTTATTATTCTCCAAACACCATTAGGGAGTTTGTTGAATCTTGGGAGAGTTGGGTCCTCATTGTCTTCAAGCCCCATCATTGCTCCTATGTCTTTGAAGCTCATGTAATGAGTCTTTCCATTGACTTTAAACTTGATTTTGCCCCACCCTTGTCTCACATGCTCAACTTCATGGAAAGTAGCTTCAAGAATTGCAAGGAACTGACATGAAACTTCCTTATAAGTAGGATAGGCCATGGAATAGAAGCTCTCCATCTTCATGTGTTGAAGCGTTGTCCTAATATCTCCTTCGATTCCTAGCTCTTCCATCATCTTGGTGTCAGCGAAGAGCGTTGGAACCCACAAAACACCATTAAACAATTGATGATAGAGCTCATCATCTGTTGGTGTCTTGCTCTTGTCCCTATCAAGAGCAATCCCCTTTCCTTTAGACATTTTGGCTTTCTTTGAAGGAGCTGGCTCTTCTCCTCCTTCATCTCTAGCAGAAGATGCCACAGCTTTACCCTCTCTCTTCTTTTTTTTTGCCTTCTTCCCAGCCAGAACTTGTTGCCTAGATGTTCTCTCTACTTCTCGTTGACTTGGCTCAGATGGTTCTAGGGGCTTTCCCCTAAGTGCAGTTTCCCTCTTTGCAGCTGTTGCTTTCTTAGCCTCCATATCTGTTTTGTTTGTCTTTGTCATTGTACCTGTAACATTCAAACCTTGGTAGAGTATTAGCAAGAGGTACAAAAGAAGAGTAAAAGTGAAGTTGCTAATGTGAATTCAATCAATTGAACAATCAGTCTTAGGCAAAACTATCACATTGCAACATCAATAGAGAACTAGGTCTAAGTGATAGAGTTATAAACAAAGAATCAAGTTCCTCAATGTTCTCAAGCATGAAAATAAAAATTAAGTGTGTTTTCATTGAACAATTGTGCTCAAAATTGAGAGGAATTCTTAAGCAAGCTCTAAAACATCCAAATACCTCAATCCAAACAACATTCAAACTCAATGTAGGCAGTTTCGAAAATTCTCAAATCTCAAGAACCCTAATTTTTCAATTTCGAATTCAACTCAATTCTACCATGAAATTAGCAACCCAACATGATATATAAGCTTTCCCTAGTCAAATTCACAAGAATCAAGCAAGAAATTAAGCTAAATTCGAGTTTTAATTTCTAGGGTTCATGAACCCACGAAATTCATCTTTGAATCTCTATACCTTGCTTGGATTAGAATGAAAAGATGAATTGATTCAAGAAAATAGACTATAGGGGCGAAAGCTTGGACTTAGAAACAAGAATGGGCGGATTTGGTTAAGATTTGAGTGAGTTATGGGGTTTTTGGAGTTGGGAAATTTGAGAGAGTGTGTTTGTGTTTGGGGGAAAAGAGGGGAAAATGGGAGAGAGAGAGAGACGGGAGCGGGGTAGGGTTAGGGAGAAGTCGGGTCGAATTGTCGGGTATGGGTCGGGTCGTCGGGTTTCGGGTCAAGAAATCATACATGGGCTGTCATGGAGCGGCTTCGGTACCTCACTGCCATGCCCCACTCCAACTCCGTTTATATTTTTGTATTTTAACGCGCGACTCCCGTGCCCCGCTGCGTCTCACCGCGCCGAATCGTCGTCTGAACCTTCGAGTCGTGGCGCGACGTGAAGACCATGCTGCCATCACCCCGCGCCAACTTCGGCTTCCATTTTTTAGTTTTGACGCGCGGTTTCATCACCTCGCAATAGTAGCTCGCTCCAGGTAAGCTCGAGCTGTCGACACGCAGAGCGACCTCCAGACCTCGCTGCATCACCCCGCTGCCACACCTCGCTCTAGTGCAATTTAACTTAAAACTGATCCTTCAACCTGTTGGAGACCGGTTTTACCCACCAAACTTAATATGAACTCGACCCACTGATCAGAAAGTCCTAAAAAGAAATATGTACAAGGATAGTCATGGGATTTCCTCCCAAGTGAGCTTGTTTTAAGTCTCTAGCTTGACTTTGCCTACTTTGAGACTAGGCTGGAGCAGGATCAGAGAGTGGGGTTGATGTCCCATTCTCCTTGGGTGTTGTAGCCATGTACTGCTTGACCCTCTGTCCATTAACTGTGAAATCATTTCCTTGCTTGTCCCAAAGCACAATTGCTCCATAAGGCTTCACTTCCTTAACCTCAAATGGACCAGACCACCTTGACTTGAGCTTCCCTGGAAACAGCTTCAGCCTAGAGTTGTAGAGAAGAACTTGATCTCCAGCTTTGAACTCTCTCTTGAGGATGTGCTTGTCATGAAAGGCCTTGGTTTTCTCCTTGTAGATCCTTGAGTTCTCAAAAGCATCCATCCTTATCTCATCAAGCTCATGTAACTGAAAGAGTCTCTTCTCCTTTGCACTCTTGATGTCAAAGTTCAGCAGCTTCACAGCCCACAATGCCTTGTATTCAAGCTCAACTAGTAGATGGCAAGCCTTTCCATAGACAAGGTTGAAAGGGGTAGTGCCTAAAGGAGTCTTGTAGGCTGTTCTATATGCCCAAAGTGCATTATCAAGCTTGTCTGACCAATCCTTCCTCTTAGTTCCCACAATCTTCTCCAATATTCCCTTGATTTCCCTGTTGGAGATCTCAACTTGACCACTTGTTTGAGGGTGATAAGGTGTTGCCACGTTGTGCTTCACTCCCTTCTTCTTGAGAAGACCTTTAAACAACTTGTTGATGAAGTGTGATCCTCCATCATTAATAACCACTCTTGGGACTCCAAATCTTGGAAAAATTATGCTATTGAACATCTTTAACACCACTCTTGAGTCATTTGTAGGATTTGCCACTGCTTCAGCCCATTTGGACACATAATCCACAGCCACAAGGATGTACTTGTTTCCATAAGAAGAAGGAAAAGGTCCC